>NC_059075.1:97062027-97370616 GCF_020497125.1 Mauremys mutica | reverse complement strand
AATGTCTCTTGCATATTTAATTATTTAATATGCAGTGGAACAGCATCAGAATGTTCCAGTGGTTAGAGCACTCCCCTGAGAGACAGGGAGACCCATGTTCAAATCCATTTTCTTCCTCCAGCAGAGGAGGGAATTGAACCAGGATTTCCCTCATCCCCAGGGAGTGGGAGGTGACTCCTCCAGCTGTTTGGTGTGGAGTTAGGCATAAGCGGTCACCTTTCTTGCTTTGGTGCCTGCCTCCAGGAGCATTCATGGCTGTGAACCCCAAATGGAGATAAGTGTCTCACTCTGGCCTGGATTTAGATGCACTCCTCTTTTTGACATCTGCTATTGGCTAGCTTAGGCGGCTCAACATGCTTGCTTTTGTGAATTTTGTTCATTGTCACACAAGTCTCCCCCTGCCTTATATAAAGAGGTTGGGTGCCTAACTCAGGGTTAGTGGATTCAACCTGGGGAGGCTAAGCATTTAAAAGTTGGGTGTTGCAGCATTTAGGTCCTCTTTGTAAATCCAGCCCCTAGTTGTTCTTTGTTTAAAGAAAATTTCTTTATTATTGCTCAATTTCAGCTTACTGAAATGTAAACTGTTTGGGTTATGTGTAGAGCCCTGCATGGATTTGTATATGCAAATTTGTATCTGTAACTGATCCATGATCTGCAAACATGGTCCGCAGATATAAAGCGGATATACACAGATTTGCAGGATCTAGTTATATGAATCATTGTGACTGGGTACTTGAACCTAAGGTAGTCACTAAAATATAGTATATAGAAGGCAAGTTTCTGCTTCCTCTCACACAAAAATTAAAACTTTGTGTCTGCCATGATTGTGCTGTATTTAATACACATCCTCCATGAAAACTTAATCCAAGGCTCAACATGTTGATTCAGTTTTAACCATACCGTATACACCCCCCCCCACCAAAATGTATTGTTTTAGAAGAAAAAAGAATCTGATTTTAGGTTCTATTTGAAGGCAATATTTGCCAATTATAATGTCAGTATAGAACTTCCACTGTGTTATAATTAAGTTCTATGTAATTTAAGAAGGCTTACCCTGCAAAGTCCTAAACTGCTATCATCTGTATTTTACCACACAGGCAATATTATTTTTCTGACCAGGAAGGGAAGTACTTATCTGTTCCATAGCACCTGTTCCTGCTGTTCCAGCATTTGGGTTGAGATTGAAAGTGCATGGTATTTTGCAATCTTTCAGATAAACCATATTTAGAAATAGATGATTCATATCTAAAAAAATAATCAAATAGAGAAAATTGAAACAAGCTTTTGATTTGTAGGCAAAAATTCAAACAGTGCAGAAGAAATACATTTATAGCTAGATATTAGGATGAAATCTTGGCCTACTGAATTCTATGGCCAAACTCCCATTGATTTCAATTGGGCTACCCTAGAACATAAGAACAGCCATACTTGGTCAGGCCAAAGATTCATCCAGCCCAGTATCCTGTCTACCAACAGTGACCAATGCCAGGTGTCCCAGAGGGAGTGAACCTAACAGGAAATGATCAAGTGATCTCTCTCCTGCCATTCATCTCCACCCTCTGACAAACAGAGGATAGGGACACCATTCCTTACCCATCCTGGCTAATAGCCATTAATGGACTTAACCTCCATGAATTTATCTAGTTCTTTTCAATCCTGTTATAGTCCTAGCCTTCACAACCTCCTCAGGCAAGGAATTCCATAGGTTGACTGTGCGCTGTGTGAAGAAGAACTTCCTTTTATTTGTTTTAAACCTGCTGCCCATTAATTTCATTTGGTGGCCCCTAGTTCTTATATTATAGTTCTTATTCACTTTCTCCACACTACTCATGATTTTATATACCTCCATCATATCCCCCCTTAGTCTCCTCTTTTCCAAGCTGAAAAGTCCTAGCCTGTTTAATCTCTCCTCATATGGGACCCATTCGAAACCCCTAATCATTTTAGTTGCCCTTCTCTGAACCTTTTCTAATGCCAGTATCTCTTTTTTGAGATGAGGAGAGCACATTTGTATGCAGTATTCAAGATGTGGGTGTGCCATGGATTTATATAAGGGCAATAAGATATTCTCCATCTTATTATCTATACCTTTTTGAATGATTCCTAACATCCTGTTTGCTTTTTTGACTGCCTCTGCACACCGCGTGGACGTCTTCAGAGAACTATCCACAATGACTCCAAGATCTCTTTCCTGATTAGTTGCAGCTAAATTAGCCCCATCATATTGTATGCATATTTTTTCCAGTGTGCATTACCTTACATTTATCCACATTAAATTTCATTTGCCATTTTGTTGCCCAATCACTTAGTTTTGTGAGATCTTTTTGAAGTTCTTCACAGTCTGCTTTGGTCTTAACTATCTTGAGCAGTTTAGTATCATCTGCAAACTTTGCCACCTCACTGTTTACCCCTTTCTCCAGATCATTTATGAATAAGTTGAATAGGATTGGTCCTAGGACTGACCCTTGGGGAACACCACTAGTTACCCCTCTCCAATCTGAAAATTTACCATTTATTCCTACCCTTTGTTCCCTGTCTTTTAACCAGTCCCTGTCTTTTACCCAGAGTTTCAGAATAGCCAAATCTGAATAAAGCATGCTGCATTTTTAAAGCCAATAAATCTTCAGATTAAAAGTAATATATAATTAAATGCAAATTAAAAGGCCCAATGGTAATAGGACATTAAATTTTCACAATTAAGCAATCAAAAGTCAGGAGAATCCAAAAGGTGAAATTTCTTGTGTAGCATTAACTCAGCTGTGTTGCCCATCCAATATAAGAAGCTATACTTTATTAAAGGAACAACAAATGAAAAAGTACTTTTAACAAGGAATTGGAAATACTGCTAACGGGGCAAGATGGCCAAGTTATTTTTGTAGCGAAAACCTTATTTCCTGAACTTTCATCGCTTCATTCACAACTTTATCATTGCAGTAACATTATTATTATTTGTATTTGCCTGCAGTTTGTTTTTAGGAAAAGTCTACAGTTAGTATTTTGCATGATGTACAAGCCTCTTGATCTTGCAATCTCTTACTTCAGCAGCAGATGAGCTTATAAATTCTTATAGCAATCTGTCAGCGCACACCTAAGAGCTTAGTGGAATTTTCTACTGCATATGCTCAGTTCTGGATTCTCAAGCATTCAGATCTTATTTTAATTATTTTTAAAGTTAGCAAGCACATATTGCTCATTAAGGCCTTGCAATGGGGTGCACTCACCTCTCGCAAGCATCCCCTGGTCGAGCATATGCGTGTCTGAAGTTTCCTCTGCTCATAGTGCCCCATGTTGGCCGCTGCACTTGTCAGGGTCTTTGGTGACTCAGCCCTCTGGCCAAGTCAAACTCTGTGCATGTGCAAAACAATCCCACCCCTTCTGGGATACACAATCCAAAGTGTCCCCAATGTCCTGCAGCCCTCCCTGAGCTAAGTCTTCTAAAACAGTCCAACAGGGCCCATCATGGTACCCTCACTTGGTCTGGCTAGGTTGCAAGGCTCCCACTCTGAAATTGAGTAGCACCCCGAGAGCATCTTCTCCAGGGACTCCTTGCCTCTACTTGAGTCCTTAGTGACCCAGCCTCCATTCCACCTCTGTGGTTAGGTTTCTCCCTGCAGCCAGGGGTATCTTCCAAGGTGACGGCGGTTTAGCTGTCCTCAGCCTTCCGTCCTAGCCCCGTCCCCTCTAAGGGTCGAAATGTTGCTTACAGGGGCCCCTGCCATCTGTGTTGGTGAGGCTGGCCCCTGGGTGGACACATAGTTCTCCATTAGGGTCAGGGCCTCTATCAGGTTTGACGGCTGATGGCATGTCACTCCAGCTGGGAGAATCTGGATGAACTAATATGATAACTTCCACCACCTGCGCCCCAGTCTGTTTTTCTGGGTCTAACCAGCGCCAATACTGGTTCTTCAGACGCTGGGCCACTACCCAGGGCCGGGCTCTAGGTGGGTCTCTTTCTTTGTGAAACCTCTGACGGAATGTCTCAGGGCTGATATCTGGGGAGTTGCATATGGCTGCTTTCACCTAAGTGTAGTCTAGTGCTTCAGTGGGGTCCAAGCTCTGATAGGTTGCTTGCACAGAGCTGGTCAGGTGTGGGGCTATAGATAGCCCAATGTTCTGGTGGCCAATGTGCTGTGCTGGCCACCTGTTAGAAGGTGACAAGGAAGGCTTTGGGGTCATCTCTGGGGTCTTTTTAGTGAGCCAGATGGTCAGCCTGGTGGGTAGGGCATCTCCTATGGGTCCGGACACCTAATAGGGCTATAATAGTATCGCCACCTGCTGGATCAGGTGTGCTTTTTGTGCCTGGTGCTGGGCTGCCAGCTCCCGAATTAGCTATTGTTGCTGGGCTGAAATCTGTTGCAGTATCTGCCATTAATATTGATGAGTTGCCTGCTGTTGGCAGTTCTCCGTTTCAGCAGCTTTTCTGAGACCCTGGCCTCTTTAGGATCATTCAGTTGGTAGTCCAGTTACCCACATTCTCCACCATGTCTCACTGGGGTTCAGGTCTGGTCCCAGCAGCACTGCCTGGTGGCGATACTCTGGGTTATGTTGCCTAGTGGCGACAGTCAATGGCTGTCTCCCCCGGTGGTGAGAGTCAACAGCTAGATCGCCCACTGGCACGAATCAACAGCTGCTTTGCCTAGCAGCTAGTGTCAGTGGGTGGCTGTACCACCCAATGGCAAGAGTCAATGGCTGGGGCAGAGAAACCCAGGCCCTCCCTGTTCCACCATGTTCCAATACAGGACCCATTGAAGCAGTTATTCCAAAATATGCAGCTTAGGGGAGTGGGTGCTCCTACACCTGCAGCCTGGGCCACTTCCTACCCCAGCTTCTGTTCCTCTGTTGGTGTCAGTGGTTCCCCTCTGAGGCCCTTCTAGAGTTCTATCTGTGCTCCAAAGGACTTTCCTCTTGCAGTTGCAGCTCATTGTTGCCAATCTCCATCACTAAAAGGCTTGTGGCAGCTTGGTGTTGAGGGCTGGGCCCAGCTGTGTGGGGTCTTTGTGGCTCTTTAGCAGGAACCTGCAACACACAACTGCTCTCCTGCTCCATCCACCAGACTAAGCTAAACTGATTCCTTTTGAGGTCACCCTTCACCGTAAGCATACCTAGCAGGGGTGGTGAGCGGGGCTTTCTGGGCCGAGAGCTTCTCCTTAACCCTTACTTCCCCAGTGTGGTTTCATACACCCTATCACAAGGAGACAAAGAAAGCAGGTGATTGGATCTGTGTAAAAAGCTGGACAGAAGACTGGGGGTGAGAAAAACCATCTTCAACGAAGACTGTATCATGCTAGAGTGAGAGTTTTAGAGGTGTGTTTTCACTTTTGTTTATAACCATTGCTGACTTTCTCTCTTATACTTGAACTCACTTAAAACTCGTTTGATTAAATAAACTTTTTACTTTTTTTTTTCTAAAATCAATCCAGTATTGGGTTTGACTTGAGTGAGTATTAATTCCCATTAAAGGAACAAGCTGCTGTGCTTTTGCCTCTTTAAAGGAACAACAGCCCTTATTACTTCTCTGAATGTTCCAGGAGGCTAGACATTTCAGGGAAGATGGTTTTGGAGAAATTTGGGACTAGGTGTGTGTTGGGGGTCACTGGGCTAGTAGTAACTAAGGTTAATGGAGAACAGAGTATGGCTGTGGTGTAACAAGCAGGCTGCTGGAGTCAGAGATGCTGAACTAAGGCTGCTTAACTAAGGCTTCTTAACACAGACACCCAGTGCTTATATGCTGGCTGGGAGTGTCCAGACAGGGAGCTACAGCAGCAGAGCATTCTAAGTAACTCAGTGTTACATGACAAGCAGTGACAACCTCTCACTGGTCTGAATTGCACCCCAAAACATGACAGCACGTGCTCACAGTAACTGGTCTGGATGAAGGATGATGTTCTCCGCCTTGGAGGGGGCTAGTATCAGAATGATTTCTGGTATGACATGGGGCTATAGATCCAGAGGTATCTTAACATAGCCTGGAGTCTTAGAGTGGAATGCCTCATCCATCCTAAAGCTAAACAGATCCATTCCCTCGAAGATATATATTTGAAGATTGCTTGGACATCCAAGGGATGCCTGCTGCCTGCAGAAAAGATGCTCAGAGTATCAGGATAGCTGTGGCCATGGACCAGGTGGCTCTGTCTTGACTCACCCATGGTTGCCTGTAATGCTGCCTTCGCTGTGACTGTCCTTTAGTTCCTCTCTGCAGTTCTGTGACAGTCTGGAAAGGAATGGGGTTGCTCTCTCTCCCACACAAGGAAGCCTTACTTCATGAACAGTGCTTAATTTGCAATGCAAAACTGCAGTAATCTGAAGAGTATGTTTTTCTGATGAAAAGGTCAAGTTTCTTCAGATCCTTGTCCTTTGGGATTCTTTGAGTGGACCTTATGATGTCTTGGACTGCCAAGTGATCCTCATGTAGGATGCATATTGAATTGCTTAAAGTAATCCATTGGGTGAGATTTGGCACCTCTTCTCTACCTGTTTAAAGGTTGGGGAGTGAAACCCTAGTGTGCCAAAGGCCCTTCTTGCAGGATCCGTCAAGCCCCTGCTAATGTATAAGGCAATTCACATGGGCTCCACAGAACTCAAAAATGTCAAAACAGTTTATGGATGTCCCCTTGGATGACTGTAGTTTTGATATCCAAGGTATCTGCATCTAGATAAAAGTTTCTAGAATGCCTGAAAGTAGTCCATGGTTGGCACCAGAGCGCTCTCAGAATAGTGGTGCTGTTGGGTTCGATGTTGGTGAAAACAGTGCTAATAGTGGTGTTGGTTCCTAAATCAGTGCTGGGAAGGTGAAGGTGGATGCTTAAAAGCTGGAATAGTTTCTTGATTGGCTGGGCTCTCGATGTTGATGTTAGCACCAGGCCCAAAGCATTTCTGTTTATGCTGTGCTTCCATTCCTGTAGCAGGAAGGCCTTGACAGCTGTCTCTGGACTCAAGGCCCTTCTTCTGATACAGATGTGATGGCTTGTTGGAGCTACATTTGTTGTGAAGCTCCATATCAGCTGTACAATCTTTTGGAGAAAGAGCAACAGATGGAGCATTTATTGGGGATCTGAGCTTCCCCCAGGCAGCAGAGACATTTGTTATGCCAGTCTATCAGTGGCAACTGGGTATCACACAAAGGGCAGAGAGCTTGAAGTCTAATTTGCATTGGTTGTCTGAGGATTCTCTTCTATTTTTGTATTTTGGAATTTCTAACTAAAATGAAGAATTTAGAAAGTTATTGTTTGTGAAAAAATACTCTTCACTTAAGTTTAAAGCTTAGACCAAAGACTGAGTAAATTGGGCATAGGCCAAGTTCTTCCTTCCTGCTGTGGGCAGTAAGAGAGAACTGAGGGAGGGTCAGAGCTACTGTTCTTGCCCAGGAGCACAAGGCCCATCCAGGGTTTTAACAGACATGACTATGCAAAAGATTCTGAACTTATATTCACACCTACAGCATGAACTATGCTGACACATATGCAGCATAAAAAAAGAATATTTTTTATTATTCCACTGATTAATCTCTAGTATGAACAATCTCCATGCTGCCCAGGGAATTCGAAGGATGACATTTGGCTGCTCAGAAGGATCACACTCTCTCTCTCATTGTTAATTCATTCCAGATTCTTAGGACGACTTGTACCTTTTGTGGAAGAACAGGAGTACTTATGGCACCTTAAAGACTAACAAATTTATTTTAGCGTGAGCTACAGCTCACTTCTTCGGATGCATAGAATGGAACACACAGACAGGAGATATTTATACATACAGAGAACATGAAAAGGTGGAAGTATGCATAACAACAGGAAAAGTCTAATCAATTGAGATGAGCTATCAGCAAGAGGAAAAAAAGTTGTTATGCATACTTCCACCTTTTCATGTTCTCTGTATGTATAAATATCTCCTGTCTGTGTGTTCCATTCTATGCATCCGAAGAAGTGAGCTGTAGCTCACAAAAGCTCATGCTAAAATAAATTGGTTAGTCTTTAAGGTGCCACAAGTACTCCTGTTCTTTTTGCGGATACAGACTAACATGGCTGCTACTCTGAAACCTTTTGTGGAAGGTGGTCTTTGGTGGAGGGATTGCAAGGAACTCTGAGTTTGGGTCCCAAACTTCTGAAAAATTGTCTGCTGAAGCTGAGCAGATAGTGGCCTCATTCTACCTGCCTATATCCCACAGGAAAGCAGAAGGCAGCGTGAATTGAGAAGTCTGTATTTGATCAAGGTCATGGCTGGAAAGGCTGCGTCTCTGTAATCCTTCCATTAATTGCTCTTCTTTACTGAAGATTCCCCATGTTCTTAGTTTTATTTGAAGAGCACAGACTGCTGAGATGCACTGTAGTCAGTGGCAGTTGGGGCCAGAGGATGTAAAGAAAAAGGCCCTTTGCAGGGTCCCATAATGCCATTCTAAGCTCTATTTGTGTGTGGTCCAGCTGGTGTATCAGGTGACTCCTCCTCTCCTGCCAGCTACTGTAATTGTCTTTGATGCTTCTTTTGCATACTTATTCTAGATGTCCCAAATTGGGAGGAGTGGAAAGGTGATGCTTAAATCCCTTCACTGCAATACTGCAGCACAGGACAGGGAATTTTCCCCCTATGCTGTGAAGTTGGGAAGCAGGTCTAAAAACTGCCAGTCAGCTACACCAAGACAGCTCAAACTAGGCAATTTTCTAGGAGGAACTCCTGCCCCAGGCCACCATTTTTGTAGGAACTGTTCAGATAAAAAGATGCATTTCTGCAGTTAAAAATAAGTGTTCTCCAGTGAATCAATGATTGGTATATCTTCTATTACTACTGCAAAAGCCAGAGATAATTTCCTTGTGTGAAAAGAAGGAGATACGTAAAGGGTTGTTTTTTATGGTCCTTTAATGCTAAGGAACTAGTTGTTCCCATGTTTGAGCCACCATCCTGAATGAGTTTGCCTAAGCCTCTAAGTTGTCTGCCATTGACTTAGATGACAATCTATCTCTCCCCCAAATCTTCAGTATATGGTGAACAGTATCTGCTTCAATTTACGTCCAGCATGAAAGGGATGTTACTTGGAACAGCAAGCTTATAATAAACCTGACTCAAGCATAAGTTGATTTTGTCTTTATGTAAGTGCACTTTCACCATTAAAACACGTATCGGTAAAGCAGATTGCCAATTTGTCCCTAGTGAAATGTATACAATGAGATGTGCAACTGTTGAAAACATTTCATAGATGCCATTTTGAGCCTGCAGTGATAGAATAATATCATTAAACAGCTCAAGTTTGTGGCTAACTGAATAGTCTGAGTAGAAGAGAAAACTACAGTTAATGTTGCTTTCTGCTCTGACAGGGAGCAAGTATCTTTATATTTAGAGAAGGCATCAATAAGGGAATACAGTTGAAGCTTCATTAGTAAAATGTTTTACATAGTTTAAAATGTTAGTTATCCCTATGTACTGCTCATTATCCATACTACTAACATCACTGGGTTCTGGCACCTCCACTTGCCCTGTATCTAACCTAGATTATGTTGCTATAGTTGCTAGACAAAGGTAAAGAGAATTAAGGATTTATATATGGTGAAACTTCTCCCAAAAGATGTTTAAACACACTCTGGCAACAGCTATTTTCAATACCAGCTTTCAGACCATGTTGCACTACTTGAAGCCAGCCACCCTCCACCCCCACTTTAAATGATATACTGAGCATGCTTCTAACCCTTCTGAGAACTGCACCTTCAGTACCAACCTAAAAATACACCTATTCATAGGATGAGCTACATTTGAGCAACAGAATTCAGTAGAAGTGACATTTAGATAGCAGTCTTGAACACTTTGTGTAGACAGTTATATTCTTGCTTTCCTTAAGATCTCATCTACCAGAAAATGTAGCAATTTAGTGCTTATGTAAAATTCTCCTTTTGTCAACATTTCATTAAAAAAAAGTTACACAAGTGTGTTTGCAAGCTTGTCAATACTATTTCTCTATTCTAGTAGAAGGCAATCGCTTGTCCTTCAAGCGAGGAAATCCTAAATTTTAAATTGCTTGTATAATACTATTGCCATGCTGGGTTAGGCCAGTGGTTCATCTAGTCCTCATATGTAGCCAGTATGAGATACTTCACAAGAAGGTACAAGGAACCACACCACTACAAAATGCAGTCACCCAGATCTCAGGAATTAGTAAAACTTGCCCTGTGATGAGGATTTCTTCACCCTCACTCCCCTGTTTCTCATCTTTAAAAAAAAAAATCCATTTAACAGTGTCTACATATTATGAAATTGCACTAATATTAAATAAAGCATTAATCTAAATTAAACTGGCCCTAACCCCTCAGTAGACATAATGTAAGGGTGACATTTAAACTAAACTGCAAAAATAAATTAGGAATATGTTTAGACAGCCACATAAGCCACTCAAACTCCCTTGTAGATACTGTTTAAAATCAACTTTTTTTAAACACACAAATTTAACTTGTAATAGTGTAACTTCTCTCATTTAGGAAGGCCTCAGCTCTACCTCACCAGTACACCACCACCTCTATACTTTAACTTCACTACATTTGGATGAAATGTTTTTAAGGAATCCAATTAGCTTTGGACTGTCAAAGGTTCTTCTACTGGGAGACATTCGGAAACAAGTCAAGTATCACAATGTTTATTGATAGATACAAGTATATAAAATCAGGGCATGAACATGTCTTGATAAATTAAGTAGACTTAATTTCAATACTATAATAAGAGGGACCAATTCAATTTCTCACCATTTTATGTTTCACACCCACAAAAACCACTTCCAAGGGCATTTAACCACCTTTCCAAACTGATCAGTTTTTGTGCAAGTAAACCATGTTTCTTTTAAAAAGACTTGTGCACTTGCCCAGGCTCAAGGATATTAAAATCTAGCACATAAAGCCCATTACTAGAGGTAGAATTACAGGCAATATACTATTACGGCAACAACCATCGATTACAGTTAAGGATTCTCTGTAACAACCAAATGGATAATCAAATATTGCAACGACTCAAGTATTACACTGAGCAAAGTGCATTTCTACAGTATTCAGTGTTGCTATTCAGTTTTCTAACTTAACAGCCTATGATAACTGGCAGCAAAGAAAACCCTTGCAATAGACTGCTTCTGCTTGAGAACTTATGATGTAATTATTGCATGCTGCTAATACACTGTTATCTAAACATTAAAGATACTCTAAAATATTTTATGGTAGACTATGATTAAGACATACTACAAAAACCTTATGCAGAAGAACATCCTATTGACATGCTTCTGCTTTAAATATTGTGAAACATTACAGCGGAATGAATTTTCGCAGTGGTTAGGTCAAATGCAGTTACATCATAGCAACAGTGTTTGCACAAATTTAAGGCTTTGGCTGGTTCTTTAGTCAGCTTCTTCTTCAGATTCTTCTTCTTCAGCAGTTTCCAGCCAGGTTAGCCACTGGTTTACCTGCAATCATATCAACGCAATTTCAGAAGCAGAAAGAGCAGACCATGCGCGCATATACAAATTTCTACATCTCGTTCATGCGGCTTTCCCCTAAAATACTAGCATAAAAAGCAAGTATTTTGGGTAGCATACACGTCACCACGGACCTTTGCCCCTTTATTTTATTTTTTTGGGGGGAGGGGAAGGTGGAGTGCTCCTTTATCCTGCCTCATATTCCCTTCCCCAGCCCAAATAAATGCCACGTAAGAGCATTTCTAAATTAAGCTAAGTACTTAATATTTTTACAATAGGCTTCCCTGAATGTATCAGCACAATGGAAGTAGGCAAATCTGTACTGAAAAAGATTTTTTTTATAGTTTCTGCTCCATTATACACACTTTTACCTGGAATAAAGCTTTGCCCTTCCCTGGAAACTCTTGAGTAATATCCTCTTTCCATGCCAAAAAGGCTTCCTCTTCAATAATTTCCATGTCGTAGAAATGAACAAAAAAGCGCAGTAACATGCCTATTAAAAAAAAAAAAAAAAGACCAGGTAAATCAATTCAATATTAGGCACACTGCGTTCCTCAGAAGCAGTTTCCCCAGCTATAGAAAGCTCTATGCAAGGCTGACAATTGCACGTTCAATGAAGTTTCATTAGGTTAAGTATACGGTTGCACCCAGGTGGTAAACTTTAAGCACATTCTAGTTATAAATGTAGCCGAGGCTACTATTATTATAGAGTGCCCTTTGACATAGAGGTTACTAAACACTTCACGGCATGGATGGTACTGGATTAATACTTTGCCAATTTGCTAGTGTATTTGAGAGAAATATATAAATACATTATTCATACCTTTTGGAAAGTTGTTGTTGTAGCAGTGCACCTGAAGTGCATACAGAGCACTCACTTGTAGATCAACATGGTCATGAAGAAACTTCTGCATTACTGGCTTGAAGGAAAGAAGCAGTTGTTTTTCCTGTTCTAACTGCTCCTTAGAAGGAGCAGATGAAGAATCTGGTTCGTCATTAGGTGGGCTCACTTCACTAGAAATATACTGCAAGAAACTGGAAATAAAAGTTGTATGAAAACATTTTGAAGTTATATCTGAGACAGGGGTAGGCAACCTATGGCACACATGCCAAAAGCAGCACATGAGCCGATTTTCAGTGGCACTCACACTGCCTGGGTCCTGGCCAGGGGGCTCTGCATTTTAGTGTAATTTTAAATGAAGTTTCCTAGACATTTTAAAAGCCTTATTTAGTTGACATAGAATAGTTTAGTTATGTATTATAGACTTATAGAAAGAGACCTTCTAAAACGTTAAAATGTATTACTGGCACGTGAAGACTTAAATTAGAGTGAATAAATGAAGACTCGGCACACCACTTCTGAAAGGTTGCCGACCCCTGATCTAAGACTAATGAATTACTTTGACAATGTGAAAGTAGCTGTATAAAAAAGCACTTTTATCAGTTGGTTAAATTCACTATCAATTTTTTCTACTTTCAACTGCTTAAAACTCCCCACGTTAAACCCAAGACCAACAAGGTCCTATTTGGGAAAGTACTCATTGGGGGAGGGATAGCTCAGTGGTTTGAGCATTGGCCTGCTCAACCCAGGATTGAGAGTTCAATCCTTGAGGGGGCCCACTTACGGATTTGGGGCAAAATCAATACTTGGTCCTGCTAGAGAAAACAGGGGGCTGGACTCAATGACCTTTCAGCTCTATGAGATAGATAGGTAAGTTATTTGTGGGTCTGTTCATCTTCAGATGCAAGGAATCCTAATCTGTTTCTTTGGACTTGGTTAAGATCGTAATGCTTTAAATAGCATTGAAAACAAGTCATTATGAACCCCCTCCTTGTGCAGGATCTTGTCTCTATATCCTCCTTCTGCAGGGTACACTTTATTCCAGCTACATGGATACTGCATAAGCCAGGGGTGGGCAAACCACGGCCCACGGGCCGGATCCGGCCCCTCAGGGCTTTGGATCCGGCCCGTGGGATTGTCCCCCGTGGTGCTGCAGGCCCCACACCGGTCTCAGAAGCGGCCGGCACCACTTCTCTGCAGCCCCCCAGGGGCAGGGGGCTCCATGTGTTGCCCTTGCCGCCAGGCACTGCCTCCCGCAGCTCCCATTGGTTGGGAACGGGGAACCATGGCCAATGGGAGCTTTGGAGGAGGTACCTGGAGGCGCGGCAAGGGCAGCGCATGCGGAGCCCTCCACCCCCTCTTCCCCCAGGGGCCACAGCGCTTTCTGGAACGGCACAGCATGGGGCCAGGGCAGGCATGCAGGGAGCCTACCCTGGCCCCGGTTTGCACCGCTGCCACCCCAGAGCCGCTTTAGGTAAGTGGCACGGGCTGGAGCCCGAACCCCTCCTGCACCCCGCCCCCCAACTCCCTGTCCTAAGCCCTCTGCCTGCACCTCCCACCCCTCCTGCACCCCTACCCCCTGCCCTGAGCCCCCTCTCGCACTCGGCACCCCTCCTGCACGCCAACCCCCTTCCGAGCTCCCTCATATGCCCTGCACCCCTCCTCTGCCCCAATCCCTTGCCCTGAGCCCCTTCCTGCACACCACACCCCCTCCCACATCCCATACTCCCTCTTGCACCCCAACCCCCGCCCCGGCCCTGCATACAATTTCCCCACCCAGATGTGGCCCTCGGCCCAGAAAGTTTGCCCACCCCTGGCATAAGCCATTAGTGAGCACAAGTCCATTTTTAACATGTTTGATCTACTAAAAAGTATGATTAATTCAGAGCAAACGTATCATCTCACCTTGTCATCAAAATATTCACAAATCCCTTATCTACATGAAGTTTGGGTGAAATGTTGTCTTTAATCCATTTATAGATGGCTTGAGGAGATGGATCCAACTTTATTTGCTTCAACAGTTCCTTCTCCAGTTTCAGAAGTGGGAACAAGAAACTCAGCCCTTTCCCTTCCAAGATCTCCAGCATACGATCCTTATTCTGATCAATTTCTAAGAAAAATTGAATGAAAATTCTGAACAGACAACTTTTGAAGGCAAACAGTGAACCAAAGCTTAGCTGAGGAGGAGAGGTTACTTACAATTGCACAGTAACTAGAGTTCACAATGTTTTGCTACGATGGGTGCTCCAGGTAACGATGTACATGCGCCCGTGCAGACTTGGAGATTTTTCTAATAGTGCCTATGGGTCTGCACCTGCACTGTATGCCTCCTTGTGCTCTGGTATGAGGGCACAGAGGGAGGACCAGACTATAACACTCCAGTTCCTTCAGAACCTCACAGCATAGTTAAGACACCAAAACAAATGGGAAAGGAGATAGTGGCAAAAAAAACCAAAAAAAACCCCACAACATATAGGGCCAAGACATCAGCACGAATGTCAATTACTATGAGTAGGTTTAAACTAGTGTAAATGGTAGATTCTCTGCAACTTCAACGTCTTTAAAATCATGATTTGAGGACTTTAGTAACACAGTTAGATGTTATGGGCCTATTAAAAGGAGTGGGTGGTCAAGGTTCTGTGGCCTGTAATGTGCAAGTCAGATTAGAGCAAGGGTTCTGAACCAGGAGGTTATTAGGTTAACTTGTGTGAGAGAGAAGAGTCACGAGCTGTTAGCCTCCACCTTCAAACCGCACTTTGCCTCCAGCATTTATAATAGTGTTAAATAAATATAAACAAAGGTGTTTTTAATGGGGGGGGGGAGATTTGCACTCAGTTTTACTGTGTGAAAGGGGTCACCAATTCAAAAGTTTGAGAATCCCTGGATTACAGGATCACCATGGTCCCTTCTGGCCTGAAAATCTATGCGTCTAAGTTAAGTAACTTCTTTGAGTTATTGTCCCTATGAGTGTACCACATAAAAGTCCCAAGCAGTTCCTTAATGTGGAGGAGGGTGCTTAGGAGGTGGATCCTGTACAGTGTAGAACAGCTTCAAAGGCTGTGTCCACTCTGAAGGCATGATGCTATGAAGATGTATTAAGGGAGGATCAGGTGGCTGACTTGCAAGTGTCCTTGGTGGGCACCTTCTTAAGGAGGGCAATGGAATTAGATGAACCCTCATGGACTAAGCAGTGACTCGAGGGGGTTCATCCCAGAGGGCAAAATGCACCGCCATATCCACTTCAGTCTGAGAGGAGATTGAATGACCCCCTCCAAAGGGCAGAGTTCAGGGAAAGCCCTTTGGAGGACTTACTTTGAAAAGGACAGAAAGCCAGGGCTCATTTTAGATCTTATGTATGAAGACTAGTCTCTGAACCTTATCCAAGTTCCACTTGTCTAGAAAAGACAGCTGAATGTCCTGACTGATGTCCAGTCCAGTGATACTTTATGGAAGAGGTGTGTGATAGGCCTGTAATGTAACTTTGTCCAGAAAAATCACAGCATATGGTGGGTCAGCCATGAAGGCTTCCAGTTCCCCATTCCTTCTGGCTTTGGCAACTGCCACAAGGAATGAAGAGCTGAAGGACAGATGTAGTAGTAAGCAGGTTGCCTTGTGTTTGAAGGGAGATCCTCTTACTGTGTTAAGTATTAAGCTGAAGTTCCAGGGTAAGTTGTGGTCCTACACTGGAGGGAACCAATTAAAAAAGCCCTTACGGAATCTTGCTGCAGGATATGCAAAGATAAGGGTTTTTTCTGAGTGGCAGATGGAACAAGCCCATCAATTTCAGGATTAGAACAAACGCTGAAGATAGATTTCCTGCTATTTAAAGAGTAGAAGTACTTCCAGATCTGGTACACTCAACATTATGTATCTTCTATTGATTCTCCCCTGATATCTACCTACAAAAAGAACCAACTGAATTTCAGGAGGACATTACTGCTCTAGGCCTGAGAAGCAGGGATGATAAACTAGGGCAGGTTATGGAGCCCAACTACTGGGTCAGGAGAAGGTATAGAGACAGACCAGATGGGTCAGGAACCACACCAGTCTTGGCCACACTGCGGTTATGAAAGCGATCATGGCTCTCTCTCATTTCAGTTTAAGAAGGGCTTTACGGATCAGTGAAATTGGAGCGAAGACATGAAAGAGACCCCAGGGACCACTGGGCCAGAAGACCATCTCCCAAGAGTCTCAACTGTGTATCTTCCACACACTGTGCTCTGAGAAAACTGGCATTTTAAGTTGGAAGACATGGCAAAAAAGGTCTACCTGAGGAAGGTCCCTGTTCAGGCTATCTGTCAGCTCCCACTTATGATCTTGATGGCACTACTAGCCAAAAAAAAAAATCTCCAATTAAGAATGCAATGGCACGCAAACATCCTCATCTCAGCATCCATATAGACAACTTGAATATCATGGATACTATAGCAAATATAAGTCAGCGGGGTAGAAAAAACCTGATTTAAGAAATTCTGCTATAATGACAAAGTTATTTATTAACTGACATCCCCCTCCCCAAGAACGTTTCACAGCATTTTCCACCCTAGTGCACTTTATAGAAGTTGAAAGATAAAATGATTAATGTCATGTCACAGTAAGTATTTTGATCGCTTACCTGGCAACATCTTCTGCATGTTGACTTTGCTTTGTTGGAAGAGTTCAGTTAGCCATTCTCGGTCTTGTAACTTAGCTAACTGCTGAAGGCAAAGCAAGAAGAGGGGGAAATGGGTGCCACTCTCTAGTGGTTGAGCCAGTTCTGAAATGCTCACCAGTTCTGAAATAATGGCACGGGCTGCAAACTGTGCTAAGTAGGATTTCACCAAAGGGATGTCTACCTCCAGTTTGGGACACTGGTCCAATACATTCAGGAATGCCTAAGAAAGAGGGAAGAATATTAGAGTTGTCAGCAACATGATTAGTCTAGGGAACTACAAGATGAAAGAACCTTACACGCAAAGACACGACCTACACATCCAGTGAAAAGTGTGTATTATTTGGAGTAGTACCTGTATTTACTATGGCAGTGTTTTTTTGTTTTTTTAAACTTTTTGTATTGCGACTCCTTTCACATAAGCCTCTGAGTGCCACCCCCCTTATACATTTTGGGGGTGGGGAAGAGGAGACAAATTAATGGGGGCTAGGAGCTGTCTGTCCCACAGAGCTGATGCATGGGGACTGCAAGCTAAGCATCTTGCAACCTGAAGAATTATGACCCCCAGTTTGAGAACCCTTGTACTATAGGATATTGGGGGGGGATGGAGGAGGGGGAGAAAAGGAGAGTGTTTTCCCAATTCCTTACTTGATATAATTTTAATCTAGTCAGTTTCACCATTTTCATGTGTGGATCTTGACACAGTATCCACTGAGACTGTCTGTCACATTTGAAATAGGAATGTAGTTGTAAAGCCACAACAATTGGGACAGGGACTTGCAAAGTTAACATTCAAATAACTTACAGTTTTTAAGCAGACTACCTTTTTGAAGCTAAGCATCAAAAAGAGAACCTTTAACTCAAAAAGAACTCCAGAGCTACAACATGGAGTACCTGCATGAAGTTGTCACTAGTGGCTATTCCTTCTTGTTTGAGTAAGCTGATCAAAGCACTTGCTTTCTCTTTATCTTCATCTGATCGGTCTAGGGATTGAATGATTACTTTGCTCAACATCTCAGGTAGGAAGGGCTTTGGAGCCCTCATTTCTCTCACACCATTGATAGCATCATTTGCATTTCCATTGTTCAGATAGTCAGTCACAACAGCTTCCTGAAATAGAAATTAATCTGAGCTCCACTGATTTCTTGCAGTAGCTGTGTCCCATTTAGAACAGAGTAAAACATTAACTTACAGTGAGTTTAAGCAATTCTTCCTTAGAAGGTGGCGGCTTTTTACTGATCTTTGCAGGCTTCTCTTGAATAAGTGGTGGATTTGTTTTGAGACCAAGCTGAGGAGGCTTGAAAATAAGTGATAAAGTTAGGGTAGTTTCAGAAATTCAATATTTGGTTACATTTATTCAAATCTTTTACTGAAACTACAGCCAGAAGAAAACCCTGTATTCTTTCCAATATTGTTTTTTATATACGATTGTTATTTATCTTGATGCATGTGCAAGAGCTACTTTAGTTGTCAGCACTTAAATTGCATACATATTTATACAGAGCTAAACAATAGTCAGTTATCAAATTAGGATATTTACCTGTCCCAAAGGTGGTGTCTGAGTGCGTGGTGGTTGTGCACTGGGAGGAATCATAGTTATTTGGGGCTGAAGCTTTGGCACTTGGTTCTTATTCATTAGAAAAGATTGAGCAGGTCTCAGGCTAATCTGTAAGAAGACAAATCCTAGCCCATCAAATTGCTGAAGTTCCCTGGCAAGTCACTAAATAATCAGAGTATCTCACAAGCCCTGCTAATGTAATGACGTGACACAGAACAAATTTATTTTTGTAACCTGATCTTGATCTCATGCTAGTTTTACATTAATGTATTCAATGGGATTATTTCAGAATTTACACTGGTAAAACTAATCAGGATTAGGCCACGTGTGTACTTCAACGCCCAAGAACAACAGGATGAACCAAGGATAAAATTTCCAATTTGAAACAAGGTGTGTTAATATAAGGTGCCTGTATATTTAAGTCTTGGCTTAATCAATATCAAAACACAATATTGCTAGTTTTAGCCTTGGGTTGGTATTTTGATGACTGCAAAATAGACCCAAAGTGATTTGCTTTGGAAACAGATGCATGGTTATTAGATAAGCCAAGATTTAAAGGAAAAATATTCAAGTGGACATCTCGGTGACTGTGTCAAATGCAGAGTAAACTTTGCATTACTGTACATGCATATCAGTTTTAAAATTGACATAAATATTATTTTATCATGGCCAACCACTCCCCAAAGCAGACCTTAAACACAAAAACAAAACAACTCCCCCCCCCCCCAAAACCTATATTAAGACCCGATGAAGAGCTCCTTTATATGAAAGGCCAAAAGGTATTGACCTTGCTTTAGGAAAGAAAAATCCTGAGAAATTGCCCTCATATCTCATAATCTTGCTCATAGGACGCTGGACACCCAAGGATAATGAGGGTTAAAGTGAAAGTGGAGAAGGGACAAAGAAGAAAAGAGGAGGAGATAAGAAGCAGAGGTCCAGCATTAGTCCTCGTAATAACGCGTCTTGCTATAATCATTGGGCAATATATTAAGAATGCTGCAAGTAATGTAGGTATATACCTCATCTGCATTAAGCTGTCCTTTCTTAGAAAACCGAGGTGGCATATCCTTCGACTGTCCTTGTTGCTGGGATAACAGTCCCTGATTCTGGTTATGGTAGAGCTGGCTTTGCCCCTATTTCCGAGAGAGAGAGAGAAAGAGACAGAGAGAAAGAAGTGCAGATGATGGGGGTGCACAAAATATGGTAGTAGTACCAAAAGGAACTAGAAAATATTTGCCAGGGAAGGAAGAAAGAGGAAAATAAAGTAGTGTATTCTATCCCTATCCAGGGCCATGGATTTAAAAGAAATAAATTGACACATTACACACTTCTGACTCAGTCATAAAATGTGCACCTTCCCTGGCAATAAAGAAAGAAGTCTCCCTTGCATCAGTCTCTCTCCTCTCTTTTTCCCCCCCCTTTTTCTGGAGGGGTGGGTGGATGGTTGGGGAAGAAGTGACTGCAGTGTGCAAGAAGTGCTTATTTTCCTACCAGCTGTAAGAAGCTTATACAACACAGATGACCATCATCCATCTGGAAGCCTGCACATCTGTCTCAATCTAAAGAGATTCCAAAACTAAGGTTTCAGATATACCTAATCACCAAAAGTCTTCCTTACCTGATTTTTCAAAAAAGATTTCCCTAGATCTCCAAACTGGGATTGAGCAGGAGGCATGAGGTGTCCCCCATGGCCATTGAAAAGTTGATTTGAACGATGACGTCCCATGGTTGGTGAAAATCTATCCTGAATAACTCCTGGACCAGTACCAATTCCGCTACCTGTACATAGGAAGGTGAATGAGACGGCAGACAGTCATGTACACACCTGACAATCAAGAGAATGCTGCTGCTGCCACAGCAGCTTTAGGATTTCCGTTTACCTGGCATTTGTCCAAACATATCAGCAAGCCCTCCAAGTGGGTCCCTGTCAAGTTTCATCCTGGGTGGCATAAACGGTCCCTCCAGAAAGAAGTCGCTTCTCATCCCTTGAGCCATAGGAGCAGGAATAAAGACTCCCAGATCCTTCAAAGACAAATTTAGAATCTTAGTCAATTCATATAGATAGGTCTGCAAGTCCAGAACATGTATTACCAGTCTATTCAGATTCTAGAATTAAGATTTTAGTCGGAGTCCAGGAGTTTGACCAACCCCCTCATGCAAACATGCCACAGATGACCAATAATACATCATTACATTTGGTGCAAATGTACATGGAAGTACTTACTTTTACTGCATCTTGACGGATTTGATTGATAGTCTTTGGTCCATTGTCAAGAAAAGCTTTGCGAGGAACCCAGTTGTGTTCTCTCAACTCCACAGTATCCTAAAGGAAAAAAGCAAAAACTTAATGGACCCCAAAAAAAAGGGGGGGGGGGCGGGGGAGAAGAAGAGACAAAGAGGGCAAGAAACACGACTAGCACTCTTACCTGCAGCAGGAAACGAATCCTTGCTGGCAATTCCTTACTTAACATCAAGGAGCGCATACGGGCAAAGTACTGATCCATTAAGGACTAAGAGGAGAAAGAAGCCAAGTTTAACTTAGTTGCTCAAAGTTGCGGTTTCCCCCGCAGTCTCTCTTTTCAGTATCAGTATTACAAATTACATTTAAAATGTGTCAGTGTTCAAATGATCTAAAAATAGTAAAGAGAAACAGGCTGTTGTCCTCCCCTTGTTTCCCATTTCCTTAAAGGAATGGTTTGGACTGGACTGTAGCTGAATTCCTAGATTATCTTCTGCCCAAGTCACTGAGGCAAAGGTCAGAAATATCAGTCAATACTATTTAGCTTTGTAAACATTCTGACAGTGACCAGCTACTAAAAATAACTATGAAGACAAGACAGGTCAACCTTAAGAGACCAGGGGTAGGAAAGTTATAGGCCACAAAACAAACATCATGTAACTAGTTCCTTGTGCTCAGAATATAATTCTACAGCATTTCCGAGATAAAAATTAGTATTTACGTACATAATTCCTCAACTTTCTAGAGTTGAGATTGTGAAAAAGCAACTTATTTCTGCCCCTCCCCCCTCTTTTTTTTTGCGCAGAGAGCCATTAAAAAAAACAAGTGTTAGTACTTCAGTTTGAAAGAAAGACATACCTTGGCTTTTGCATGGTCTAGTCTAGGTCCCACTGTCCTCATTATCTGACAGAGGCACTCCAAATCCTCCCCCATATCCTTGAGTTGGACTCTCTTCTTCTTTTCCAAAAGCTAAAGAGGGATTATTTCCATTAAGAGGGGGATCTTTTTGCAGACAGTTATGAGGTTAATTCAAAATACAGAATGCTCTCCCCCCTCTCTCTCTATACAGAGCCGTATCCTGCAAAATACCTGGACCAAATTAAAACTTCATCTTGGAGAATTCTTACAGAACTCTTAATAAAAGCTATGTACTGCACTGAAAGTTGCCCCTTAAATAAATAAATGGTATTTTGCACTGTCATTAACTATTCAATTTTTCCTACATACACACCCTAAAAAAAACAAAACACATACATCTCTTAAAGCAGTATTGACTATTTTGCACTTGAATGTTAGCTGTAAAGAACTATTTTACTGAGGTGGTACACACCAAATTTAGGAAATCCTGACACTTACTGTTTTGATGCACTTATGAAGGATAGATTCATGAATAAGATCAAGCTTGCCAAGTTCTCCAATGAATTTGATGTTCCCCAGCATCTTGATCTTGGCAATAGCTCTCTGTTCCTCCTCCTCCGGGAGGAGGGGGCCATCACGCTTATCATAGACTGGACATAAGAGATGTTGGTCAACAATACTGTACAAATATACATAAGATATAAAGTCTAGATTTAATATAGAATAGTTTTAATCTTACTATCAACATTTCTGGTGCGGTTTTCAAATTCATCTTGAAGTTTAGAAATTAGGAGGCGTCTGAATGTCTACAAACGAGATATAATTAGGTTTCAGACCAATGCAGTTATCCACACAAGCAAAAAGTTTAGATTTTCAGTGAGAGAGGAATAAGACACTCACTGTGCTTTGCTTCTGTCCTGGATGACACTCTGCTGATGGGCCATCAAAGTTGGGTGCATCTTCTGCCAGCCGCAGACATAGTTGAGCATACAGGGAGCTATACTTCGGCTCTTCAAGGGCTTTGTCTACGATCTAAAGAAAATAGTATGTTTCTAGTACAGTAACTTTAATTAGAACTTTAAGATATTCACTACTTAATCCTGTTAGTGTCCTAGTGGACATATTCTAAGAGAGGGCATTTTAAAAACTTTTATTTGGGGCAAAGTACCCAATCATAAAATTACAACAGTCACTCTTTGTGTGTGACTATTGCTCCAGATGGACTCCTAGTATTTCCTAGTAGCAATTGGGGGAAGGAATAGCTCAGTGGTTTGAGCATTGGCCTGCTAAACCCAGGGTTGTGAGTTCAATCCTTGAGGGGGCCACTTAAGGATCTGGGGCAAAAATTGGTCCTGCTAGTGAAGGCAGGGGGCTGGACTCAATGACCTTTCAAGGTCCCTTCCAGTACTAGGAGATTGGTATATCTCCAATTATTACCTTACCTTATTACCTAACCTCTTATAGCCTTGGAGAACTCTAGTGTCTTGTGTAATCTTCAATAAACTGGTATTCCAATGTTAAAAAAAATACCTTCCTCCCTCTCCTCCAACCATCTCAGAATCTATTAGAGCCTTACAACATTGCTATGGGATTTAAGACAGTAATTGTGCCTGAGCTCACACATCTTTTATTTCATGACAACGAGTGTATTTGGTTCTGCCTCAGCACCGGGGGGGGGGGGGGAGGAGAGGAAGAGAGGAAAGAAGGTAACCAAAGCATGGTGTATGTGTCTGTGGACTCGATTATCTCTCAAAGTCCCTGCCAGCCCCACTTTAGTTCACCTGACCATATTTAAGTAATTTACATAAAGCACAAGGATGGGTAGTACAGTACAACTCTTGTTTTTCACAGTATAACTACTACTAGTAGCAATGTTTCAAAAAAGCTACACTATCACTTGGCACTCAAAGTTTAACAGAGTCCCAAGACCACCTACAGAAATATCAGAAGCATTTGTGCTAGTAAAAGCCTGCTTCAGATGAAAAAGCCTTCACATCCTGTACTACTGTAGAAATCTTTACCAGGAAGGGTTGTTTTAATATATGAATAAAAGTTAAATTGGTTGTTATTTAAGCTGCTGCTTCTCTTCCAGTTTTAATCCCCGATGTGTAATAAAATTAAGTTTTGGGCAATTTTCCTTCATCTATTTGGCTCTATTTTATATCAGAATTGTTCCTGATAGACTTTAACCAAGATTATTCATCCTTTACGCAAACACTCTTAGTTTTATAGTACAATCACTTAGATATTCTTATTAAATACTAAATTCATATGTACTTAAAATACACCCAACTTACCAGCAGTATGATCCCTTTTAGGATGAGCTTAGACTCTACACCCACATTGAGGAGCTCAAGGCATAGCTTGTCAAACTTTTCAGGAGTAAGTTTATTTAGTATGCTAGAAGAAAAAAAGTTAGAGGAATCAGTTATGTTTGTAAAATGTTCACATAGCCCATACAGTTTAATTTATGTGAGTTGGGGTTAAGATTTGAGTTGTCCTGGTTTTCTTCCAGTTATCACTTTAGGTAAGTGTTTGTTAACTAGAGGCGGCTTTTTAGGGCACATGAGAAATGCACTCTCAGCAGCAAACAGAATATAGCAATCTTAACCCCACCACCCCTTACAAGTTTTTTTTACATGATGCAGGGCTGACAATTCAGATTTTCTACTGCTCTGCCTCCACCAATCCCTTACAGAAGACAGCTACTCAGGAATCTCTGACCAGCTTCAGGAATACTCTCTTGTAAGCTTATGCACATGTATTTGCCCCTCCTTCTAACCCTTCCATTAGGAACCATGTATTTCAATTTTAAACATACAAGACAGTGGTTTCAACCTTTCATTTGTGGACCCCAAAAACACCCCCCCCCACAAACTTTTAATGGAGGTGTTGACCCCTTTGGAAATCTTGGATGTAGTCTGCAGACCTCTTGGGGTCTGAAGACCACAGGTTGAAAACTATTGGTATAAAAGTACTTATACTACAGCTTGATAAGATAATAGGGGGAAGAGGGGGAGAAGAGAAGGTAATTTTTAGTACTCCACTTTGCCAATCAATATTAACCTTAAAAATAACAGACCAACTCACCCTCTTACTTTCCTGAAGATTGCATCATGTCGTTCTTTGTCATTTGCGGAGTCGTCATCTCGTCTAGTGCTTCGTGAAGGAATCCATTTCTGAGCGTTTTGCCCTGGGGTTTTCCCCAGGAACTCGCTATATTTATTGAAAAATATAAATAAAAGGAAGTAAACTGAGAAAAGAAGATTTTGCTCAAATGCTGTCATAAGCAGCATAAGCTTTGAATGTCACCTTAGATTTAGGTTATGAACCTGCAAGTAGTTGTGCAATAGGTGCTCCCATAGCCTATGGGGACATTATGGAGACCCACATACTTCTTTTATAAGATTGGGTGTTCTCTAGTGTCCCCACCAACTCCTCTGCACACCCCCTTGACTTCATTTCAGTGAAATGAAATGTTAGTAATTGCCTACAGTTAGCCAGTTTAACTAAAAAGAAAAATGTGTCTCTAGTATACAAAACTGGAATAAGATTTGTCAGTGTTAGCTTTGTTACAGATGACAACAGTCTAATCACATGGTGTCTTGGAGAAGTCTACAGGTTTGAGATCAATAACTGCTGTTATGTATGTATGCAGACTCTTTATTTATGGCTATATATGTTTTTAACACCGACATGGCAATAGGACATACAGACCTGTTGCTGGCAGTCTTGGGATAGTGCTGAGGTGCACCCCTACTACCTCCTCCGCCTGAAGAAGCACTGTTTCAGAGAAGAAAATATCCTTATTCAAGGCTTTTCAAAAGTACTCTCTCTAGCACAGGCCTAGCTACACAATTTTTTTGTATATTTTATTTGAAAGTTTAGCTATACATCCTTCACAAACTGAAGTTAAAAGTGATACAATTAATCTGTCCCTTAGCATATGAAACTAACTTAACATTCTCAGAGCGAGTTGAACATATATATTGCCAGACATTTTGCTTTTGAGTTATTTCACAATAGTCTGTCATGCTATATTGGGGGGGGCCGCGAAATATGGATAACACCTACCTGAAACGAGAAGCACCCCCTTCTGCAATCGCACTCTCCACTTTGGCGGCTTGACAACGAAGAATCTTCAAAAGAATAATAAATTGACAGGGTGGGGGGAAAAAAACCTAGAATGACAAATCAAGAGCTCATATTACAATTATTCCCTTGTGCTTATAACAGTTCTTTTCTTCAGCAGGATGACATCTATCAACACAAACCACATTATTTGAGTTTAACTATGTGGGTTTTTTTTTAAAATAAAAAAAGTCCCCCAGAGCTTAAATACAGTTTGAAAGTCAGTTTATTCCTTCACTTATGTGCAACACTTGTTAACATAAAGCAATGTAGGGACATACTTAGAAAGCTCGATTATGTGACCATAATGGTCTCTCTTGCGGCCAAAAATAAGGTCTAAATTCTTGTCTGAGACACACCTTTTTCTTACAGGTTACTTTAAAAATATATATATTCTACGGTCTGATGTCATATTCGCATAAGATTTTGTCCAGTTTTAAAATAAAGATTTGTACTATTGTGAAGTTTGGCAGGAACAGCCACGCAATAATGTCAAATCTAACAGGAATGCATCCTAAACACTGTAGTGTGAACAGGTGTGCCAGATCATAAAGTGTTTAATGCAGGCCTATTTAAGATCACATGAATATCTAATCCATATGAAAGATAGTCATTTAACTACAGAACTGCTTTAAGCCCCATTTGCCTCACCCTACAAATGGTTAAGATTCAAAGATAGAGGTAGTTTGATCATGCCCGGAAACGTGGGTGGCCTTTAAAAGAAAAATCAGAGCCGTACTCATCATGGAGGTAGTCTGCTCTGAAGACAAAAGATCGAGCATCTTGACAGTTCTTTGTTTCAAAATTTTACTTCCATAGCCTTTTCTACTGGCTCAACCATTTAAAAAAATTAAGTGATGAGATAAAGCATGATGGAGCCTAGCAGAGTTCTTTCACCAGAGGATAAAACCATGAAAGGTGTTTCCCCCTGAGGAAGTCTCCCCCTCCCTCCTATGCGCGTTTGGCAGGTAAGCGCTACCTCCTACTTTTTAAAGATACTTTCCGCTTGAGCAATACACCTTCTAATCCTGCCCTGGCAGCTCCCCCCCCCCCCCATCCCCCGCTTCTCTCCAGCAGCCTGCTCGGGCTGGGGGCAAGGGAAGGGAACAAAAGGGCTGCGGGAAACGCAGGCGGCAGCACCGGCGCCTCCGCAGGACGCAGGCACTCCCCTCCCCCCCCCGCCGCCGCACGCCCCCCTCCCCCCGCCTCCGGGCGCCGCCCGTTCCTAGGCTCGGCAGGCCGGGCCGGCTCTTTGTTCTCGGCGAGGGAAGCAGGAAGCCCCCAGCCCGCCCTCTGCAGGGCGACGAGCTGCTCCCCCGTTACGCGCAGCCCGCGAGGGCCTCGCGCCCAGACAAAGCGCTTCCCCCTTCGCTAGCGCAGGGAGGCACCGGAATAAAAAGACAAAGGCGGGTGGGTGGGTGATGAAGTTCCTCCGGATCGAGGGGCTCACCCGCCCGCCCGCCCCCCGGGAGGGGACCCTATGGGGGCGATCACGGTCCCGAAGGCGCATCCCCTTCTTGGGCAGGTCGGGGGCAGGGACGAGCCCCTCCCCGGGGCAGATCAGGGCCCCTCACCCGCCCTCCCGATGTGCGCGAGAGCAGGCAGCTTCTCCGGGGTTACGCGGGAGCCACGCTGCCTTCCCCGGAGGCCTCGGGTCTCTGCTTCCCCTTCACCCCGCCGCGAGCGGCTGAGGCGCCCTTCCAAGGGCAGAGCCCGTAACCGGCTCCCTCCGCCGCGCCTCCCCACGCCCGGCCCGCAGCCAGCCCCCCGCTCCCCGCGGCTTCTCAGCCGAGCCGGACGGGCTGCGAGTCTCTGCCCTCCGCCCAGGGAGAAGCCGGTCCCGACGGCCGGGGCCGCCATTTTGTAGTGAAGAAAGAGGGGGAGGCGAAAAGAAGATGGCGGCCATTTTAGCGGCGGCCATTTTAGACAACAGTACCCCCCCAGCGCTGTCCGCCGGCACCGGCTTCCTCACCTTCCCTGGGGCCTCGTCAGCTTCACCGGGTCCCGGCGGCCACCAAGGGCGGGGGGAGAGGCGAGAGAAGGGAGGGGGAAGAGGGAGCCGGGGACCGGGGTAGGGAGGGGGGGGAGCGTACGACGCAGGACGAGCCTCCGAATCACCCAAGCAGGAGCAGCCAAAAGCTTCCTTCCACCACCTCCATAGAGATCCGACTCGCAGCCGCTTCTAACGCGCACTGAGCCAGCCCCACTAACTTTATTACCCTGCGCGCAACCTACCCCGCCTCAGCACACCAACAGCCAATCGCCGCCGGAGACTCCGCCCACCCCCGCCAATCAGAGCAGAGGAAGGGGCGGGGATAGAGCAAAGATGGGGGAGGAGCGAGCAAGGAAAGGTTGGTTGAATAGCAGCACCTCCGCAGTGCAGCACCGGTATGCGCGAAGGCATTTACGGCGACAGGTTTGCGTAGCTGACTGGGTGAAAGGGGAGCGGTTGCGCAAGTGGCGCACCCATTCAGTGGGTGCTGCCTGCCTGTCTCCCTTCTTTGCTGTTTGTTCCCATGTTTCTCCCATCGGGCAGTCTCCTGCTTCAGGAGGGTGAAGGAGCTGTCCCTGTGCAGTACATCGGGCTACCCTGCTCATCCTCTCTGACCAGGTTGAAAACACACTTACACACCCCACATAGTGTTGCCACACAGTCACGGTTATACATTGTGATCTGAGCCTGAAAACAGCTGCATGAAGGACAGTTGCCATGGGGGCTGCAGGGGTCTAGTCCCCTGCAACCAATTCTAGGGTTACATTCCCTGTTTAGGGGCCAGCTAGGGTACAGTAGATAGATTCAGCTGGTAGAGCTGTTCAGTCCATCACATGGCATCATGCAACTGACATGGTTGACAATGATTTAGGAGGCTGGTTCTGACTTGCATAGTTTATACTGTGTCTAACAATCATTTGTGAACATGGTTGTAGCTATGGTATCACAGTTGGATGCTTTGCCATGGAAGGACTTTTGCTGCTGCTGTGACTGAGAGCACATGCACATTTCACAATGCAGCTATGAGGCAGATGAAAGATTTTCCTTCGATTATAAATCACAGTTCTGTCCTCCTTTTAACTGATATTTTTGCACATTATTTTAGAGTTCAATCTTGTCAGTAGTAATCATCATTATTGGACATGCCAAACCTACAAAAAACATACCCAAAACGCAGAATTGGGCTTGTTTTTTCGCTTAATTGGCTTGTGAGTTACCCGTTGGCTAGTTTTTGGCTTGTTGTTTTGTTTTTCTTTAAATTGGCTCCCGGCAAGCAGGGGGGGAAAGAGTTGAGGTGCACAGCGGATCCATGCCAGTCCCAAACTGCATGCCAGGGGGATCTAGGCCCAGGTTTTTTCCCAGAACCGTGATTGTTCAGCTTGCAGGACACACTTCAAAATATAGCTGTTCTCTCAAACTATTGTTTTTTCCTCACTTTTCAGAGGGTGGTGGCAGAAATAAAATGACACGTTTGAGTAGATAACAGGATGGTTATAGGAGAGTCTGAGTTGGGGGGCAATTGGGAAAATTCTACTTATTGACATTGGTCCAAAGTGCATGTTATAAAGATTTAAAGATTAAATTAATATTTTATATATGCAGCCTGAGCTTTTAAGGAGCATACTCTAATCACTTAAAATAAACAGAGCCCTGTTTGGAGCACTAAACTGTCAGCTACAACTATAACCATATTATAAGTTGTGAAGCATGGTAAACTATGCTTAGCAATAAGTATTGCTCCTTCTTCTGACAGTCTCAACAATCTGGCAAATAGTAGGAGAGGTCTAGGCCAAGGGTTTTTGCAGGTAAGTGCCCAGCAGAGGCTGAGTATACTCCTGTACTCTACCTAGTGGTTACACAATACACTAGTTCTAGAAAAGTGGTGGTTAGATGACAGGAAGGGTAATCTCTTCTTCCAGGAATAATAGCCCAACTTCCAGGCCTAGGTCCCAGAGAACAACTCTGTCTCAAGAATGGACTCTAAACAGAGACAAGGCAGAGAGCAAACTCTCCTACAGCTCACACAGCCATTTCTTCCTGAACTACTGACCTCTATGCAGAACTTGCATAACTCCAAACTAACAACAACATTGTGTGCCATCCCAAAGCTGAACATGTGCTTGCACACTAGAAGAACTTGGAAGACTGTGTAACAGCACCACCTCATAATATGTGCCATAACAATATTATCATTGTCTAAGGCTTGGTCTACACTACAGAGATAAGTCAACTTAAGGCATCTTATGTCAACCTAATTATGTCAGTGTCTACACTAGAATGCTGCTTCTGTCAAAGTAAGTGGCCTGCTACACTGACATAACTCCACCTCCATAAGAGGTATAGTGCTTATTTCAGTGTAGTTAGGGCAGCGTAGTGTAGTGTCTGTGTAGACACTGCATTACTTAGATCTGCTGTTGGCTGTCATTCTTCTCAGTTTCATGGCTTCATCTGTAAGCCCCAGGCTGCTGCTCTGAGCAGGAGGCAGTTGTGAAACTGTCACGAATGTCAATTTCACTGCTGGTAGGCTTCCAGCAGTGAAACTGAGCCCCTACTTGGCTCACAGCTCAGGCTGTCACCCTGGGGAGGGTGGGTTACTCCACTATGAGCTCCACGCTGCTGTCAGTGTCCCACTTCAGTCATGCAACTGTTCCTGGTGAGGATGTGCACCATTGGTGGCCGGTACAATAGGCCAGGCAGGTTAAGCCTCCCCTAACCCAGGCAATAGCCCCATCCATGCTTTGCTTCAAAATCTCACCCTTGCTCCCCCGAAGCCAGCAGGGGCTGAGTTTGTTCCAGCGGCCCGGAGCTTGTCTGGCTGGTGGCCCGATGCAGCTCAGGCAAGCCTGAGGGTTGGGCCAGTGCTTGGTCGTGCCCGGTCCTTGGGCCTACTGGTGGCCTGGGGTAGCTTGGGGCGACCAAGGGCCAGGAGCAACTTAGGTCAGCCCACAGGCATGCCGGTGGCCAGGGGTGACTCAGCCGGCTGGTAGGTCCGGGGTGGGGGTGTGTGTGTCAGGCTCGTGCTGGTTGGCAGCCAGGGGCAGCTCGGGCAAGTCCATGGCTGAGGGGTCGGGGTGCTTTGGCCAGGGCTTCTCTGGCTGCAGGGGGCGGGGGGCCCTCAGGGCTCTGGCGGGCAAGTGGGGAAGGGGCCAGGTAGGTGGGCTATCCTTCCCAAAGTGGGAGTGGGGGGTTCACCCGCCACCCATGATGTACACTATGGGCAGAAGGAAGGTAGCATGAACACCAACAACCAATTGAATTACTGCGGTGGCTGTAGGGTGACCTAAATTAAAATCAGCCTAATTTTGTAGTGTATACAAGCCATAATACAATTATAGCTTGCAGTTCAGTGTTTTGGTGGGGATGAGGCTTTTAATTTGTATTGAGTAAAATTTACCCCTGCACTATTTAAAAATAAATGTCATGCACAGACACATATGCTGTATGTAGGTAAACACACGTAGGGACTGTTTTTAAAAAAAAGAAAAAGAAAAAAGAAAAACTAGGAAGCTCAAGATTTCTTTATGACTTAGGGTGGAGGAATATTTTTTTTCCCCTCACTTGTGTTTTGTCAAAAGGCAGCCTTTCCAAGGAGCTTTAGAGCAACAACGTGGGCCTTAAGCCTGCATGGGGTTCACACAGGAAGACCTCCGCACCTGTCCACAGCTCCACTAATATCAGCAGGGTTCCATGTGGATGTAGGGTCTGTGCACACAGAGGCGATTATGAGATCAAGGCTTCAGATATTAAAGCACAATTATTTAGGGTGGTACCAGGCTTCTGTCAAGTAAAAGATTTTGAATAGTAGTACAGAATAGATCAAAAAAATTGTGTTCTTGGAGTTTAAAAAAAAAAAGTGTAAGAAGTACTCAGAATTCTGGAAAACCAAATTGAAATGAGGGATTGTGTTTTGCTTTCAATTACAGGACATTCCCCTACAGAGCTTGCAGCGCAAATATTCCAGCACTGTGCTAGGGTACAGGATCCCAAAGTGGAAGTGAAGTAGAAGCTCGATCATTTGACTTTCTCTAATTAGTCTTTGTTGGGCAGTGGGTAGAAACCACTATTTATTTATGTAAGCAAATTATGTGGATGTTGATTAGCAGACCATTGTATCAACCTCATTACTTAAAAAAAAAACGCTACAAAATATTAACTTCTATATTATAGTAAAAAAAATGAACGTTAAACTACAATTGCTAAATAAACTAACAGAATACAGCTCATGGTGCATGATCCTTACTTTTTAAATTGTGATTTTTCTCTTAGGCCCTGACACTGCAAATGTGCATGTAAGTAGCTGTGTACGTAAGTAGTCCCATTGACTTGAATGAGACTATACAGGCACATCAATGTTTGAAGAAGTGGGCCATTAATGTGAGCCTGCAAGGTGTTGAGTATCTCTGGAGAGTTAGTTTCCCTTCCTCTTTACTACTGCTAAAAATGTTGGCAGGACAAATTAGGCTTTGAAATACCAGTGTCTTGTATATTGCCCATCTTAATAGTACCAACAACCAACACGGAAGGCACATCATTGCTCCCGTCTGAGAGGGGCATAGCCCAATCACTAGTACAGTATCCAGCACACATCTTACTTGAAGGGGTTTCTATATTATCCCACTTTGCTCCAGGCAATCAGCCATATGTTAATCAGTTATCAGTTTCAGTACCCCCTTTGACCGATCATCTGTGGTCCTGATGACTAACTTATGATAAAGGTTTCTCCAAACTACCCTATCCTCACCCCTTTTCTCCCCTTTAAATATCTTTTTCCATAATGTCACTTATACTGAAAACCAGCTATTCAATATCCAGAAGAATCCAGGGCCAGGACTGATCTAGCTATACCTCTCCTCATCAGTTGCCTCTCTGTGGGTATGGAATAAGTCGCCTCTTTAACAAACAGTTATCTATAATCTTTGTTCCATCTCTGTGACAGATTTTCCTCTTGATGCTGCTGTTCATTGGCACCTGGGCTGTTCCTGAAGGTGGGGTCCACTGCCTTTTTTTTTGGTAAAGAAAGAAAAAGGTTTAAAGAAGCCTCAATATCCTTTCTTCACCCTACATCAAAAACATGGTTTTCAACATGGACTGCTAACTCCGAAAGTAAAAACACAGTCTGGTCCTCTAGAATCTAAATCCAATTTCAGTACCTGCTCATTGTGACTTCGTGACTAATCAGGAAAGCTAAGACCCTGAGAAATGCTCTATGTGGCTGTACCCTTACACTCATTCAGAACCCCACTAATGTCAGCGTATATCCCCATTGATTGACATGGAACAGTTGCAAAATTAGGGAAGTTGCCAGCCCATCACTGAACATTCAGGAATATCTTTTTATGTTGTCAGAGTTTCAGGGTAACTGCATCTGTATTTCCCCCTCTGTGGTCCCTCAAGGGCACCCGCTGAAATGTTTTTGGCTCCTAGCTGTCACCAATCCTGGGTAGACACCCATCTCAGTCCCTTCTGACCAGGGTTTTAAGGCTGCACAACTCTGCACTATCCTCAGCAAGTTAGTTTGCCTAAAAGGCCAGTACCTGTACTTCGCTTTCTCTGCAAGGGCTATGGATAGTGCAGGCCTGCACAACTCGTAAAGCGTTAAGGGCCATATTACTCCAAAGAAAACAGCTGAGGGCTGAACCCCCCCCCCCCAGCGCCGCCAAGCCCCCCCCCGAAACACAACCCCCCCCAACCCCCTGAAATACTCCCCCCCAGCACCGCCCGCCCCGCAGAAACAAACCCTCCTTCCCCAGCACCATTCCACGGAAACAGCGGTATTGAACCTTGGTAATATGTTATAGCGGGCCCCTCAAGTAGTATAATTAAGGTAAAAGAAAAATATCTTTTTGCTAGAAGTAGAATAAGATCTTCCCTCAACTTTGTAATCAATTGCCCTGTTGAATGAATGAGGCGTGAATGAGGAAGGCGTGGAAGGCAGCACCTCCAGTCAGCTGCAACCCTTGGAGAGGGGATGGGAGCCAGACCAGATCAGTAGAACAGGTCAGCCACTGACTCCTTGCTCGCCTCCTCAGCCCCCCACCCCCGCGGCTCGCCTACTCTGCCACTGCCCGCCCGCTCGCCTCCTCAGCCCCCCACACTCCTGGCTCGCCTACTCAGCCCCCACCACTGCCCACCCGCTCACTTCCTCAGCCCCCCACCCCCCTGGCTCGCCTCCTCACCCCCCCGCCTCTTCAGCCCCCCTCCTTCACCCACCATTTGCCTACTCACCCCCTGCGGGCCGCACAGTGAGCCCACCTACTCACCCCCCACGGGCCGCACAGTGAGCCCACGTGGGCTGCATGTGGCCCCTGGGCCACATGTTATGCAGGCCTGGGATAGTGTATTGCCAGCACTGCAGTTCCAAGTTACCACACAACTCTTTCCAAGAATAAATGTGTTTCCTTAAAGTAAAAGCATTATAGTGAAAACAATGAAAACTTTACCAGAGGTCAATGCTATTACAGCATAAGGCTCTGGTAGTATCAGTCCTTCAAACCCCACAACTGGGTTTTCCCTGTGGTTACGAGTTCAGATCAGTCTTCAGATCAGGAGCCAGAACCAAGGCTAGACAGATCAGCCATTTCTTCATGCAGCTCAGGCCTCTGATCTCTAGTCTCCAGGAACAGGTGGCTCCAATGGCTCGCTCCTCAGGGTGTAGCTTCAAGAAGCTGGTTTTTGGGTGATTTTTTTGACATAATCAGTATTGTGGCATTACCCACTCCCCAGAAAATCCATTTAACATGGACTGTCCCAAAAATCCATGCTTGTCTGGCACATTCAAAAATTTCTTGCAACCCCCCTCTTCTGACCTTCAAACAACTGACCCCCCCAACTTCACCAAGCTCATCATCCCACAGACCGGACCCTTTCAGAACAGATGAAAAACCTGCAAACATATCTCCACTGCTATGATGATCAATACCCCCCAACACACCTTACAAGATCCCTCGGTCCTACGTGCATCTCACAACATGTGGTGTACCTCATCCAATGCATCAAATACTACAACAACTATGTGGGTGAAACCAGACAATCATGTCTGTTGTGTATTTGGTTGTCATGGTTTTGTTGCTATGGCAACTGAGTTAGATTATTATGGGTTAGCTCAACCGGTTTCAACCGGCTGAGGAGCTCTCTGTATATATGTAAATAAAATGGAGGTTTTGGTTAGCTGCCTGCTCTCTGGCCTCAAGTGATTGTTTCCTACACCGGCTGCCCCAAGGATATAACACTGGCGACGAGGGTGAGACTCCGGTGCTGCTCCAGTAACAGAAGGAAGTAGAAGTTAAGGTAAAGAACAAACAAACAAAAAAGCTGCTTGTTTGCACTGACTGTGAAAGTGAAACTAAAAATCATGGCTACTCTGACCAGGCCCCTGGAGACTTTTGATGAGAATACAGAGCAGTGGCATGTGTATACTGAGCGTTTTGAGCTTTTTGGTATTGCAAATGACATTACAGAAGCGAAGAAGGTGCCAATATTCTTAACTGTTGTAGGGGCTAAAACCTACTCTCTGCTACGCAGCTTACTACACCCTGTTAAGCCTGAGACTAAATCTTACAGTGACATTGTGGAAATCCTGGGGTCTCATTTCTCCCCAAAACCACTGGTAATTGCTGAAAGATATAGGTTCCACAAAAGAGACCAAAAGGAAGATGAAACAGTTGTACAATTTGTAGCCATTTTAAAAAAGCTAGCAGAACACTGTGAATTTAAAGAAATGTTACATGATGCCCTGCGTGACAGGTTAGTGAGTGGCCTGTACAGTGAAGCTATACGGAAGCGCCTACTGACAGAGGCTCAGCTTACCTTACAGAAGGCTGTTGATATTGCTGTCTCCATGAAACTGGCTACAAGGGAGGCACAATACATCGGTGCACCCCCTAGGGTGCAAAAAGTGTCACAAGAACCGACCCACAAAACTGTGCAGAGTCAAGAATGTTACCGCTGTGGTAAGCCGGGTCACCAGGCATCAGAATGCTGGTGTAAGGACCTGGTGTGTCGACACTGTGGCAAAAAGGGACACATTGAGTGTGCCTGTAAACAAAAGAAAAAGAGGCCTGTGGTCTGGCCGACAAAAAGAGGAACCCTGCATACCCTAGAGCAGACCCAGGATGATCAAGGTGACACCTCATCGCAAGAGGAAGTGCCACTGCATGTTTTGTCTTTGGCAATGGGCTCACATGAATACTGGGTAACCCCGTTATTGGATGGCAAACGTATACGCATGGAACTGGACACCGGTGCAGCCGCCTCACTGATCTCCGAGACTGTGTATAAAGAAAAGCTACAGCATCTTCCGCTTAAGGCAACAAAAACTGTTCTGAAGACGTATACGGGAGAAGCTGTGCCTATGCTGGGCACTATTGATGTTAAGGTGGAGCTCAATGGACAGGTGGCTAAATTGCCACTGTTTGTGGTGAGAGGTAACTACCCAGCCTTAATGGGTAGGTCTTGGCTTGGGAAGATTCAACTGAACTGGGCAGAAGTGCACCGGATGACTAAAGAAGAAACCAGTCTAACCCCTATACTAAGGAAACATGCTGCTGTTTTTGGAGATGATTTGGGAAGTATGAAGGGAATCACTGTGACATTGAACATTAAACCTGGCAGTCCACCAAAATATCTGAAAGCCCGAACTGTGCCATATGCCATCAGGCCAAAAGTTGAAGCAGACCTGGAGCGCCTGGTCACCAATGGAGTCCTAATACCAGTTACCCATAGCTCATGGGCCACTCCTATCGTTCCAATCGTGAAGAAAGATGGCTCTCTCCGGATTTGCGGTGATTTTAAAGTCACTGTCAACCCAGTGTTGTGTGCAGAGCAATACCCGCTTCCCCGCATCGATGACCTCTTCGCAGGCCTGGCTGGGGGACAAAAGTTCAGTAAGATTGATCTGAGTCAAGCATATTTACAGATGCACGTCGATGAAAAGTCCCAAGAGCTGTTGACTATTGTGACTCATAAGGGGCTTTATCGATACTGTTGTCTACCCTTCGGAATAACATCTGCTCCCGCCCTGTTCCAGAGGGCTATGGACCAGATCTTGTGTGGCTTGTCAGGAGTTCAGTGCTATCTGGATGATATCCTGGTCACTGGAAGAAATGAAGAGGATCACTTAAAGAATTTAGAGGCTACCCTACATAGACTGGAAGAGTATGGCCTACGAGTTCGCAAAGACAAGTGTGAATTCTTCAAGCCCTCTGTTGAATATTTGGGACACATCATTGATTCTGCAGGTCTTCATAAGGCCCCTGCAAAAGTTAAAGCTATTGTGGAGGCTCCCCCACCTCGAAATGTAAGCCAGCTGCGCTCGTTTCTAGGACTCCTGAACTATTATGGAAAGTTCATCTCACAGTTAGCCACACTGCTAAAACCACTTCATGAGCTCCTTGGGCAGAACAAGGCCTGGAAGTGGACTGAAGCCTGTGATGTTGCGTTTAACAAAGCTAAGGGTGCATTGCTAAATTCTGAAGTTCTAACGCACTTTGATCCATCCTTACCACTGCAATTGGCCTGCGATGCCTCCCCTTATGGAGTGGGAGCAGTCGTGTCACATATTATGCCTTCAGGAGAAGAGAGACCTATTGCTTTTGCTTCACGCACTCTAAGCAAAGCAGAAACTAACTACGCCCAAATCGAACGTGAGGCATTAGGAATTGTTTTTGGAATTCGGAAGTTTCATCAGTACCTGTTTGGGCGAAAATTTACTCTTCTCGCAGACCATCGACCTCTGACATCAATTTTTGGACCTTACACAGGCATTCCCCCATTAGCTGCTAGTTGTATGCAACGTTGGGCATTGTTACTTTCAGCACACACATATGAAATCAAATATCGGAAATCCACTCTACACGGCAATGCAGATGGCCTCTCAAGGTTGCCTTTGCCGGTCAAACACCAAGTTAGTGCCCACAAGGAAATCTTCTACTTTGAACAGGTAGAGAATACACCCATCACTGCTACTCAGATAAAGAAGGCAACTCGCGTTGACCCAGTATTGTCCCACGTTATGGACCTGGTGATGCATGGAACATCTCGACAAACCTCTCCGGTCTCATCCGACCTTGTTCCCTACATGTCCAAGCGGACGGAGTTATCGGTCCAATCTGGTTGTTTGTTGTGGGGGAGACGTGTCATTATTCCACCACCACTGAGATCACAGATGTTAGAACAGCTACATTCCGGTCACTGTGGAATAGTGCGCATGAAGGAAATTGCACGAAGCTATTTTTGGTGGCCTGGACTGGACAGCGCTATTGAAGAGAAGGCAAAAGCTTGTATGTCATGTCAGGGTGTGAGGAATGCACCCCAGTGGGCACCCCTACACCCATGGGACTGGCCTGAAAACCCGTGGCAACGTATTCACGTTGACTTTGCTGGCCCCCTTGAAGGAAGCATGTTCTTGGTGGCAATAGATGCCCATTCTAAATGGCCAGAAGTCTCTATAATGCAGTCCACTTCTGCAGAGAGTACTATCCAAAAACTACGAGGACTCTTTAGTCGTTTTGGTCTGCCAGAACAACTGGTGAGCGACAACGGACCGCAGTTCGTTTCTCAGGAGTTTCAAAATTTTATGAAAGCAAATGGGATACACCACATCACGTCAGCACCATATCATCCGTCCACCAACGGATTAGCTGAAAGATTTGTGCAGACAATGAAAAACGCTTTGAAATCAGCAAGGGGACAACACTCCATTCAAAAGCGTCTGGATACCTTTTTACTTTCCTACAGAAACACACCTCATGCTACGACCCATGCATCTCCGGCCTTTCTAATGATGGGACGACAGCTGCGCACTTGCTTTGATCTGCTGAAACCTTCTGAACCCCGACAAATTGTGCAACATCAGCAGCAATATCAAGTCATCAGACGGGCACCCAGAGCAAAAGACCGAACCTTTAGCCCGGGACAGCCAGTTTTGGCTCGGAATTATACTTCCAGAGCTAAATGGGTTCCGGCCACAGTCATCACTCAAACAGGACCTGTTTCCTACACAGTCCGGACTGCAGAGAATCTTACCTGGCGGCGACATGTAGATCAGCTGTTGCCAGATCATGCCAGTCCTCAGGACCCATCTGCAGTTGAGGGGTCTGACTTCACCTCTTCTGGTGAGGGATCGAATCACGAGTCACCTGTTTCTGACTGTTCTCCTCCATTACTGCCGGCGGCTGAGATACCCCTTTGCCCAGCACGAGCTGATACCACCTCCTCACCTGTTCGTGCTGCGGACCCTGAGCCCCTAGTGCTTTCGGGTGCAATAACACCAGTAGTTCGCCGTAATCCACCTAGAGACAGAAGGCCTCCTCATCGGCTGGATCTTTAGCTAGGGCGAACCCACGGTTATGGGGCAAAATAATCCCCAGGGTTTAGCCAGGAATGGAGGCAATCTACCTTCTCTAGTCTAGTGTGTGTTTTATTTAGGGGATGTTCTTATTAGGGGGGGAGGAATATGTTGTGTATTTGGTTGTCATGGTTTTGTTGCTATGGCAACTGAGTTAGATTATTATGGGTTAGCTCAACCGGTTTCAACCGGCTGAGGAGCTCTCTGTATATATGTAAATAAAATGGAGGTTTTGGTTAGCTGCCTGCTCTCTGGCCTCAAGTGATTGTTTCCTACACCGGCTGCCCCAAGGATATAACAATGTCGGTTTCAAATGAACTCACACAGAAAACTGATACATGACAAAGACATCCTATCACCCAGAGATAAGCACATTTCACAAAGCAATCACTCCATAGCTGACCACTCAGTCCCTGACATCAAAGGAAATCTGCACAACACCTTCAAAAGACCAATCTGGGAACTTAAATTCATAACTTTGTTGGACACGATGAACTTACAGAGACATTAGTTTTATGGCTCATTACAATGTGTAACACACTCTACTGCCTGCTAACCTTTAACTGCCCACTTCATTTTAAGTCAGTGGTCTCCAACCTTTTTACACTCAAGATCACTTTTTGAATCTACGGGCAACCCAGGATCTACCCCGCCCCTTCCCCAAAGCTCTGCCCTGCTCACTCTATTCCCCTCCCCCCATTGCTTACTTTCCCCCACCCTCACTCACTTTCACCAGGCTGGGACAGGGGGCTGGGGTTCGGGAGGAGATGCAGGCTTTGGACTGGGACCGAGAGGTTTGCAGTGTGGGAGGGGGATCTGCGCTGAGCCTGGGGCAGTGGGTTGGGGTGAAGGAGGAGGTGAGGGGTGCTAGCTCTAGGATGGAGTTAGGGTGCAGGAGGGGGCTCTGGGCTGATGCAGTATTGGAGTGCAGGAGGGGGTACAGGGTGCAGGCTCTGGGGGGGTCAGGCTTGGGGTGCAGGAGGGGTTCAGGGTGCAGGAGGGGACATGGGGTACTGACTCCAGGAGGGGGCTCAGGGTTGGGGTGCAGCATCCGCTGGGCAGCACTTACCTCCGGCAGCTCCCAGTAGGCAGTGGGTGCAGCGAGGCTAAGGCAGGCTCCCTGCCTATCCTGGCCCCACACCGCTCCCGGAAGGGGCAAACATGCCCCTGCAGCCCCTGGGGAGGGACAGGGGGCACATGGCTCTGCATGCTCCCCTCTCTGCAAGCACCACCCCCACAGCTCTCCTGGCCAATGGGAGCTGCGGGGACGGTGCTTGCAGGCAAGAGCAGTGTACAGAGGGAGACCCCTGCCCTCTTGGCCCCAGGGCCATGCTGGCTGCTTCCAGGCGTGGTGTGGGGCTGGGGTAGGCAGGGAGTCTCATTAGTGGCAGCCACACTGCACCTCCAGAGATCACAATAGACCGTTTGGTGATCACTGTTTTAAGTGGTCTCCTACAGCATGCATGAACCTCTTATGGTTAACAATCTGTCCCATCTTATATATAGCTTAGACACTTTGGTTACCTTCTCCCGACCTGAGGAATAACTTTGTGAAGGTTGAGAGTTTGTCCCTTCCACTAACAGAAGTTGGTCCAATAAAAGTTGACTAAACCTACATTGTCTCTCTTATGTCCTGGAACCAACATGGCTACAACACTGCAAATAACATTTCAATATAGTAATTGGAACTCTTTACACTTCTCAAGTATCACATCTGCCCCAGATGCGTCTGAGCCAGAGTTTTGCTTTTATCTAGTCAGCTTCTGAAAATCAAGGTCTATATAAATTACATCAGCATCTGGATTTCCTGCTGCTGCTACCCAGCACCCCACTTAATTCTCTGTCACATATATTGGCAGCATCCCCCCGCCTCCTTTTTATGCACAACTAATACTCACTGGATTCCTCAGATTTTACAGTCAGGATTGCGTGTGATTTTAGTGGGGTTCTTTGTAAAAACGTGGAACCCAAAATGTAAAATATCATTGTTTACCCAGGAGCTTGCCATGCTCATCAGCTTGTTGCACTTACCCTAACAAGAGACCAAAGAAGGCAAAAAATTTACCACCTCATAATTTCACTGGCTAATGATAAATTATGGACCAGCTTTACCACATGGGCAGGCAGTCACTAGACCACCAAATATTAGGGGCATTGATGTTACAGCAATAACTGTTTGTGTGGATGACTGTGGGCTGCTAAGGGTGGGCATTTGCTAGTTTGCTTAATGGTAGCAGAACTTGAGCCAGCCCTGCTTTAATTAGTACTACACTAGATCTTATGCACAGTTTTATCTATACAGTCCAGTAGCCTACCAGCGTGCTCTTTGTTTCAACAATCCCATTTAAAAATAGTGCATATTCTGAGCCAAAACATAACTATAGTAATACAAATATTTAAATATGCTAATCCTTTTAAAAGCTAAAATAGTGCATACGTCCTCAGTATAGTTAGAGCTCTTGGGGGGGAAAATTATGGCCCTTTATTAAATGTTGCCTGCTGGTATACAGGACCCACAGAATGCTTAGATTCACCACCTTGTTAAAGTGACAGCATTTTTATAATATTTATGATCAGAGAAATTTCTATACTGGGGCAATTTAGTTCAGTATCCTGTTTCTGCCAATGGCCAGGACAAGTTTATTTAAAATAAGACATGATTTTAAGACTACACAGTACCTGCCTACAGGAGAAGCTTTTTTCCCCCCACCTTCAGTTACTTAATGCTTGACTTATGCCCTAAAGCAAAAGAGTACATGCACATGGGTGTATATCCCTCATCAGTGTGCATAATACCTAATGCAATGCTAAATGTTATTTTCCATAAAAAAATAATCTATTTTTGAGACCCATTAAGCCTTTGGCCCCAACACTATGTCTCAGTGAGTTCCACAGATTATGCATTGTATAAAATATTTCCTTTTATCAGTTTTAAATGGGTTGCATTTTAATTGCACTGAGTGTGCCCTTGCTAAAGCAGAATGGGTTTTGTGCTGACCCCTTCCTTCTGGAGCACTGCATATAGACCTACCCTCAATTTGTGTCTCTGGCATCTTCTTGTGGCCATCAACTCAAGCTCAATATGGCTAAAATAGAGCTCATAAGAACATAACATAAGAACAGCCGTACCGGGTCAGACCAAAGGTCCATCTAGCCCAGTATCTGTCTACCGACAGTGGCCAATGCCAGGTGCCCCAGAGGGAGTGAACCTAACAGGCAACGATCAAGTGATCTCTCTCCTGCCATCCATCTCCATCCTCTGACGAACAGAGGCTAGGGACACCATTCTTACCCATCCTGGCTAATAGCCATTTATGGACTTAGCCACCATGAATTTATCCAGTCCCCTTTTAAACATCATTATAGTCCTAGCCTTCACAGCCTCCTCAGGTAAGGAGTTCCACAAGTTGACAGTGCGCTGCGTGAAGAAGAAATTCCTTTTATTTGTTTTAAACCTGCTGCCTATTAATTTCATTTGGTGACCCCTAGTTCTTGTATTATGGGAATAAGTAAATAACTTTTCCTTATCCACTTTCTCAACATCACTCATGATTTTATATACCTCTATCATGTCCCCCCTTAGTCTTCTCTTTTCCAAGCTGAAGAGTCCTAGCCTCTTTAATCTTTCCTCGTATGGGACCCTCTCTAAACCCCTAATCATTTTAGTTGCCCTTTTCTGAACCTTTTATAGTGCTAGAATATCTTTTTTGAGGTGAGGAGACCACATCTGTACACAGTATTCGAGATGTGGGCGTACCATGGATTTATATAAGGGCAATAATATATTCTCAGTCTTATTCTCTATCCCCTTTTTAATGATTCCTAACATCCAGTTTGCTTTTTTGACTGCCTCTGCACACTGCGTGGACATCTTCAGAGAACTATCCACGATGACGCCAAGATCTTTTTCCTGACTCGTTGTAGCTAAATTAGCCCCCATCATGTTGTATGTATAGTTGGGGTTATTTTTTCCAATGTGCATTACTTTACATTTATCCACATTAAATTTCATTTTCCATTTTGTTGCCCAATCACTTAGTTTTGTGAGATCTTTTTGAAGTTCTTCACAATCTGCTTTGGTCTTAACTATCTTGAGTAGTTTAGTATCATCTGCAAACTTTGCCACCTCGCTGTTTACCCCTTTCTCCAGATCATTTATGAATAAATTGAATAGGATTGGTCCGAGGACTGACCCTTGGGGAACACCACTAGTTACCCCTCTCCATTCTGAGAATTTACCATTAATTCCTATCCTTTGTTCCCTGTCCTTTAACCAGTTCTCAGTCCATGAAAGGACCTTCCCTTTTATCCCATGACAGCTTAATTTACGTAAGAGCCTTTGGTGAGGGACCTTGTCAAAGGCTTTCTGGAAATCTAAGTACACTATGTCCACCGGATCCCCCTTGTCCACATGTTTGTTGACCCCTTCAAAGAACTCTAATAGATTAGTAAGACACGATTTCCCTTTACAGAAACCATGTTGACTATTGCTCAAGAGTTTATGTTTTTCTATGTGTCTGACAATTTTATTCTTTACTATTGTTTCAACTAATAGTAAACCATGGATTTATATAAGGGTTGCCCGGTACCGACGCTAGACTTACCGGTCTGTAATTGCCGGGATCACCCCTAGAGCCCTTTTTAAATATTGGCGTTACATTAGCTAACTTCCAGTCATTGGGTACCGAAGCCGATTTAAAGGACAGGTTACAAACCTTAGTTAATAGTTCCGCTCATAATCTAAACCCCACAAAACCATCCTCACTACCTCCTTTCTCAATCCCTGTGGACAACACTACCATTCTACATGTCCATAAGGCCCATAATCTTCAATTTGGACCTCTCCCCAGGTCAGGGGCGGCTCCAGGCCCCAGCACGCCAAGCGCGTGCTTGGGGCGGCATGCCGCAGGGGGCGCTTTGTCGGTCGCCAGGAGGGCGGCAGGCAGCTCTGGTGGACCTCCCACAGGCGTGCCTGCGGAGGGTCCGCTGGTCCTGCAGCTCCGGTGGAGCATCCGCAGGCATGCCTGCGGGAGGTCCACCGGAGCCGCGGGACCAGCGGACCCTCCGCAGGCACATCTGCGGGAGGTCCACCAGAGCCGCGGGACCGGCGACTGGCAGAGTGCCTTCTGTGGCATGCCGCTGTGCTTGGGGCGGCAAAATGGCTAGAACCGCCCCTGCCCCAGGTCCTCACATAGTCACATCCAGCCAAGATCTAAGTCTTGCAGATTCTTTCTGCATAGCATCTCTAAGATACAGCCTTTCCTAAAACAAATATTGTCTCATTGGTTCCTTGTTAGGGGGACCAGATGTCCTGATTTTATAGGGACAGTCCTGATTTCTGGGTCTTTTTCTTATATAGGCTCCTATTACCCCCCACCTCCTGTCCTGATTTTTCACACCTGCTGTCCGGTCACCCTATTCCTTGTACTCCTCCCTGCTTTGTCTGTATCTGTCTGTTGTTTCTTGTCTTAGACTTAGATAGTCCCTGCCCCAAATAGCTTACTGTCTTCTTGTTCTGTATTTGTTTAGAGCCTAGCACAATGGGGTCTTGGTCCACATCTGGGACTCCAAGGTGGTATGATAAATATCAAATAAACTAATAATAATACTGACCTCCTTTGTAAAGCACCTGGAGATCTCCTGATGAAAAAGAGCTAGGTATTATTATTATTATAGAAATGTATTTTCCTGACCTCTTTCAATCCAAGTGGTTTAGGGGTACATTGGTGGGGAAATTTGCACTGTATTTGTTCTGCAAATTAAAAATACTTCATTTCTCAACATTGGTAACCTGGTTTATTTCAGCAGCATGACATTTACTCAAATGATAAGACTGTTTTCTTACATTTCATGAATTGAAGATATAAAGTTTTTAACAACTGTAATAAATGACCATAGGTGTGTATTTAAGTTCTATGAATTGTTGGCCCACATTCTCTCCTGGGCTGTTTCCATTCAGCACGGGAGAGGGAGAACCTGAAGAGGAGATGGTTATAGTTACCTGATTCTCTGGCCAGTTCTGAGCCAGCTAGGCCTTGCCAGCTGGCAACAGTCCCCCAAAACTATCCACCAGCTGCAGCTTGCAGGAGCACAGCACACTTCTCCACCCATAACACATTCCCATGCTGGGGCTGCAAGTTGGGGTAAGAGGGTGAGGAAGGCGCTAGCTATATATGCCTCCTGTGGCTTGTCTTACAGTGGGGGAATCTCTTGCTGGGGAACTGTGTCTAGTTTCTGTTCCCTTTGCCTAGCCTAAATTGTATAGAGAAAACAGAATTGGCTGCAAAATGTCTCCCCCTTTATTTATTTTAAACCAAGGAGCTGTACTAATTGCAATGCACACTAGTACAATTATTGTGGTTAATGCAAATGTTTTTTTGAAAATGTTATAAAATTCAGATTTTATGAGGCTTAGCTTTTAGACCAGATGGGCCTTCACAGGAACCTCACATTTTGGGATTAGGCATGTGTTGTGTGTTTCACATTTGAGTACTTGGGTACTGGGATTAGAGTTGGTTGCAGATTGAAGTAAAAACTGGAAGGAGCCTGTTTTTCCAGATCCAACTAAAATGCAGGCTTACGTGGCTCAGAACTCATGAGAGCAACTGACCTTGCAAGATTTCAATTAATTGGGCTGATGTCTCTGAAGAACTGCTCATAAAATTTTGATACTGACATATTTGAATCAATGCACTGGCTTTTTTGGATAAGATACACAAACTCTAACCTTAAACCTAATCCAGATCCAAACAGACTCCTTAGCTCATCTCTACACATTTAATAGTAGGAAACTGTCTTCCCTTTAATAGTAGGAAACTGTCTTCTCCTACTAAATACTAATATATGGCCAGATTCATCCCTTGTGTAACTACTGACTTCACCAAAGTTACACCAGGGATTAATTTGGCTCACAGTATATTACACATACTATATACTTTATTGATTTACATTGACTCATTTATTGACTTTATTGAATCATGAAACACAACAGTTCTCAAGTGGAAAATTAAATGAAAGTGGTGTAAAGGGGAACCTGATTGTTCCGGGTAAAGTGAAGCTGTTTAAAAAACCACATTTGTATGGTTTATCTAGCTCCTTCAGAAGACAAATTGCCGTTCCCTACTAACAGTATTTGGGAAAGATTTAGGATGATGGGAGCAGGTGATTGGCATTAAAGTCCTATCAGATGGTCTGGTTTGACCACTGCTGAAGTGAGTAAGATGACTAAATAGAACTGTCCACAATAGCATCCAGATTTCCACTTCTACCCTCCACCCAGTGGTTACAGCAATTAAGTGTATATAGGTTACTTAAATTAGTCCTGACTTGTGCTTACTATGCTCAATTAGGCAATTTGGAAAGGTCTTTCTGGAGTTCCTCACATTGGTCTCCTTAGTCTTGTCTTCCTTAAATAAGAGTTGTATGTCCTCAGTCAACTCGCCATTTATTCCTCTTCCAGATCGTAACTATATTTAGCAGTCACTGTAGTACTAATTCCCAGGGCAGTCTATCAACTTCTTTTCTCAATGAGAATTGGCCATGTGTATATATACACATTGTATTTCCTGTCTTCTAACAGTTATATAACCATGACAGGACTTTACTTCTTAACTGGTTATCAATTTTCCTTAAGAGCAAGGCAGTGAGGCTCATCATGTAAGGCACTAGACTGGGACTGAGAAGAGTTGAGTTCTATTCCTAGTTCTGCCACTGATCTGTTAAGTGAATTTGGGGCAAGTCACTTCACTTAGCTGTGCCTCAGCTTGCTCATCTACCACCAAGAGGGGATGCTATTTTAAGTGCTTTAAAAATCTATGGGTAGAGTGCTGGAGTTTGGGTATCATTAATATTAATCTCCTATGCGAGTGGCATTATAAAGCCTTCCTTTCCCCTTTTCAGCATTTCCCATCCCCATTTATGTCCTACCTTTTCATTTTACCCCCTCTCATTGTTTTCTGCATCTGCTAGCCCATTGGGATACATCATGTTATTGTAGCGGACATAATTTTGGAGCACCAAGTAGTGGTTTCCAGAGTCAGTTATTTTATTAGATTTTAATAGAGTGGAGGCTGAAGATGCTGATTTCAAGTAGAAACAGCTGTGGACAAGAAGTTTTATTTATTTTTAAATACTGATTTTTAACGTTCATGGGAGGAAAAAAAGAGCAATTTTTCCTTGTATATACTCAACCTGAATGACCTTATAGATTACAATGTTTAAATCTTACTACACTGAGAATGAAGAATGTTGTTTCTACTTTAACTATAGCAGTCATTCTCAAACTGGGGGTCAGGACCCGTGAGAGGGTCATGAGGTTATTATGTGGGAGAGGGGAGAGAAGAGAGAGAAATCAAGAACTATCAGCCTCTACCCCAAACCCTGCTTTGCCTCCAGCATTTATAATGGTGTTATAAATTAAAATATATTGTGGGGGAGGGTCACACTCAGATGCTTGTTATTGAAAGGGGTCATCATTACAAAAGTTTGACAACCACTGAACTATAGATTTTCACTATTCGTGTATTAATTTAATGTTGTGAGATACATTTCCTATGGTGTCTGCTAAAGATCCTTCTTTCCATAACAGCAGTTTATATTGATACCTTTATCCATTCTGTTCTGATAACGAGCTACATAGTACAATAGATTCCTTCTGTTCAAATGCCATTTTCAGGGAGCGCAAATCAGGTTTGTTAGTCAGCACACAACAGAGTTCAACTGAACAAAAGAAAGAAACTGACTTGGTACTGGCTATCCTATCATATCTATTGCTTCAGCTTTTGTTGTTTCTTGACCAAAGGAGCAATACTATTCATATTTAAAAGTACAAAAAATTCTATAGGTGATACTTTGCACACAGGCTCAACTCCAGAAAAGAAAATAGCCCCAGGAAGGATATGGTTTAAAAGACTGACCAATATTTAGTATCTTGCCAGGTTTTGTATGTTTTGGCAACCATACAAAAAGGAAAGAGGTTTTTTAATCAGATATTCACAGAAAAATGTGTGTGGTGGGGAATTATAGTCTATTGAAAAAAAATGAATTCTGTGTACAATATGTTCCCCTCCATCCTTTTTTCTTTGGTATGTTCTAAATTGGATTGCAAATTGGTAGAGAAGGTTAACTTGTGAAAGTGAGATGTTTTCCCCTCACTATCAAGCCTTGTGTCCAAGTTGAAAGAAAAAAAAATGTTGTTCCTTGAACATATGGTAGTTCACAAACAGAAAAACCTACCTGAAGTCAGACCTCTGCCTGCTAGCATCTGGGCACTGGATGCTATGCCTCCTCCAAAGTGCCTCTCTCTCTCCTCTGACTACCAAGTTTGCATAAAATCTCCTGGGCTTCCTTGGAATACCTGATTGGGCATCTAGGCCCCAATCCTGCCTTATAATTCCACTTTACAACACCTGTGTCAGATCAGAGCCAAGCACTAACTCTGCTTGCTAGAAATGAAATACAGCTTCTGTATCTTGTCACAGGGATTATGTGCCCAAAGACTTTTAAACAAAGCTGTGATTTCATGCTCTGACCCTATTCCCAATATGTACAGTGCCTCAAGTTCTGCTATTTGTGACTCTGATATATTTAAATAAATTAGTGACTCTTCCATGACTGTCTCTCTCATTCCAGGGAATTTCTATTTGATAGATGTTTCACAAGAGATGATTGTGCCATTCCACACATCCAGGAAAATTTCAATAAACATCACATACCATCCAGTTTTTAAGAAGTTAGATTACTTGTGTAGCAGAGTTAATATTCCAGACCTATTCCAAATGTTATTTAACTGATTTAAATGTTTTTGGCAGCAATAATTAAGTCTGGTCTTCAAACTTCTCTATTAAAAACAATCATTAGCACAGTTCCATGTTTCCAGATGTGAAGCCACTTCCAGAATATTCTTTATCAGAGCTGCTAAGTTAAACAGCTTGATAGTTCCAAAATAATATATAGTTCATTAAAGTAGTGACAATTAATATTTATGTCATAATTTAATCATTTTCACATGATCCATGCAAATAGTAACAAGGCATGTTATTTTCTTTGGGTCTATTTAGCTGTCGAGGGAGAGGAGAATCAACTAGTTTAGTAGCTGTGCTCTAGGCAGGTATAGTGTCAATCAGAACAGCAATTCAAAAAGATACCTTTGTGGCTTGAAGTTTTGTTGGATACTAAATATAAAACACACAGCTATCAGAAAGTCCTACACCCATTACTTTTTTTTAATCTATTTTTAAAGACAGAGAGAGATAATGGTCTTTTTACAGTTGGTACCACTAGATCTTAAAAAGTTTGGCACTGATATTTCAAACTACTCTGCCCCTTGCCCCTCCCCTTTAAAAAAAAAGAAGCTGTCACTGCTGCTTGTCTCCCCTCAGAGTTGCTTCACTGCTGCTACTGAAGGGGGTTCATTGCTAATAGCAACAGGGTTGGTCTGGAGGAAACACTTCTGAGCAATTCTGTTGGCACCCTTTAGATGTTGAATGATGCAATCTAGCCTTAAGAGGTGCCATCTGTCAGACTCTACAACCTATTCATTAACAAATGACAAGTGACAATGGTAATTGCTACCAGTAAGATGTTATGATTAAGTGATTGTATTTGTCCATATTGGTGTACTTTTGCAGACAGTTTCATGCGAGGGGCATGAGAACTCACTCAAAAAGGACCAAGGGTGCTCATTCCAGACTCCTGAGCAATCACCTCTCTTGGTTAGAGATGCGTCTCTCTTGACTGTGTGTTTTTTCTGGCTGCACAGTTCCCTGCTTATACTGTGATATTCCCAGAAAACCAGACTGCCTAAAGAGGCCAGCGTCTGCATTTTGTTTTCTCTGAACTCTACATACAATGTCGTTGTCAGCAATGACGAGTTACCACAGTGTTCTTTATAAGTGAGCACGTTTATTCTTAAGGTGAAAGCATGATGGAGTAAATATATTAAAAACAATAAAAGGGGCTATATGCATGACAATAAACTAACCAAAGATCACCCTCCAACTCAAACAAGGTCTCTGATTAGGAGTCAGCTCTTCAAACCCCACAGAGGGGGTTTTCCTATGGTTACAACACACTCAGCTCAGAACCAGAATAGTTCAGTCTTTCCTTTATACAGCTTGGGCCTTTGATCTTGGCCTCATGTAACAGGTGAGCATCAGTCAAAGGCCCACTCTTCAGGTCATAGATTTAAAAGGCTGGGCTTTTGCATAACCTGGGGTGGGGAATTTGCATTCACTGCCCTTATATATTTCCCAAGAAATCCACTTTACACATATTGTCACAAAAGACCATTGTTGTCTGCACATTGTTCAGTCTAGTCCTTTAATCATCCAGGGCCACAATAATACATAACCTTTTTATTTAATTCAATGGATTCCAAAGATACTTAAACTTAATTTGATAAGGTTTTTCAAGGATATTGCACGAAATTGCCATCTCTGTTACAGCTGAGACTAAAATGACTTAAAAAGAGGAATCAAAAACAGAGGAATGGGACAGAGGTGCCTTACACATGATGAAAGATTATATACTCTGTAATTTTTAAACATGGTCATCTAGACCAGTGGTCCCCAACCTTTTCCGGGTGGCGGGTGCTGGACAAGCATCTGCCGAAATGCCCCCGAGAAGTGGCAACGTCAAGAGGCATCGCCGCGGAAATGCCCCAAAAATCTCTTGGTGATGCCGCTTTTTGGCGGCATTTCGGTGGTGATGCCTCCTGATGACGCCGCTTCTCGGCGGCATTTCGGCAGATGCTTGTCCACCAGCCAGTACGCGGGTGCACATAGATGCCCCGGCAGGCGCCATGGTGCTTGTGGCACCACGTTGGGGACCACTGATCTAGACTGAACACAGATCCCAAAGTTTGTACACACAAAATGGGCACACAGGTATGCAGAATGAGTAAGTGTGCACTGAAATTCCTGTGTGCATGTTCAAATGAAGGATTTATGCAAGCATTTTATTTGAAAGGGGGTCTCAAAGAATGAAATTATTTAGCCCAATTGGGAGAAGGAAAATAGAGGAAGAAGGAGAACACTTTATAAAGTAATGCACAGTATGATGGACTCTGATCAGGGAAGGGGGGGGTATATGTGTCTTACCTATGGAGCAGTAAGAATTAGGCACTTATTCAGTTTGCTGACTTTTAGTTTTAGGCCAGATAAGAAAACGCTTATTTTCAGCAGTATATATTAAATCTGGGGAATATATTCACAGGATATGAGCAAGTTAAATAGCTTTCTGATTTTTTTCTTGTTGCAAGATCTAGATCAAAAGGTTGCATTAGGTGTAAATTCTCTTGTATCAGGGCATGAGAAGATTGCATAGGGGAAGGTGTTTTTGCTTCTACAGCAGGCAACCAGCCAGGTGCACTGTGGAGGCTGGGCAGTGAAATGTTTTGCTTTCCTATGCTGCATCAAGCATTGACCAATGTCAGATGCAGTATACCTGGTGCATCATGACAACGAGTTGCTGTGATATGCTAAGTCTAAAAGCATGCCCATATCTAACTGCTGCACTGATTAAAAATGCCAAGGGAATATTTCTGTTTGCAAGGAAAATTGCTTTTAAAAGACTAACAATTTTGGGGAGTATTAATGTTTGACAGTTTCCCTTCCTTATAAAGTGACATTAAAACTATTTTATTATTCTGTCATCGTCAGTTTTTTCAGGCTCCTCAGCTAGTTAATGGCAAGAGAATAGGAGATTTATATTGAATTTCACTAGTTCAATCTTTAATCTGAATCAATCACCTGAAGCATAGCTCACGTGGCTCAGTATGAGGCAAAATGGGTGGGATGGGGGGGGAGGGGAAGGGGAAATAAAACTATGAATTCTGCCTGTATTAATGTGTTATTGGGCCCAGTCACCACCCCTCTACCCCCCCCCCCCCAAAAAGGAGAAAGATATGGGAGAGGAAATCTTTGAGGTTTCCCCTCATATTGTTCCCTTTGGGAGAGTCTGCTCCTAAATCATGCAGATCCCTTAGATATGTGTAGAACCTATGCTATGAGAATCAGCAGGAGGCAAGGGCAATCTGTGCAAAGGCTGTGTGCATGTGTCAGGGCTGGCCCACAATATTTTGGCATGTGAGGTGAGGAGCTCAAATGACGCCCCCATGCCCCCTCGCTTGGGCCAAACTTTTAAAGGTCTCAGTTCTGCCTTCTTCCTGTTCTACTTCTCTCATGGTACTGTTCTGCTACCTACCCCAATAGAGGAGAACAACTTAAAATGCCTTGTTAAAAAATTTTAAGTAAACACTTAACTTTCAAAACGCCTGAACAGCAAATGTAACTTTTCTTGTCTGCATAGTAAACACTGGCATTTTCATCTGTTTGAATAATCAAAGTGGTGCTTTCCGTGCCTTCTTGGTTGCAAAGATTTGAACTGCTTCCTGATGGTCCACAGTCTGGGCCAGCTCATGCTCTATTGAGATGGTTGCAAGGCTGACCAGCCTCTCCTGTGTTGTTGTGAAGCGTAGATGTTTTATTAACTTCAGCTTGGAGAAGCTGCGTTCTCTCCTGGCAACTGTTACAGGAAGTGTTAGAAGTATGTGCAGAATGACAAAAGCTGAAATGTATCTTGAAAGGGCTTTCAGTTCATCTCCTAAATCACATGCATCAATATTGCGCATGTCATCATGTGTCAACACTGTCTCTAGTGCCCTGCATTGCTGGTGTAGGTCTTCTTCAGGTATAGTGAGGAGTTTTGGAATATCATACAATATCTCAAATATACTGCTGTGTTCCTTGAGCTGCATGAAACGTTCTTCAACTGACTGTATTGCACAATCTAGCACCTGGTTAAAGAATTTAACTTTGAATTGTTGTTTGGGGTCTCTTATGGGATTATCCCGTGCCTCGTAATCAAAATGTTGTCTTCTTCGGTGACTCTTGTATTCTTGAATGGGTGGGAAAATAGTTTCAATGTGAAGTTCTTCTGCCAACTTCTGTGCACTCTTCAGAACATTTTGAAACCCCTCATCTGACCGGTAAGACTGTAGGTATGACTTTGCTTTGTCCAGTTGTTCCATTGCTCCAGATATATCAAGGTGAACACCTTGGAGTCTCTTGCTTACATTTATTTCAAACACTATGTCATGCCACAACACTAAGCCACACAGAAATTTGAAGTTATGTATGTTTCTGGTGATTCCATTTCTCTCTGCCACTGTTCTCCCACGAACAGTTCCTGTCATAGCATTATCCTCCATAATGGCATTTATGGCATCCTCTATCTTCCCAATTTGGTGTTTGATAGGCTTTATCGCCTCCACTCGACTTTCCCATCGTGTGGCACTCAGTGGTTTCTGTATCAGAGAGAATGTTCCCAGATGTTACTTCAGAATCTGCCATCAATGAGTTGATGCAGAGAAAAATACATAGATGCTTTGAATTACATTACAAAAATTCAGCAGCCTCTCTAGAAGCTGATGCTGCATCACTGACCAAGTTCAATGAGTGAGAACTGCATGGGACAAAAAAAGCTCGAGGGTTTAACTCTGGGATCCGTGTCTGCACTCCTCTGTTCTTTCCTCTCATGTTGGCACCATTATTGTAGCTCTGACCTCTCATGTCAGATATCGCAATTCCTGTATCTTCCAGCTTTTTAAGAAGCACATTTGTCATATCAGATCCTGTAGTATCATTAGTGTCGATAAATTCTAGAAAATGCTCCGACAGTCACCACTGCAGGGACATTTTTACTAGGTTCTGTTGTTACAAAACGCACCATTAAAGTCATTTGTTCCGTATGGCTGATGTCAGGTGTGCAGTCCAGAATAACAGAATAATATCTTGCTGACTTCAGATCTGCCACAATCTTCTGTTTGACTTTTGTTGCCAATAACGGTATGATGTCGTCATTTTGAATTGTTTTTCCAAGGTAGTGGTGTGTGTACATTTCTTGGGTGGGGACTCTGCTTAAATACTCCTGGAGTACAGCACCAAACTCAGCCATCAGCTCAGCAATTTTAAGGAAGTTTCCATTGTTTGGCACATACAGCTGCTCTGAAGTGCCATGCAGTGCTAGGTTTCGGGTAGCAAGCATTCTCACAATGGCCATGAGCCTTTTCAGAACATTTTGCCAGTAAAGAGACTCTGATGCAATCGTCTCTTGATGCTGATCATCTATGGTGGCCTTTAACCTTAGTCTCATCTCAAGCTCTTTCCACCTATGGAATGCTCTCTGGTGATTTGCTGCCTTCTCATGGCATGCCAGATTTCTAGCCAGATTTTTCCAGTCCTTTGTTCCTGTAGAACCCAATGTGGCTGGAACATTAGACTGGAAGAGTTTGCAACAAAAACAGTATGCAGCATTCTGGGCTTTTGGGTACATAAGCCATGGCCTCTCCAATTTCTACCAATTTGGGGATTTCACGCCAGTAATGTGTTGGATGGAAATTTCATGTTCCCCAAAGACAATGAAAATAGAAAAGTGTTTCAATTGCTGTGGCCCATGCCATACAAGGAAGTCCCTCAGGCTACTGGTCAAGTGGGTTCACAGTCCTGGATCATCTAAACTTAAGGAACTAAACTCAGCAGCTGTTTCTTGCGCCTCCACCACACTTCTCTGATCTACACTTTTCTTCAGGAACGTGCATGGTTACATCCATTTGAGATGGAGATATGGATGCTGCAGTAGCTGCTAGGTCACTTGCACTCTGACTAACTGGAAGATCAGGCATCTCCTCACCACTCACATCCTCACTCGGGCCACAAGGCTGTCTATATCTCAGAAAAGCTTCATTTGCTTGCTTTCTTTTTCCTGAATGCTGCCCCAGAGGGGCATTTTCTTCTTTTGCTCATGACTGCTGTTCTGTCTGTGCCAGCTATAATGGCTCTCAACACTCAGTTGAAGGGGACAGATAAGCAGGCTGGTAGCAGGGCCTGAGTGAGGGAAGATATCAGCGTCTTAAGGGCCTAACTGGCTCCTACTACTTCAGTTGACTGCGTGTTCTCCTCAAGTGGGTTCAGGGAAGCAGCAGGAAACAGGAAGCTCCCTGAGAAGCTGGTGTTAATCAGTAGAGGCTCCTGGGGGTGCTAGAGAGGTATGTAAGGGGCTCCTCCTCCTCTCTCTCCCTACAGCTCCTGCTGCTTTCTGTTATTCCCTCTCACCTTTCCTCCTGCCTGCCTGTTATGTCTCTTGAGCGCTCCTTCCTCCAGCACAGCACTCCACCATCTCTGTGCATCTAGAGCAGAGAGAATACATATGCACCAGCAGCAGACACAATTTTCTACACTCTGGGTCCTAGTGGCGCCTTCACCCCCCCATCCCACGTCTGGCACCTGAGGCGGCCGCCTCAGTTCGCCTCATGGTAAGGCCAGCCCTTGCATTTGTGCCAGTTCTGTGTTCCCAGTCCCTGCATGTTTTCTGACAACTTGTAGCCAATGGGGCCAATATGCTAGGGTTTCCCCAGCCTGCAGCTGCCTTGGGGGAATCTGTGTCAGAGTGCGTGTGTAGAAAATTGATACAACTTAGAGCCATATTAGCTTTTCTGTGGAATTTCCATGGGGCAAGTGTGAGTGGGGAGAAGGCACTTGACCCCAGGCCACCCATTCTCTGCTTTTAGATCCCTGGGTACATGAAGTGCCCTCTGCAGGGACTAAGGACTCTGGTTGAATGTGCGTGTAAATACTGTTACAGTGAATTGACACACAGAGAATAGGACCAGCTATTCTCCCACTATTAGGGGTAAGTGAATTAGTGAATATTATGCAATAAGTAGTACAGTAAAACAGGAATGAAAACTACTGCCATTATATTTATATTGCAACACACAAAAGCAAGTTAATTTATTTACCATGACTTAGATCTCAGAGTCCTTACTCAGGTCTACTCTATTCTAATCTTCTATCCTTGTAGGTAATTATATAGCCTCTATTACTATAGTATCTAAGCAACTCAAACATTAGTGACCAGACATCTCAGGTCCTTTTACATTGTAAGTCACATTTACACCCAATGTAAAGCCCTTTTACACTGCTCTTAGTGTATAGGAGAATCAGGCCTGAATGTAATTACCCACAGAACACCCTTGTGAGAAGAGATTGAGGACCAATCTGCCCTTAAAAAGATCAACCTAGCTAGGTAATTCAGGGGTATGAAAAATTCACACCCTGTTAACACACACTTCAACCAAACTAACCCAGGGAGTAGAGGTGACTAGAATTCTTCTCTCAACCTACCTACTGCTGCTCAGGGAAATGGATTAGCTACATACATGGAAAACCCCCTTCTATTGATGTACAAAGAGTCTACACTATGGGTGCTAAAGTGGCATAGCTGCAGTTGTGCTGCTGTAGTGCCCATAGTATAGACATGGCCGTATTATTTTCCATTTAACAAATGTGAAATGGAGGCACAAAGAGATTAAGTGAATTGCCCATGGTCACACAGGAAGTCTGGAGTTACTCTGGATTTACACTGTTGCAGCTGGGAATAATCTGACCCAAGGTGTCTGCTCCATGAATATTAATAAAATACAATATAATAAGCAAGAGTTCAAATATGGACAGGAGCAGATGTTGGTAGTGATGAGGTCAGTTTTGGAGGAGGGTCACTGTTGGAAGACGTTGTGAAAGGAAAGTGGTTTAAAGAAGGTCTGGATGAGGGCACGAGAGGGGTTGCTGACCTTACTTTTGGAATAAATAGTGCAGGGGTAGACTAGCCCAGGGTGCTTGTGATGCTGACAGACTGTCAGGAAAACAGCATTTATTCTTGCCTGGCTGGACCCACTTTCTACCCAGTCCAGCAAGAATACTGGCTACTTACAATGGGATAATAAAAAAGGCCAATGCAGGTTCTGCTCCGAAAAGGAGACATCACCACTGTGACTTATTCTTGTAGCATAGGATCCTGGCTTGTGATCTTGCCAGTCCAGCCCTTAAACAGTGAAGAAAAACACTTTGTTCTACCAGAATGACACTGACAGAAGAGACCTTAAATACATTAAAAGGCATCAGTGAAATTAAAAAAAAAGTTTATATTAAGAAAAAAAAAATCAAACCAAAGTTCTCCCCCCTCAGCAGCACAGTGAATGCTAGCTGAACATTCCATTATATGATGCAATATTTTCCAAGGAAAGATGTGCCAGAACGTTCAGCCAGTTTATTTTTCTTTATTTGTATATATAGCACCCAAGCTGTGGGGCTGTACAAAGTTAAAAACAACAATTAAAATAAAGCCAGGCCAGTTGGCCCAGAGAGAGACAGCCACTCTACTAATAGGAGAGGGATAAAGAAAAAAATGTAATCATTTGACTGAACAGACTTAGGCACTTTGTAATATTATGTACTATATTTGCTTTGCATCACACACACTCTGGATAGATTTTGCTGGACATGGTTGACTTGCAGAGGGGGAGGTTTAGGTTGGACATTAGGAAAAACTTTTTCACTGGTAGGGTGGTGAAGAACTGGAATGGGTTACCTAGGGAGGTGGTGGAATCTCTTTCCTTAGAGGTTTTTAAGGTCAGGCTTGACAAAGCCCTGGCTGGGATGATTTAGTTGGGTTTGGTCCTGCTTTGAGCAGGGGGTTGGACTAGATGACCTCCTGAGGTCCCTTCCAACCCTGAGATTCTATGATTCTATGCTGGCCTTACATTACCTTCTCTATACTAGTCTCCAGTATAGGACAGAAGGTTGTGCACTATTTTGTTTTTAAGTAGCTTATATTCCATTCCCGTAACCATGTCTTTCTGCTGGCTTGCAGGAGTCATATTGTATTGCTAAGCAACAAAACAACAACAACAACAAAAAACCTTGTATTGCTCATTTATTGTATCCATGCCTGACCCTGTATTCACCAGCTTCATAAACTACAAATGTAGATGTATTGTACATTAATATACAATATAAGATACATTGTACTAACGGTTTCAATGTGTCTTGAAAACTGAGTTGTCAAACAGTCCATCAGCTTGGAAAAATAGTACTGAATCTTTTTAGTATTTAGGGGCCCCTCTCATCTATCAAGGCCTCATTATGCTTAGCCCTGTGCAAACACATAACAAAGACGGTTCCTACCCTGAATAGCTTGCAATCCAAGTATAAAATGGGAGATAACAGGTGGATACAACAGATGATGGAGCACAAGGTAACAATGAGACAAGTAATCAGTGTGTTAAGCAGTGGTCATAGCATGCTAATTGCCTAACCACTGTCAAGTTTTTGTAGGCATCAGGGCAGAAGCACTGCAATAAGTGGTGCTTGGAGTATGCAAGAAATGGAGAACTGGGCCCAGAATAGGTGCACTATCACTATATGTTTTGTTATGTCTACACTACAGTATTATTCCAATTTTACAGAAACCGATTTTTGGAAACAGATTGTATAAAGTTGAGTGCACGCAGCCACTCTAAGCACATTAATTCGGCGGTGTGCGTCCATGTACCGAGGCTAGCGTTGACTTCCGGAGCATTGCACTGTGGGTAGCTATCCCATAGTTCCCGCAGTCTCCCCGGCCCATTGGAATTCTGGGTTGAGATCCCGATGCATGATGGGGCCAAAAATTTGTCACAGATGGTTATGGGTAAATGTCATCAGTCAATCCTCCCTCCATGAAAGCAACGGCAGACAATCATTTTGTGCCCTTTTCCCTGGATTGCCTGGGCAGACACTATAGCATGGCAACCATGGAGCCCATTCAGCCTTTTTTCACTGTCACCTTATGTCTATTGGATGCTGCTGACCCACGCAGTACTACACAGCAGCATCCCCTTGCCTTTTGCAAGTTAGCAAAGAAGGTTACCAGTCATACTGTACCATCTGCTGCTGTCATGGGTGATCCTGGCCGGCCTCGGTGAGGTCGGTCGGGGGTGCCTGGACAAAAATGGGAATGACTCCCCAGGTCATTCTCTTCTTTAAGTTTTGTCTAATGGAGAGTCAGTCCTGCCTAGAATATCAGGCAAGCCTACTAAAGAACCAGAGAGGCAAATGGCCGCTCCGGGTCAGAGCCCCAGACATCCCACAGAAATGATGAGCTGCATGCCATTCTAGGGGGTGCACCTGCAACAACCACACCTGTTGCTTCCCTCCTCCCTCACCCCTTCTGGGCTACCATGGCAGTGTCCCCCCATTTGTGTGATGAAGTAATAAATGCATGAATAAGAAACAACACTGACTTTATTGCCTCTGCAAGCAGAGATCAAAGGGGAGAGGGGAGGGCGGTTGGCTTACAGCAAAATACAGTAAACCACCATTCTGCACTTGCTCAGCCTATAGCTGAAAATGGGAATCTGTGACAAGCACTAGGGATAGAAGCACAGGCATGACTGAATCTCCATTTGTGTGTTGGCCTTTGGTTGACACGGGTAAAATACAAAATGTCCCAGGATATGTATGTTGGGGGACAGTTCTAAACGGCAGCTTAATTTTTTTATTTGCAGCAAAATGTAGAGGTCTAAGTATCTGATTGTGAGCCCTGGTAGCAAGGAGTAGGCTAGGGTAGGCGCGACCACACGGTGCTGCTGACTGGGAGAGTAGCCTGAGGCAGAAGCCTCCAGCTGCCATGATATTCCAGGCAGGACTGAATCTCCATTAGACAAAACTTAAAGAAGAAAGAGAGAATGACCTGGGGAAGTCATTCCCATTTTTGCTCAGGCGCCCCCGGCTGACCTCACCGAGGCCAGCCAGGAGCACCCACGGGATGACAATGACAGATATCAGTCATGCTGTACCATCTGCCATCTGCAAGGCAAGGGGATGCTGCTATGTAGTGCTGCAGCACTGTGTCTGCCAGCAGCATCCAGTAGACATACAGAGACATTGAAAAAAGGTGAGAAATGATTTTTTCCCCTTTGCTTTCATGGGGGGGGGGGGGGAGGCGAGCGATGACATATACCCTGAACCACCCGCAACAATGTTTTTGACCCTTCAGGCTTTGGGAGCTCAGCCCAGAATTCAAATGGTTTTCGGAGAGTGCGGGAACTGTGAGACAGCGACAGTTGTCAGTCGCCCCTCCCTCTGGGAGCATCTATTTGATTCTTTGGCTTTCTGGTATGCTTGTCTCAGCTCCTTAAGTTTCACGCAGCACTGTGTTGAGTCCCTGTTGTGGCCTCTGTCCATCATGGCCTTGGAGATTTTTTCAAATGTTTTGGCATTGTGTCTTTTGGAACGGAGTTCTGATAGAACAGATTCATCTCCCCATACAGAGACCAGCTTCAGTATCTCCCGTACGATCCATGCTGGAGCTCTTTTTTGATTCTGGGACTGCATGGTCACCTGTGCTAATCAGTGCTCCACGCTGGGCAAACAGGAAATAAAATTCAAAAGTTTGCGGGGCTTTTCCTGTCTACCTGTCCAGTGCATCTGAGTTCAGACTGCTGCCTAGAGCGGTCACAATGGTGCACTGTGGGATAGCTCCCGGAGGCCAATACCGTTGAATTGCAGCCACACTAACCCTAATGCGAAATGGCAGTGTTGATTTCAGCACTACTCCCCTCGTTGGGGAGGAGTACAAACATCGATTTTAAGAGCCCTTTATATCAAAGTAAAGGGCTTCGTTGTGTGGATGGGTGCAGGGTTAATTCAATTTAACACTGCTAAATTCGAGATAAACTCGTAGTGTAGACCAGGCCTAAGCTTCTCCATATTGCTCTGCCAATCCTGAGTTGGAGGGAACACTTCTATGGAGGAGTTGATAGTTCAGTCCCAAATGCCCATCTAGTCCTTGACCTCTTTGCTGAGACTGAATAGAAGTTGACAGCTAGTGCAGCTATGATAGAGGACTGTTTTAATGATGTGGACTGGACTGACACCACCAGGTACATCTGACATAGGCCACTGAAAAGCTTTGAGTAATACCAGCCAAGCCTGGATTCAGACATGCAATATGAGTGAAAGGCTCTTCTTCCCATTACTAATCACTCAAGCTGTCCAGTCCTCCACAAAACAAAGTTAATTAATATTATGAAATGTAATAAGTTAGAAATTGTAAGGGAAAATCCCTGAGTGCTTCATGGGATTTGGATAGATCTCCTGTAAATATTAAGGAGATGAGAAATATCCTCTTATTAATTCTAGTCAGTCTCTTACACTTTTACAGTAGATGTTCTCTGCCATAGAGAACTGTTTCTAAGTTATTTCACAGATGAAAGGATATTGAAAAACCAACAGTTTATCAAATAAACACAAGAGACAGAAGCAGCATTAATATTTACAGAAGGATTAAGTGTTTATGCTGTACAGAATCCTACAATTTGGTGAGCTAAGCCTGGTTTCACTGAACCTACTGGGCTTTGTGCAAGACAATTTTCTTCCTAGTCATCACAGCATCCTCTAGATTGTAAATATTGGTATCTATTCTTTGTATGGCTAAAGAATCTAGAGCAGTATGCTGTTCAAGTTTGGATATTTCTAGTTCAGTCTAGTTTGACACAAGAAACAAGTGTATGCATTATAGGGTTACCAGATAGCAACTGTGGGGGAAAAAAAAGGGACAGGGGGTAGGAGGTAAATAGGTGCCTATTTAAGAAAAAGTCCCCAAAAATAGGACTGTCCCTTTAAAAAACAGATCATCCAGTCACCCTAATGGATTACCTTACAGAAAGCACTTCAGGTCTTTCAATATGTGACCATCCAACCCTTTCCATAGCCTTTCCCCCGACAGTGCTTTAAAAGTAATAGCAATCAAGACTTTTACATCCAAGCCAGGGAGATGTTTTATATTAAGCCACCACAGCACGCGCGCACACACGCATACACACAGAGAGAAAGAACTGTTAGCTGTGCCCCACCAAACACATCATCCTTGTATTCCTGCCCCATACCACCATATAGAGAGACTGGGTATTGTTTTGGGTGAAGATGAAGTTGGGTGGGGAAACCTCAGAAACACCAGAGAATCTGAGAAAAACAGCAGAAACCAAGACAGCCAGAACAAGCATTGGGAACATGGTTCTGAATAAAAGACAAGAGAAACCTTTTTGGGTAGAATGATGCCTGAAACTGTATTGGAACTTTGAGCAAAGAACCATCTCCTCTGTATATTCTTTGCAAATAAATATAATTACATCAAAGTATTACCTGACTCCATCAACAATTTATCCTCCAGTGCGAACAATCCCAAGACTCTGAATATTGGTGAACCACTCTGGTTAAAAAGGGCGCAATACCATCTCTGTCTAAATGAAGTATCCCTAACTTCACTTATATACAAAAGGATTTATGCAACATATATTAGGTCCTAGGTGCACAGAGAAGGGGAGATCATGCAGAATGTGGGTGCTCACAATCCAGGTTGCCTTACTCATGCAAGTGATCCTATTCACTTAAAAGGGACTACTTGCATAAGTAAATTAAACAGAATTTGGTTCATGACCATTAGGGAGATAACACAAACAACATATTTTACACTAAAAGACCACTATCAATCATTTCCTTTTTAAAAAGCTATAATTACAGAGAGTGAATATCTGGAGAAGTATGGATTTTAAACTGAGTTTAGGCAGATTTCAAAATTTCCCTGTACTTCCCACACTCCATAATATGCAACAGTGAACACTAAATAAGGTTTAAGACCTCATGGGCTCTCCTTTAATGCAGACTACATAATCCTACAGCGTCGGTTGCAAACAATGTAATAACACTATTGTTAGCTGAAATTTTTGAATGATTGTAGAATGTAAATGTTTATAAGTATGGTAGGACTGCAATAAATAGATGGTTCTGAAGCAATCTTCAGGATCCAAATGCTGATGAAATTACGATCTCTCTCAAAAAGGCATGTCTTTCGATACTGCTGCTGCTTACTATAGTTTAGCAGACTTCAGTAGGAATGGCCAGCGCCTGGGAGCCTAATTCTGCAACTTTTACTCAGCTTGAGTAGGGCTTACACATACACCCCACAAGACCCACTGACTTCCCTGGAACATCTTGATAATTAATTATTATTAAACAGGAGTGACATTTATAGAACTGAGCCCTACTCTCTCAAAGTTCAAACTCACTTTAGATTAACCAAATTCCTGGTACTCTGGTGTGCTCACATTTGATTCTGTCTTCAACAGGTTCTCAAGGCAAGTTCATGGCATACTGTGGAAGCATGGAAAAAGCAAACAAACAGTCATCCAGTATTAGTGAGAGAAGATCTAATTACAAGATGTTCATGTTTGTATAATACCAAGCATATTAGCAGCACTCAAACAATAAGGCTACACAGTTATTCCAAATGGTGCAGGCAGACAGCTCAGCCTGAGATTGTTTTAATACTGGTCTTCAGAACGATACTGGATGCCTTTTAATTAAGACAAAAGCAAATCAGGAACTTAATCCTGTAGTTCTTAGGCAGCAAAATTCCCATGGCAATTTGTTTCAATGAGACTTCTGCCTGCATAGGGATTGCAGAATGAGGCCCAACATATATTTTCTGTTTACGGTGCATACTATCACTGCTACCATAATATGTAATGCACAGGTAAATGAAAGAGCAAGGTCAGGCCATCTTGCTTTTTTACCCAGACTTTTGATAAAACTAGACCAATCAAGAGAATTGAGATAGTGAAGCATGAAGAAATCTTATCAGACTTCTCACAGGCATTCCCAGATACCTGTACTGGGTATTTCACATTAAAAATAAGGGCTATCAGTCAAACTCTTGAACCTTCCATCCATTTGTAGAAAATCACTGTGCTCCAAGCACAGGGTTCTCTCACCCAATACCAGTACACCTACACTGGTTTTGTATAACCCACATGGTACTGCATGGGCTATTTCTGCAGTCCTTAGTCAAAATTCCTACTCAGGTCAATGTGAGTGTTGCCAGAGAAAGCCTGTAGTATTTGAACTCTAAGCATCATACTATAAACACCTAGTTTATCATTTTGGCCTTACTTTAATTCTAACAATTGTCTAATTACTAGCTACCAGCCAGTTCCACAAGGTTGTTTGTGAAGGGGAGAGAAAAAAAAAAGCAGCTTACAGTGTATCTAAGAGTTTAATTAATTCCCTGCAGTTCTTTGCACTCTCATCAACTCCCAGTCTGATTTCCTGTATCTTTCCATGTTCGTTATATCACATATATTCAGCAGCTAAGCAGTTACATTTAACATGTCTTTGTCAAAACAACACCAAACAAAAACACTACCTAACTGCAAGGTAAAAGGAGATTCACTCTCACAATAAAAGATTTTTACTATAAAATAAGGCCTGTTGAAACAAATATTCAACTTATTTGTCTCATGTTAGCTTTGTACATTATTACTGGTTGGAATGAAGGTTAAACTAATATTGCTAAAGAAGCCTCTTTTGACGTACAATAGGCAAGAACCACTATTAAGCAGAATGTTAAAATCCCTGGAAATTGGTGTATTCAAGACTGGAACAACACTGCTTTTAAAGGTGGAGGTTAAACTCTGCTGAAAATAGGTGGATCTCCTATGAGAGTCTGTGAGCCAAGTTTGCTAGTGAAGTCAGTGATGGTTTAATTTGCATTTTGAATGCAAGTGGTAAAGCAACATGGCATTCAGTTAGTGAACAAAAACGAGTGAAAAGGCAAAAGGTAAAAAGAGCTTTTGACAAGAAAAGAAACTAAGAAGAGAGCATGACATAATATAAATAGGACCCAGCCATGCAAATACTTACTCATGTAAGCTTACTCACTAAGCGGGTCCATAGAATTCACTGTGATACTTGGGTGAGTGAAGTTACTCCTGTGTATAAGTGTTAACTGAACCAACTCCAGAGTCCCTGAAACCCCTATTGACTTCAAAAGTCTGTTGCATGAGTATAGGTAGATACAGTCTTTAATTACATGATCACATGCTGTTTTTCCCTCACAGGAATTGACTTTTCAACCTTAACATTCTTTTAACATTGTGTTTTGGATGTAATTTCATATGTTTTTAAGAACTGAAACAAATTTAATCGTATGTAATCATATTGATGCCCACATGGCTCATTGGCAGGGTAGGGATCTTTAGATATATGGCACAGTCTTCTACCATTTAAGCTAACAGAGAAACTGGTAGCAGTAGAAGGCTCTCTAGCTCTGCTGCTAGAGCGGGATAGACACACCGCCAATGGGGTTCACAGATATGTGCTAGGCAGCAAAGGAATGTTGAGACTCAGGAATAATGGATTTATTCCAGGTTCTTTAGAGGATTGCTCTCTATAATTACACACACACACTTCTGCCTTGGTCCAGCCTCTCCATGTCCCCTTCTGCTCCTATATTCCCCTCCCCAGCTCCTGTTATTGCCATCCAGTTTAGATCCTAATCCTTCCCCAGTTCCTGCCCCCAGCTCCCTCCCTCTACTCCTAACCCCTCCCATCTCTTCTCTCCCCCCACCCCGATCCTGCCCCTGCCTCTCCCCTCTTGGCTTTTGCATCTAAATTAACATTTTCCCTTAATCTCATTCTGAGAAGCAGCAGAACTGTTTTAGCTGAAATTTAAAATCAGCCTGTGGAAGACACAAGGGCATGGAAAATTTCAGCCCAAATGGTTTAAATTTAATGGAAAGTGTCAGGTAACATTTATAAGTGGGACACCTATAGTTATGCAGCATGAATTGTTCTACCCTCAGATACGCATGCAATATGAAACGACATCAGTGACTGCATGGATGTATCCAAGGCAAAATGGAGTCATATGAAATATACATAGATAGTGTAGGCAAGTTAAAATTGCTGTGAAAGAGAAAGCATTTTATTGCTAGGGTTGGGGCTTTATGAGATCTGAGTTCTGTTTCTCTCTCTGCTTTTTCTTCCTGGTGTGACTTTGGGCAAGTTACAAAAATAGCCACCGATTTTGGGTGCCCAAAGTCGAACATGTCTGAGCCTGATATTTAGAAGTGCTGAGCAGCCACATCATCATCTAAAGTCAACAGGAGCTGCAGGCGCTCAGTACTTTTGGAAATCGGGCCACTGATAGTTAGGCTCTTACATCCATGTTTGAAAATGTTAGCATAAGCTAACAAGTAATTTTATTGAAGTTTTACAAAAGTGACTGGAGGCTATAGTCATGGAAGGAAACATTCTGATGGAAAAAATGCAAAGAGCAAAAATTTTGTTTGTTTGATTGCTTACTCTGAAAATAATGTGTCATTTGCTGTGAGAATAATATAAACTAAGTATTTCCCAGGTCATACTGTTTAAATACAACTATATAGTACTATAGTAAATGAATTCACACTACTGTGGCTCTTTTTGGTAATGCTGATCACTAGTTTGGCTCCTGAACCACTGAGTATCTGAGTACCACTGGCCTAGATTTACTTGGTCCTGCCTCAGCACAGGGGGCTGGACTTGCTGACTCTCAAGGTGACTTCCAGCCCTACAAAGCTATGATTCAACATGCCCAGAATTTTCTTCAACTCAGGCTTTAGCATCATTATTAATTGTGACACTAAAGAATGTAATGAAGGGAATTAATGGGGACATCCACTTGCATACAGTCAGGCAGAGCAGGTCATGTTTATGAAACAAAGAATTGGTGTAATTGCCTTTTCCCCCATTTTCTAACACCGTAACACCTTTTTAATTACAGACAACATAGTGATAAGCCTGAACTGCAAAGTTTAGATCCAGATCTGAATGTGAAAGTTTGGCAGCCTATAATTATAACAGGCTGCTACTAAATTCAGATTTTAGTGAGAAATTCTCCAAAGTTTGGAGGTATTTATTCTTTTTCTTTCAAACAAATATAAATTTTGAACTCATATTCTGTATAAATAACTCCACTGAAGGATTATATTTTCCAAATTGCTTATGTCACTCTATGTTATCCACACATACACTATTTTATGCTTGTATAAAGGACAGAGGAGGATGCGGACATTTTCCTCACTGGTGTGCAATGAGTCCTTTGAAATGGTGACCATCTATCAGCCCACTGCAGATGTTGAGTCATCCATGAAATGTTAAGGCAGCCTGCTTACTTTATAGATGCCAGTATAATGTTTCCATCTGTGGGGTAGTTATTGACTAAATGTAAACCCCCTAATACATACCACCCCAGACACTTCAGAAGTATTACCTGATCACCAAACAAACTTTAAAAAAGAACTGTGATGAGTTGGTGGAGAAACCCTACAATATATCTGCCTAGCAACCCCCCCCCCCAAACTCTCATGCAGTCACTAACAAAACACACACACACACACACACACACACACACACGTAGGAGTACCCGCACATTTACCCTACAGTGAAACTCGGTATCTTTCTAAAAAAGATGATCTAGTTCAGTCACAAGATAGGTGCTTGCTACAAGAATGACTAGGTGAAATTCTCTGCCCTGTAGCATGCAGGAGGTCAGATTAGTTGATCATAATAGTCCCTTCTGGCCTTTAAATCTATTACCCTATTTAGGCTGTTTATACTAAGCCTTGCTGTGTCTACTGTTGATGAAGTCTAGAGATCCAAGGTGTCTTTAATATTGCAAATAAAATAAAAAGGTGATTTTTCTTCTCCCATTAAAAAAAGGGGGGGGGGAGGGGGAGAGACAGTAAAATCCTGTTTCAGGTAGCCAGGCCCCTTCAAGATACCGCTGAAATTATAGAGGACAGCAGTCTCCTGAGGTTTTGGACTCCAGTACCCCAGAAATTACAACAGGTGTTCCTTGGGGCAATGTTAACAAGTTTAATTGGCAGCAGACACATGATTAAGCAAATGGGGGATGTAAATCAGTAGCCTGGAGGAAATCAGGAGATCTAAGAATGGCAGAAGGGTATCTTGTCTCTAAGGCCTGGTCTACACTACGCGTTTATACCGAATTTAGCAGCGTTAAACTAATTTAACCCTGCACCCGTCCACACAACGAAGCCCATTATATCGATATAAAGGGCTCTTAAAACTGATTTCTGTACTCCTCCCCGATGAGGGGAGTAGCACTGAAATCGGTATTGCCATGTCAGATTAGGGTTAGTGTGGCCGCAATTCAATGGTATTGGCCTCCGGGCGGTATCCCACAGTGCACCATTGTGACCGCTCTGGAAAGCGGTCTGAACTCGGATGCACTGGCCAGGTAGACAGGAAAAGCCCTGTAAACTTTTGAATTTCATTTCCTGCTTGCCCAGCGTGGAGCGCTGATCAGCACGGGTGGCCATGCAGTCCCAAATCCAAAAAGAGCTCCAGCATGGACCGTACAGGAGATACTGGATCTGATCACTGTATGGGGAGACAAATCTGTTCTATCAGAGCTCCGTTCCAGAAGACGAAATGCCAAAGCATTTGAAAAAATCTCCAGGCTGTGATAGACAGAGGCCACAGCAGGGACTCAACACAGTGCTGTGTGACAAGCGTAACGGAAAGCCAAAGAATCAAATGGATGCTCATGTAGGGAAGGAGGGGAGACTGAGGACTCGAGCTATCCCAAGTTCCTGCAGTCTCCGAAAAGCATTTGCATTCTTGGCTGAGCTCTCAATGCCTGAAGGGTCAAAAACGTTGTCACCAGTGGTTCAGGGAATATGTTGTCAATTTACCCCCCTTCCCCCCCCCCCAAAGAAAAGGGGAAAAAATAGTTTCTCGCCTCTTTTCAATGTCACTATATGTCTACTGGATGCTGCTGGTAGATGGGGTGCTGCAGCGCTAAACAGCAGCATCCTCTCCCCTCCCCTCCCCAGTGGCAGACGGTACGGTACAAAATGACTGATTGCCATCCTCGTCATCATCCTGTGAGTGCTCCTGGCCGGCCTCGGTGAGGTCGGCCGGGGGCGCCTGGGCAAAAATGGGAATGACTCCCGGTCATTCCCTTCTTTAAGCTTTGTGTCCTGGAGATTCAGTCCTGGCAGATGGTGCAATAGGGCTGGTAACCGTCTTCATCATAGCAGCTGGAGGCTGAGCTCCCCCCTCCCTTTCATGTCGAATGGAGATTCTGGACTATCATAGCAGCAGGAGGCTGTGCTCCTCTCCCCCACACCCTTTAATGAGTAATGGAGATGTCCTGCCTGAAATATCATAGCAGCTGGAGGCTGCCTCCCCCTCATTTTATCTCACTAAAAAGTCAGTGTTTCTTATTCCTGCATTCTTTATTACTTCATCACACAAATGGGGGGATAACTGCCACGGTAGCCCAGGAGGGGTGTGGGAGGAGGGAAGCAATGGGTGGGGTTGTTGCAGGGGCACCCCCTAGAATGGCATGCAGCTCATCATTTCTGCAGAATATCTGGGGCTCTGACCTGGAGCGGCTGTGCTCTCTGGTTCTCTAGTAGACTTGCCCCATATTCTAGGCAGGACTGACTCTATTTTTAGACAAAACATAAAGAAGGGAATGACTTGGGAAGTCATTCCCATTTTTGTCCATGCGCCCCCGGTTGACCTCAGCGAGGCCAGCCAGGAGCACCCATGACAGCAGCAGACGGTACAATATGACTGGTAATGATCATCGCCAATTTCCAAAGCAGCAGACGGTGCAATAGGGCTGGTAACTGTTTCTGCTACCTTGCAAAGGCAAATGAATGCTGCTGTGTAGCACTGCAGTACCACGTCTGTCAGCAGCATCCAGTACACATACAGTGACAGTGAAAAAAGGCTAAACGGGTTATGGTGTCTGCCAGGGCAATCCAGAGAAAAAGGGCGTGAAATGATTGTCTGCCGTTGCTTTCACGGAGGAAGGATTGAGTGATGACATTTACCCAGAAACACCCGCAACACTGTTTTTGCTCCATCATGCATTGTGATCTCAACCTAGAATTCCAATGGGCGGGGGAGACTGCGGGAACTATGGGATAGCTATGGGATAGCTACCCACAATGAAACGCTCTGGAAATCGACGCTAGCCTCAGTACATGGACGCACACCGCCGAATTAATGTGCTTAGTGTGGCCGCGTGCACTCGACTTTATACAATCTGTTTTAAAAAAACGGTTTATGTAAAATCGGAATAATCCCGTAGTGTAGACATACCCTAATGCCTGCCCTATGTAACTGGGTTTGAAGAAACCTGATCTTGGTTTATTTTGGATGTTAGCTCATAGAAGCCTTTTACCTGCTGTCTAGGCAGCATGGTGAAGAAATTTGTTTCTTCTTTTTGCTGGACCAGACAGGATCAATTTCTTAGGTGAGAATGAAAACCCATTCAGCAAACTCCTTTTTCCCCCTGGCACGCAGAGTAGTCCTTCACAGGAAATCTTTTGTTGCTTGGCTTGGTGACAAATGTCCTCAAGGTTCTAAAAACTTGTTTGTTCCTTTAACTCCCCACCCTCCACTCGCTGAGATTAAAATGTTAATATATTGCTTGCAGTCTTTTTGTGCTGTTGCAGATAGGACCAGCTCTAGGGGGTTCTGTTGCCCAAGGCAGCAGTCTGCCCCTACAGTAACAGCCTGTAGTCATTGACACAGTTACTGTTTTGTTGGTTTTTTTGCTGCCTCTTTATGTTCTCACCTAGGAAATGGATGGGCAAAGGTCTGAGACAATGTGCAGAGGTCAAAGAGAGACATGATGCACAAATGATTAGTTTTCATTGAACTTCCATTTTTTGTTTTGATTCAGTTGTTAGGTTTGTTTTGCTATGGCCATCAGGTGGTTCAGTGATCACTTGGTCCAGTACATCCTTACATATACTTCATGTTTTGCTCTTTTGCCAGTCTATTTTGCTTCAGTCTTCACCAAAAAGCTAATGGGGACCAGATGCTTAACATAATTAGTGTTAATAGTAATAATGAAGGCAGTGATGGATTAACCACTGGGCCAATGGGGCCCATGTGCAGGGGCCCCGGCTAATTGGGAAGCCCCTGGAAAAATAAGTGCCCCCAGGGCCAGCTCCAGACCCCAGCGCGCCAAGTGTGCGCTTGGGGCGGTGTCCCAGCGGGAGGGCGGCAGGCGGCTCCGGCGGACCTCCTGCAGGCATGCCTGCGGAAGGTCCGCTGGGACCGCGGCTCCGGTAGACCTCCCGCAGATGTGCCTGCGGAGGGGCCGCTGGTCCCGCGGCTCCGGTGGAGCATCCGCAGGCATGCCTGCGGGAGGTTCACCAGAGCCGCGGGGCCAGCGGACCCTCCACAGGCACGTCTGCGGGAGGTCCACCGGAGCCGCGGGACCGGCGACCGCTAGAGCGCCCCCCTGCGGCGTGCCACCCTGCTTGGGGCGGCGGAAATCCTAGAGCCGCCCCTGAGTGCCCCCATGCCCTAACCCCACTCCCTGGCAGAGGCACCGGAGGCCTCTCACTTGTTCTGTTCCAGGGCCCCACAAACCCCTAATCCACCTCTGAACAAGGGGACAGGGCACAAGCCAAAATAGGGAAACAACATTTTGTCTTGTATTCCTTCCTCCTTGTTACTATTAATTATGTTTAGTGAAGACTGAAGCAAAACAGATAGTAAACACCTCAACTTTCTTGATAGCAGTTACTAGCAGTCCTGCTCTGCTAAGTAGAGGACCTACACTTCCCTTCATCTTTCTCTTGCTTTTAATGTATTTGCAGAAAATATTACTGCCTTTTATGTCCCATGCTAGGTGTAACTCATTTTGTGCCTTAGTCTTTCTGATTTTGTCCCTGCAGACTTGTACTAATCTTTTGTACTCCTCCTTAGCAATGGATCCATGTTTCCAGGTTTTCTAAGATTCCTTTTAGATTTATAGGTAAAGAGAGCCTGACAGAGCCATATTGGCCTCTTACGATGCTTCCTATCTTTCCTTTGCATCAGTATAGTTTGCAGTTTTGCCTTAACATTAATCTCCTTGAGAAGCTTCCAGCTCTCCTGAACTCCTTTGTCCCTGAGATTCCACCCCCCCCGCCACATTTACCTACCAGTTCTCAGTTTGTTAAAGTCTGCTTTTTCGAAGTCTTATCCTTATTCTACTGATTTCATTCCTTAGAATAATGAAATCTCATTTCATGATCACTTTAACCCAAATTGCCTTCCACCTTCCAATTCACAACCAATTCCTCCCTGTTGGTCAGAATCAAGTCTAAAATGTCTGCCTCCCCCCCCCCCCGCCCCCAGTTACTTCCTCTACTTTCTGGAACAAAGATGTCCCCTAATATATTACTAGAAATTGTGTTTTGCCATATTACTTTAACTACCCAGACATCTGTTGGAAAAGTCCCCCATTATCCCAAATGAGTTCTGGTAATATTTCTGCTACTTGTTCTAGAAATGCTTCATTCACTTCTCTTCCTGACTTGGTGGTCTCTCCCATGATGTACCCTTATCACCTCCCCCTGCCTTATCTTTGCCCAGAGACTTTCAACTGGTTTCCCACTCAGCTCCTTCTGAACCTCAGAACAGGTGTATATACTTTTGATGTATAATGCAACACCTCCTTCCTTTTTTCCCCGCCTCTCCTTCCTGGACAAGCGTATTTAAAAATAATAATAATAAAAAAAATCAGTCTTGCAAAATTCTACCTACCCACAGGGAGAATTTTGTTTTCTTTTCCCTTAAAAAAAGGTGTGTGTGTGTGTGGGGAAAAATAGTGTTAGCTTCATCATCATATTTTTTCCATTGAGTTAGTAGAGCTGTAATACTGCAAGAAAAAAAAACTGTTCACGGTATTTCCTATCTGATCTGATCAGAAAAAGGAAGTAGGGAAAAGTCTTCTGACTTATTTTTGGGAAGATTTGCAGCTCAATGAACTTTAGGTAGCCTGGATAAGATTCAGATAAGCTTTCTAATTCTTCAGTGATTATCTTAAATGAGCCTCCAAATGTTTAGAGGTTTGTCCATCACTAGCAGCTTTACCAAATTGCTCTCATTTAAATTCTAGCTACTATCTTAAATTGGTACCCAAACAAAAATATTAATCTATCCAAAAAAAAATTAGTAACAGTGGCAATTGCAGCCCTGCCCACACATAGAGAGAGGGGGATGAATTTCATTTTTACTGCTACTGTCACTCAGATCTTGTTTAGACTGTGTATTTGCCTCAGTTACAGCCAGCTAGCAGTAAGCAGGGGTAAACTGCGCTGGTATAAATCATATCAGATGCTTGGTCTATCCTAGTGCAGTTAGGACTGGTGATTGGTCACCACTGTCTGAAATCCCCAGTGGAGATCAGTACTCTGCACAAAACTAAGTTTGGTTCACTTGAGGGGAGAGATAAATTCCACCCTCGAAGAGGAACAGCCTTTGTAATAATAATTTGCGGAAATGTCAGATTATGTTCATTTACATATGCTTCTTTTGACTTAGTTGTTCATTCACACACTTCGACAGAATTTAAGATCTCACTAATATGCCTGTTCCTTAATCTAACATTATATAATCAGCAGCATTAAATATCTTTATCTGTTAGAGTTAACAGATATGAAAGTAAAAAGAACAGGAGTACTTGTGGCACCTTAAAGACTAACAAATTTATTGAAGCATGAGCTTTCGTGAGCTACAGCTCACTTCTTCGGATGCATAGAATGGAACACACAGACAGGAGATATTTATACATACAGAGAACATGAAATGGTGGAAGTATGCATACCAACAGGAAGAGTCTAATCAATTGAGATGAGCTATCGTCAGCAGGAGGAAAAAAACTGTTTGAAGTGATAATTAAGATGGCCCATAGAAGGTGTGAGGAGAACTTAACATAGGGAAATAGATTCAATTAATGTAATGACCCAACCATTCCCAGTCTTTGTTTAGACCACAGGTAATTGTGTCTAGTTTGCATATTAATTCGAGTTCAGCAGTTTCTCTTTGGAGTCTGTTTTTGAAGTTTTTTTGTTGCAAAATTGCCACCTTCAAGTCTGTCACTGAGTGGTTAGAGAGGTTGAAGTGTTCTCCCACTGGTTTTTGAATGTTATGATTCCTGATGTCAGATTTGTGTCCATTTATTCTTTTGCGTAGAGACTGTCCAGTTTGGCCAATGTACATGGCAGAGGGGCATTGCTGGCACATGATGGCATATATCACGTTGGTAGATGTGCAGGTGTACGAGCCCCTGATGGCGTGCCTGATGTGATTAGGTCCTATGATGGTGTCACTGGAATGGATATGTGGACAGAGCTGGCATCGGGCTTTGTTGCAAGGATAGGTTCCTGGGTTAGTGTTTATGTTGTATGGTGTGTGGTTGCTGGTGAGTATTTGCTTCAGGTTGGGAGGCTGTCTATAAGCGAGGACTGGCCTGTCTCCCAAGATCTGTGAGAGTGAGGGATCATCTTTAAGGATAGGTTGTAAATCCTTGATGATGCGCTGGAGAGGTTTTAGTTGGGGGCTGTAGGTGATGGCTAGTGGCGTTCTGTTATTTTCTTTTTTAGGCCTGTCCTGTAGTAGGTGGCTTCTGGGTACTCTTCTGGCTCTGTCAATCTGTTTTTTCACTTCAGCAGGTGGGTATTGTAGTTTTAAGAATGCTTGATAGAGATCTTGTAGGTGTTTATCTCTGTCCGAGGGATTGGAGCAAATACGGTTGTATCTTAGAGCTTGGCTGTAGACAATGGATCGTGTGGTGTGTCCGGGATGGAAGCTGGAGGCATGTAGGTAAGTATAGCGGTCAGTGGGTTTCCGGTATAGGGTGGTATTTATGTGACCATCGTTTATTAGCACAGTAGTGTCTAGGAAATGGACCGCTTGTGTGGATTGGTCTAGGCTGAGGTTGATGGTGGGATGGAAATTGTTAAAATCACGGTGGAATTCCTCGAGGGTTTCTTTTCCATGAGTCCAGATGATGAAGATGTCATCAATGTAGCGCAAGTAGAGTAGGGGCGTTAGGGAACAAGAGCTAAGGAAGCGTTGTTCTAAGTCAGCCATAAAGATGTTGGCATACTGAGGGGCCATGCGGGTACCCATAGCACTGGCATGGCCCCTCAGTATGCCAACATCTTTATGGCTGACTTAGAACAACGCTTCCTTAGCTCTTGTTCCCTAACGCCCCTACTCTACTTGCGCTACATTGATGACATCTTCATCATCTGGACTCATGGAAAAGAAACCCTCGAGGAATTCCACCGTGATTTTAACAATTTCCATCCCACCATCAACCTCAGCCTAGACCAATCCACACAAGCGGTCCATTTCCTAGACACTACTGTGCTAATAAACGATGGTCACATAAATACCACCCTATACCGGAAACCCACTGACCGCTATACTTACCTACATGCCTCCAGCTTCCATCCCGGACACACCACACGATCCATTGTCTACAGCCAAGCTCTAAGATACAACCGTATTTGCTCCAATCCCTCGGACAGAGATAAACACCTACAAGATCTCTATCAAGCATTCTTAAAACTACAATACCCACCTGCTGAAGTGAAAAAACAGATTGACAGAGCCAGAAGAGTACCCAGAAGCCACCTACTACAGGACAGGCCTAAAAAAGAAAATAACAGAACGCCACTAGCCATCACCTACAGCCCCCAACTAAAACCTCTCCAGCGCATCATCAAGGATTTACAACCTATCCTTAAAGATGATCCCTCACTCTCACAGATCTTGGGAGACAGGCCAGTCCTCGCTTATAGACAGCCTCCCAACCTGAAGCAAATACTCACCAGCAACCACACACCATACAACATAAACACTAACCCAGGAACCTATCCTTGCAACAAAGCCCGATGCCAGCTCTGTCCACATATCCATTCCAGTGACACCATCATAGGACCTAATCACATCAGGCACGCCATCAGGGGCTCGTACACCTGCACATCTACCAACGTGATATATGCCATCATGTGCCAGCAATGCCCCTCTGCCATGTACATTGGCCAAACTGGACAGTCTCTACGCAAAAGAATAAATGGACACAAATCTGACATCAGGAATCATAACATTCAAAAACCAGTGGGAGAACACTTCAACCTCTCTAACCACTCAGTGACAGACTTGAAGGTGGCAATTTTGCAACAAAAAAACTTCAAAAACAGACTCCAAAGAGAAACTGCTGAACTCGAATTAATATGCAAACTAGACACAATTACCTGTGGTCTAAACAAAGACTGGGAATGGTTGGGTCATTACATTAATTGAATCTATTTCCCTATGTTAAGTTCTCCTCACACCTTCTATGGGCCATCTTAATTATCACTTCAAACAGTTTTTTTCCTCCTGCTGACGATAGCTCATCTCAATTGATTAGACTCTTCCTGTTGGTATGCATACTTCCACCATTTCATGTTCTCTGTATGTATAAATATCTCCTGTCTGTGTGTTCCATTCTATGCATCCGAAGAAGTGAGCTGTAGCTCACGAAAGCTCATGCTTCAATAAATTTGTTAGTCTTTAAGGTGCCACAAGTACTCCTGTTCTTTTTGCGGATACAGACTAACACGGCTGCTACTCTGAAACCTGTCAGATATGAAAGTGTTATTCTCTTAAACCTTGATTCTCTCCCCTTCCTTCCCAAGTTGGGGAATTTTTGAAAAGAGCCAATCATTAATTTTTCTGGTCATATATTATTCTGCCACATGATGTCCTCCTAACCCAGGTTAAAGCCAGAGTGAATATACTTGATTCACCTCAATGCTGGCAGAACCATCTCATGTACAGCAGTGCTACTGCAGATTTTATATGAAAAAGCATTGATCTTTTATTGAAAGTTTACTTAACTTCATCTGCCAACATATACTTCTGTTACTTTAGATTTAACCTACAGTAACAACAAAAATTACACAGATGCCTCTCTCTAAACATCCCCTCTATGGCTGAGCATTCTAAACAAGGTTCTGAAATATCTGCAGTGGAATTAAAAAGCCTAAAAAGCAGATGCATTCCTATTTCATGCTGCTTTAGTTAACTTGTGCCAGTTTCCCAAAAACTGGCATTTTGTACAAACAGCACCATTCTAGACTTTGAAATTTTATTTATGAATTTTTGCATCAGTACACCATTTTAATGTAACATGGTTTAATGTGAAATTTTGCAACAATTTAATAAAAATGAAATTTGAGCCAAGCAATGACCTTGAACAAAACTACAATTTTGTTAATACTTTGTTTTGGTACAGCCCTAATTTTTAAATGCGACAATAATTGCATTTAAATTTGTTCTGGAGTGTATTTCTTTACAAGTCATCTTTCTGTCAAGAATGATTACTCTTTGGAATGCTGCTACAACAAATCCAGTCATGCCTAGGATTTTATGGTGGTCATTATATTGCCATCTCAGGAATGTAGTAGTAGGGATTAAACTCAGTGCCACCTGTTTGAAACAGAAGCAACTATTACTTAAGCTAAAGGAAAATCTTCATTACCTCTCAGCAGGATAAGGTCTATGGTACAGTTGAGTAATTCCTTCCACTAGGACAGTAATGCTCAGTGATAGTGTTGTGCATGTGATGAGTAAATTGTTGTATGTTTTTAATGATTAGTCATCAGGATAAACATTTCCAAAAAACTTTGTGGTTCAGAACATCTTACAAAAATAGAACCAGAACTGTGTTTACTAATCTGTTTTGGCTGTAACAAGCCCTTGCAGACATCAGACTAGTTTCTCTCTTCTCAAGTCCTCTTCACACATACTATGCACTGCCACCTATAAACCAAAAGAGAGATAGACAGGAAGGAGGAAGCTCTGGCTATCTGGTCTACCATTGTGGTGACAATGTACATAGTGCGTGGACTATGTACAGTGTCATACACTTAAATTGTGGTTAGATAATGGCAAAGGGGGAAAATTAGTGCTACAAAATACCTGAATGTATTTGGAGCGATCATCTGCAAATCAGGTTTTGATCATGTTCATTGAATAAGGGCTCCCTGACTATTAAGCATCTGACACTGTAGAACTATTTCTCTGAGGGGAAAAATGATTTTGAATTTTAAGAAGATCCCATCCCTAAACTGTATTCCACCAAAATAAAAACAAAGAAAAGAGTAGTGAGACTGAGTTGTAGATGCCATTAATTTGAAAGACCCAGGCCTGATGAGCTGTTGAAGAATGCAGTTCAAAATGGACAAAAAGAATGAAAGGACTGGAAAAAAAATAGGCTAAAAGGAAAGGGATTACATGGAGTAATATTTAAAATGAAACATAAATTACTAAATCTTTAGGAGAAAAGTTAAAAAAAACCCTCAGTGTTATCTAAGGTATTTATCCCTATTACCACAGTATCTGGGAACAAATTATATCCTGGAAAAAAAATAGCACTGTTCTAGAATGTTCATGAAATCTGTTTTGATAAGTCCATGAAGCATCTACTTAAATAGTAATAAATTCTAATTGCACTGTAAGATTCCTACTGCAATCCACCAACCAAGCAAAAAAACCAGACCATGCTATTGTGACCCAAAGCACTCCTGTATTCACCCCCTAAACACTATTGCACGAATCTTTGTACAAATATGCCTAGCGAGGCATCATTTGAATATTAATAACTCTCTGGTAAATATCATCATGGTGAAATATAAATATATGAATTCACTCTGTACGATGTTATTAGCACATATTCAAAACCAGACAGTTCTGCCTAGGCAAAAATTCTTAAACAGATCTATCCTAGACAAAGGAATGTATGTTTACCCCAATTTACATATAGGCAGTAAACAGGATCATCTAGACAGCAGAGAGAGGAGATGGCAAGAAACAGAACAATATGCATTTCAACAAACAAGTGAGGGAAGAAAGCATGGAGCTTCCTTTACCACCAGACTCCATGTTGCCTTCCTCAGAGCTTGAATAAACTTTACTTTGAGGGGTATCCTTCAGAAGAAGGCTCTTCAAAGATTCAATGGACTATAAAAGAAAGGGCAGAGGGCAGAGAACCGCAAGTTCTCTCTTTAACCTAAGACAAAGGCACCAGCACCTTTGAGCCTCTGGAAAGTATCCTGACTGAGGAGAGGGTCAGTCACCATCTTGCTGGAAGACTGTGGGTGAGAAAGGCTATCTTGAACAAGAACTTGCTAGATTAAGTTTTAAAAGTGAAAACACACATCTAAACGTCTATTTGCTTGTAACCATTTCTACCAATTCTCTTATACTTGAACTCCCTTAAAATCCTATTTTTTGTTGTTAAACTTGTTTTACTTTAATGTAAGCTAAAAGTGCTGTGTTCATACTAAAGTGAATGTCAGCTTCAGTTAATGTGGCAAACTGATGTGTTTTGTCTCATTAAAGCAGCAAATATCTTATTATTCCTCTGAACATTGCAGGAGAGAGCACATGGGACTGGGGAAGTTCAGGACTTTGGGTGTGCTCAGGTTGTACCGGCTAACATTAACCAAGTCTGGTAAAGACAAAAAGGTGTGTCTGTGACAGGGCCGCCCAGAGGATTCAGGGGCCTGGGGCAAAGCGGGGAAGCAGTGGCAGTCCGGGTCTTCGGCAGCATTTCGGCGACGGGGGGCCCTTCAGTCGCTCAGCGTCTTCGGCAGCACTGAAGGGCCCCCCCACTGCCAAAATGCTGGCCGAAGACCTGGCCCACCGCTGGGCCGGGGCCTAGGGAAAATTGCTCCACTTGCTCCCCTCCTCGGGCGGCCCTGATTTGTGATAACTGCTGGCAGGCTGTTGAATTCAAAGTGGTTGAATCACAGCGGCACGGTATACAGAACATGGAGTGCAGGATGGCTGTGTGTACGTCCCAGGCATGGAGCCACAAATAGCGGAAGCATTTTGGAGGCACCCAGGGTTAAAATACAAGCAGTGAATTGCACCCCAGAACAGGATAGTTATGTCAACGCAATGATGTAAATGCCTTGAGCACAACCTAAGAGCTAATTAATCCTGTGTTCTATAAATTAATAAAAAGAATTAATCTACATTGTGCAGAGATGTAAACAGTTAATCATTTATTCTCTCTATTTGAAGCTGAAGCAAAGAAGGGGAAAAAAATGAAAAACAAACCAATTTTGCCTCAGAGGAATGTTAATCAGCCTCCTAATACTAGCAGGCTATAAACACCAAGTACTAATTAGTTTTAGATGATATTAGTAATGAGTCTCTAGTTCCTTGGAGGCAATAGACTAAGTTGGACTCAGATTTATTCCGATATTTATCAAGAAAGTTATTGTGACATGCAGTGTCAGCAGCTTGATTGAACATTATTAATGCCAGATATTCCCCATGATCTTCATGAGAGACAGAAATAACAGCTGGTTTAAAACATCTGAGCACTAAGCAAGGATATCATCATCAGTCTCCTCAGGACAAACAAACACTCTTATTTTGCAGTTACTTTCTCATATGCTTTTACCATTTCTGAGGCAGTTATCTGGGAGTCTCAAGTAAGACACCAATTGGGGGAGCTTTTTAAATGAATTTGGTGAAGGGAATTGGACTGATTCCTGGAGATTATGAACCTGACCTAAAGCCCAGTGAAGACTTTCCATTGACTCTAGATGACCTTTGAACTAGGCCCCCCCAGTCCTCTGATTTACTGCAGAACCGGTACAGCACAGACAAGAGAATGTGTGTATGTGCAAGCTTCCCCCACCTGAAAGAGCCAATTGAATGGTTAAGATAAAGTAGGTTAGTCTCCAGTCTCATGTACTCTTTCTTCCTGCTAGGGCTGCCAGAGGGTGGTAGCATTTTGTGTGATATATTCAGTAGGCACCGTACAAGTTCAATTCAGGTTAACCCACCATTCTCCACTAACTTTTGGCCTATACTAAGATGGGCTGGATTTAAACTAGCAATTTAGGGGTTAAAGGCTTGGTATTCTTTACCAATCCTTTGAGGCATCTAGTTACTACCACAGGATTAGTGATGGAGGATTGTAGCATATTGGAATATTCTGTTTTTCCTCTCTTACATATCTTTCAATATCCTTCCTCTTTAACTGTTCAGTAAAATTACCGTACAGCAAGTCTTTAGTTGTTCCACTTGGCCCCTCTGGAATCTTCTCACAGCTACCATTGGGTTGTTGCTTCCTTCCAATATATCATCATTTCCAAAAGCAGTGTTTTCTCACAAGCAGACACTGTTCAAACTGTGAAGCTGCAAAGAGGTAGCACAGAGCCCTCCAGTTCACAAACTCTGGGCCACTTAGCACAGGGTGTGCTTGTTTTAAATCAAAGGTAAAATAAATGTCACAGTGAGTCCTGAATGCCTAATGCACTGGTGCCAAGGTGATTAAAATGATGCTTTCATAAATTAAACATAAAATTTGAAGTGATATTAATACTCTGTATTGCTATTCCCTTTATGGAAATTCAGCCATAAGTCCTTTATTTGTTAAGTACAGTAAGTCAGTGTTATAACTCTGCAAATGTTTAAACAAAAATAACTATAAACCTTTTCTAAATATATTAAATAGCCAGCTTTTCAACTTCAGGATAAAATAGTTCAATCCTCTCTCTTTTGGAAGGAAGTGCAAATAACAAAAGCTTAAAAAAAGTCACTTATACTAAAGGGCTTCAGCAGCTCTAGTCCACAGTTAGTATCATACTAATATTAAGATGTAAATGACTGAACTTTCCAGTTCTTCTAAGTCATATGTAACTAATGAAGAACTGCCCTTCCAAACCAACATCTGTTAGAAGTACACTTTAAACCCTGTAGCCCTGTAATTGTAAAGAATAGGGAATTCACGAGCAGCTTCATAACTCCTAAAAATATTGAAGTCACCAGCCCTGCTACAGACTAAAGACCAGTATATACTAATTGCATACACTACTCCAGATCTAATGTAGGTTATACACTGTGAATAAGACAGAGCAACAGCATTGTATAGTTCACTAGGTTTTTATTCCAGACATTTTTAAAACACCAAGGATTGTACTGCCTTAGGAAAGTCACTTACCCTCATCAACAGCCTGTGAGAGAAGGAAGTTCTATTATTCCCATTTTAAAGGTGGAGAACTGAGGTACAGAGAGGTTAACTACAGTTGAACCCTGTTATGTCGCCGGCCTAGGGGTTTGCCAAAAATAGTCCAGATAACCGATGATCGAGATAAACCCCTATCCACCCCCCCACCCCTGAACTCCCCTGCCCTCTCTCCAACACCCCCTCCCTGCCCCCTTACCGCGGTGCCTGCACATGGCTGGATCCGGCGAAGCGGGACGGGGACCCGGAGCCGGGCAGCCAAAGAAGCGGGACCCAGTAAGCGGGCCGGGCGGCAGGCGAAGCCGGACCGGGTAAGCGGGGCCGGGCAGGGACCGGGTATGCGGGGCCGGGCAGGGACCGGGTATGCGGGGCCGGGCGGCGGGGATGGGCAGGGACCGGGTATGCGGGGCCGGGCGGGCGGCGAAGCGGAGCCGGGCGGACGGGCGGGCGGCGGCGAAGCGGAGCCAGGCTGGGGGGCGGCAGGCGAAGCGGGGACCAGGTATGCGGGGCCGGGCGGGCGGGGACGGGCAGGGACCGGGTATGCGGGGCCGGGTATGCGGGGCCGGGCGGGCGGGGACCGGGTATGCGGGGCCGGGCGGGCGGGGAAGCGAAGCCGGGCGGAGGGGCGGGCGGCAAAGCGGGGACCGGCGAAGCGGAGCCGGGCGGGCAGGCGGCAGGCAAAGCGGGGACCAGGTATGCGGGGCCGGGCTGGCGGGGACGGGCAGGGACCGGGTATGCGGGGCCGGGCGGGCGGGCGGCGAAGCGGCAGGCGGCAAAGCGGGGACCGGCGAAGCGGAGCCGGGCGGGCAGGCGGCAGGCAAAGCGGGGGACCAGGTATGCGGGGCCGGGCGGTGCCGGGCAGGGACCGGGTATGCGGGGCCGGGCTGGCGGGGCCGGGCAGGGACCGGGTATGCGGGGCCGGGCGGGCGGCTGGGGACGCGGGGAGCGGGCGGCTGGGGAACCGCGCGGCTGGAGAGCCAGGGAGCGGCGGCTGGGGACGCGGGGAGCCGGGCTCGAGATATTAGGGTTGGGCAAATCGACATAACAGATGAGAAGCCCATAAGATAAAGAGGGAGTTTGGCGGTTCCACTTGTAAAACCTCGAGTTAATAGGATTGGCAAGTTAACCGAGGTCGAGATAAATGGGTTCGACTGTACATTAAAAATGGCAAGGCACTTAAATAGTATGACAATGGGGGCCATACAACTACCATAGATAGAAATAACTGCATCAGTAATTCTTCTCACTCAGGTACAATGTACCTATGTTCCCATCATATACCCCATAAGTACCCTGCTTTGGCAGGGGAAAACAAAACTGCAACTAGCAGGCTGCTACAGGTTTAAATACAAGATGTTGAATAACCAGATTAAACTGAAATGTATTAGTCAAAGATCAATATAGCACAGTCCAGAAAGGAAGGTTATACATACCAAACTAATCCAGAAAAGCAGCTTCATTCACTCCCAACTAACAACCAGCAACTCTCCCCCTTATATACCATGCATTTTCTTTATCTCTTTTTCTGTGTAAATGACCTGTTGACCTATGTAGCTTTTCAAGTTATCTGGTCTACCTAGTTGATAAGCTAAAGACACCTGTAACCAAGTCATTTTGACAGAAAACATGCTTCCTATGTTACAGCAGATCCTGTCGACCCAAAGCCACTCCCACCTAATACATCTGTGATGTTGAGAGTTGGACATTTTAGAGTGGCAAATGAGTACAAGCCCCTAACTTAGTCCAGTTATTCTTCCTCAACTCACACATCCTGCCACCTATGTTCAAGAATATAGCAGTCACCACAACACCCGGAGATACAGAGAGTCAGATCAAAATGGAGTTCAGCTTTTGGACTAGGTCTCACTCTATGACCTTCAACTCATTCATGATCCAAAACAACAGGGTACTTTTCATTCTGCCAGATGGAAACAAGACCGCTCCCCTGACCTCTCCTAGGTCACTAGCACAGGCAATCATCCATTTCAGGTTATAGTGTACTGAAAAACTTCCCACATAGTCATCATCATCCAATCCTTTCCAAAGTTGGAGTAACAATACCTATTGTGAACACCAATAAAACACTCACTGGAGCTATCGGAAAGCAAATTGGGAGTCCATCAACTCCTACATCACTCATATCCCACACCATTTCTATTGATGAAGCTTGCATGTGGTTCACAAAAGCTATTTACAAACCTGCCACCAAGTCAATTCCAAGAGGTCTCTATAAGACCTATAGTCCCTGTCTAGATGAGGTGTATACAGAACTCTTCAAGGAATATGAAGGGAGTGGGAATCCAGACATTGCCAGACAGCTTTTAAGTAACTTGAATGCTTCTAGAAGGGCAAGATGGGAGTAGGTCACCAAGGAACTAAACATGCAGAGATCCAGCCGCAAAGCCTGGGCACTAATCAGAAATCTTGGTGCTGCTCAGAAGCCTCCAGCATAGTGCCACTACCCAGTCTTTCCAAACAGTATTGCTACCCACCTGATAAATGTTGCAAAAGTGGATAGGGACAAAACATTTGAAGGAGAAGTGAAGAAGAAAGGCAGCAGCAATACATGAAGTGCATACCTGAAGCCTTTCACCTCAGATGCAATAGAAAGGGTGATCAAAACATTGAAAACAGATAAAGCCTGTTCTTGAAGAACCTGGGGAAAAACTAGCAAACAATATGTAGCCATCTTTCTATCTGAAGTAATCCATAAGAATAAAATACTTCTGCTATACACCAAATCTTACAGAATAGCCCTGCCAAAGCCCGAGGCCACCAACTTGCAAAAGTTACTGCCACATCTCTTTGTTAAGCTGCATGTGTAAATTATTTGAAAGGCTTATCCTTCAAACAAATGCCCCCATTGTTGATGATATCCTGGGTATAGATCAAGCAGGTTTCAGATCAAACTGCCACACCTTTGATCAACTGCTGGCACTTACCACCTACATCATCAAGTGCCTTCCAGACCAGGCAGAAGACAGGCACAGTATTTCTAAATCTCACTACTGCCAACAGCATGATTTGACATACAGGCTTACTGTACAAACTGTCATTGGTCCTACTGCAATGGGTTGTCATGGCTGTGGATCTCTTTGCTGAGTGGCTGCTTGTTTCAAGTTTTACTTGGACAAAAAACCAAACCAAACCAACTCCCAGCTCCTAGAGGTCCCAAACAACAGTGTACCTCAAGGCTGGCATCAACACTTCAACTTCTTCACAAGTGACCTTCCCAACACCACTACCAGGTGTTTTATTAATGCAGATGACAATCAGCTGGCAGAACAGGACCAGGATTTCAGGTACCTAGAAGAAGTCCTGAATGCTGCCATGAAAGAGATGTCCCTCTATTGCAGTGGTTCTCAAACTTTTGTATTGGTGACCTCTTTCATACAACAAGACTCTGAGTGCAACCCCCCCCCATAAATAAAAAACACATTTTTAAATTTCTAACACTATTATAAATGCTAGCAGCAAAGCGGGGTTTGGGGATGGAGGCTGACAGCTTGCAATTCCCCCCCCCCCAATAACCTCGCAACCCCCTGAGGGGGTCACAATCACAACCCCCAGTTTGAGAACCCCAGCCCTATTGTAAAAGATGGAGTCTTAAGCCAAGTACCATTGTTACCATATAATTATAAAATAAATAATTTGGAATATAAATATTGTACTTCCATTTCAGTGTATAGTATAAACAGTATAAACAAATCATTGTATGAATTTTTTTTCACTAGTGCTTTTTATGACGCCTATTGTAAAACTAGGTAAATATCTAGATGAGCTGATGTACCTGCTGGAAACCTATGCGTACCCACAGGGGTACACATATCCCTGGTTGAGAATCACTGATGTAAAGAGTTGATGTATCAGGCAAAGGTCATAATGTATCTGTTTCAACACATACTACCCTGAGGAACCTCAACTGCCCTATTTCCAGATTATTTTCATAGCTTCTGATTTTTTATGAGCCTTTTGAGTAGAGGAGCTGAATGGGAGAAAAGTCTCTTCATTTTTGAATTGGAGCCTAGTGTGTTTTTTCCAAAGAAAGAGTCAAGGGACAGGGGGAAAGAAGTGGGAAGTACTAAAGAATGAGAAAATGGCAATAGAATGAAAGAGAATAAATTGAAGTGATATGAGAAGAGATGGTGAAGAAAAGCAGTTTGGTTCAGCTTCCAAGGATCAGACAGCTTCCTTTTTCTGCTTGGGAGTGTATAATTCATGTGGACATTTTGCCCATTTATGCCATACCAATTTGCTGCTTCCTTTTATCAAAGAAATGTGAACTGATTGCAGCTTACCAAGGTGACAATAAGCATATATTTGTTCAGTTGAGAGCTGATGTTTCATCATTTAGGCATTTCTGTGTCACTAAAAAGTGTTATGATATGCCTGAATGACAAATGCAGCTAGCTTTCTTGCCAAACTCTTCACGCCATGAACTCTTATATTTATTTGGCAAAAATTCTAATAGCGATTTATATATCTGTAAAAAAAAAACCAGGAGTACTTGTGGCACCTTAAAGACTAACAAATTTATTTTAGCATGAGCTTTCGTGAGCTAAAGCTCACTTCTTCGGATGCATAGAATGGAACACACAGACAGGAGATATTTATATATACAGAGAACATGAAAAGGTGGAAGTATGCATACCACTGCCTGTTGGTATGCATACTTCCACCTTTTCATGTTCTCTGTATATATAAATATCTCCTGTCTGTGTGTTCCATTCTATGCATCCGAAGAAGTGAGCTTTAGCTCACGAAAGCTCATACTAAAATAAATTTGTTAGTCTTTAAGGTGCCACAAGTACTCCTGGTTTTTTTTTGCGGATACAGACTAACACGGCTGCTACTCTGAAACCTGTCATTATATATCTGTGTTTTCTGTCAGCTTCAATTCTCTTCTGCTACCTGCCTGCTACATACAAATATAGTTCTTGAACTCCTCCATCAGCCAAAGGGAAGAACATCTTACATCCTATAGTTATTTTATAAAGAAGGACAAAATAATTTTCCATACAGACATTCATCCAAAGAATAAGTAACTTTTGAGAAAAATTATCTACAGACATTGAAAAGCTGGAAAAGACTGATGGTTATGCAAGTTAGAATTGTTGCTACTCTGAAAAATCCCATATTTCTTATGCACCCATAACTGCGTACAGTCCCCCCAGCATGCTAGTCCATCATTTCTGTTATTAAAAATGGTTTAAAATACCTGGAAATGAAACTAGATTTGTAAACTTTTTCCAATTCACTACAAATTCAAAAAAATAAAAATGAAAATTGGTTTCTGTTTGATCTCACCCAATTTCTACCTCACCCCCAATTTTTTTTTTTAGAACTGCCTGTGAACTGAAAAATTCACCCAGCTCCAGTCCCAACAGCTGTTCATATTGTTAACTACCTAATGTAGAGAGGATTTTCCCTGGGTCTGTACTGGACCATATATGTCAGATTCATAAGCCTTACAAAATTTGTTATTTTTATGCTGTTTCACTAAATGTACAAAAATTGATGGAACGAATTAGGCAGATTATGCAACCTGACACACCACAGTAGAACACCTTTGATATCAGTGTAACTTTGCCTATAGCTAACTTTGCCTAAGTAATTTTGCCTAAATTTCAAGAGAAAACTATAATAAAAAGGGTGAGTATACCCTCACATCTAAATTCTGGAATATATTTTCTCAGTGAGAGCCAGACATGAAGAAGGGAAGCAATGGTTGTACTAATCATATGAAAACCACTCACTATCTAAAAATCTAAACAAAGATTAGTATTGCTGCTGCTCCAAAACAGAGCTGGTAGGGACTTTTCTATATGAATGACTTCTGAATGGAAAATGCAGTTTCTACAAAAGCAAAAGTTTCCATGGGAAAAGTTTGATTTTTGCCAAAAAAATTTCCACACTTCAGAATATTTCATTTTTTTGAACTGAGAGCAAATGTTTCAAACCAGTTCAACAAAATACTAAACTGCATTTCTTTATGAGTTCATTGATTTATGGGATTTGTAGTTCAGGCCCCCATTCTCTCCTCTCAGCCAGTCTTCCTTGGGGAGGGTGTGTGTGTCTCCATCTCTCATAACACTATATAGATTTTTCTCTGACTGAACTGCACAGTGCATCATGGGACATGTAGTTCAGCCTAGGAGGCTGGACCATACACAAAAATGGGGGCATCAGATTCCTGAACTACAGTTCCAATGAGGCAATGTTTCACTATGGGAAACTTTGGGTTAGTTCAATAAAGTGAAAGAGGAAGTTCTTATTTAAACACCAGTTACCAAATTCCATGTTTTATGCAATGGAACTTGCAGGCTTGAATTCCTCATTCCACATCACATCACAACCCCATAGCTGCCCACTGCCTCTCACTCACATATTGGTAATTGCATCTCAGACAATTCTTAACTTACTGTTTCTGCTAAAATGACCAGCAATGAACTAGTTAATGTTGACATTTTAATTTTCATAAAGCTCCAGCATTGGCCCATTGAAATAACTGAGGCAGTTCATACCTCAGAACTGTTTCATGCTATCTGAAGACTCAGGCATTATTTTACATTCCTTCACTTTTGCACCATAAAGGCTTGAAACAATTTTAAAATAAATAAATCATAGCCTTAATTGAAGAGCACAATTTTGTGGCAACTTGAATAACTAAAAAAGGTAATTATGCAGTCACAAGTCCTATTGTAAAAATGTCTTGTTAATTACATGCAATTAAAAAAAGCAATAGAAATTGACCTAGTAAACTAAACTGCTTTTTCAAAAACGATTTATTTCAATCTAATTTGAATCAAAGACTTTTTCTTATCTCATCTCTCCCCAAATTCCTGCATGAGACATTAATACTCTGACTCCTCCCACTAATTATTAATGTACATACTACCTTTATGCATGCATCACTTTGTAAACCAAAGTGTTCATACTTGGTTGTTGTAATCAGTCTTCATTCACTTGTGTTACCATGGTGATTGCTGAATGGTGCAGCAATATTTTCTCTGAGTATTTCTAGGGGCCTGATTCAAAGTCTGGTGAAGTCAGCATGAGTCTTTCCCACTCCCAGAGACCAAGAACATCCACTGCACCACATGCTTGCCTTTGTTGGTCCAAGTCCAGGCACACACTTGGATTTTCACTCCTGTTGCATGTCATGAAGTCCGCTGATGCCAACTCCCCCCCGACCCCCGGATTCTTTGTCATTAGTTGATTTATTCTACTGTATACTCACTGAGGGTTCAAGTAAAGGCAATGCCTCTCTAGATGACATACTGCCACCACTGTGATCAGCAGAGGTACATCACATGAGCTCCAGATTGAGTAAGAAAGAGACAGGGAATTCTCCCTGAAGGGGCCACAAAATTGAACTTGCTTTCCACCTGGGTTCAAAAAAGCCCAAATTTGTCTACTTTCAGGGCATGTTTTTAAGGGGGGGGAGGGAAGGGAAAGGGGAGAGAGAATTAGGAAGGTAGTTAATGATGTGAAGGGAGACTGCTTTAATTTGTCTGGTTCTGGGTTAGATAAATTGCTGAGGTTATAATGAAGGGGATTCTGATAATGGTGTTTTAATTAATGTCACACGCACTTAGATCAAATTGATAGATGCCCTTTCCTTCTCTTTACAAATTGACATAAATAAATGGGGACCTGTAGGGGATTAATATAATTTGTGAATTCATTTTTTTCCATGCAAACTTTTGTATAGCAGCTGCCCTACAGCACATTTTGAAATAGGCTAAAATCTCTTTAGGCCACCTCCAAGATACTGAAATTATTCCCACACACGCACAGGCTAATGGAATCCACTTTTGTCATTTGCCCGTATGAGCTAATGTAAATTCCCTGTGGTGTGTAATGGCTGAGTTAATAATGACTGAATACAGGATTTCTATCAATATTCTCCCATTTTGTGTGGTGTTCGCATCACATTATGATGGCCAGTATGTTAACACAATAATAGGGTGAGATTAGGCAATAGTATCATGTCTTTTGTCAGAGTTTTCAACCTCCGGAGCTATTAGAACACAAAACTCTCCAGGGGTAGCATGATTCTTTTTCAATTACAGCACAATTTTACATCTCCTTCTTGCTGTAGTGTGTGCATAAAATAGCTTTTTGCCATATATTTTCTAAAAAGGTTGGTGTGAGATAGTTACTAGAATGAGCCTGAAAATAGATCTGCTTCTGAATTTGACAGTTGGTCCTTTTCTCTAATCTCAGATCCAAACACACCTAAACTTTGGGATCTGGATTTGAAGATAGAAACTCATCCTTGCTAGTAACTGGGGGCCCAATCCTGCAAACCCTTAATCATGTGAAGAATTCTTACTCATAAATCCATGGGACTAAATTCCTTGAGCTAAAGGTTTGCAGGATCAGGTTTTGGGTTTGAAATATTTTCTTCTTGAATCAATGTATGTTATTAGGTTAAAGGAAAGGCTTGTTCTGACAAAATAAACATGGAAACCAAGGAGCTTTGAAGGAAAATTAAGCCACTGCTATACACATTTTATTTCTTAATTAAAAACCCCCAGAAACACCCTTTCAGATGATTCAAACCTAGCAATATGAACAGCTTCATAACTGCAAGGACTTTTTTACTATTACTCTCTTCCTTCCTCACCTCTTGCTATTCATTCTACCAACTTATTACATCTTGTCTTAAATTATATTGTAAGATCTTTGGGACAGGGACTGGAGCTGGTTGAAATTTGAAACTTTTTTGGTTGAAAAATGGCTTTCATAAAAATTAAAATCGCTACATTTCTTCCATGAAGTGTTTCATATTTTTGTCAAAATATTTCAGCCAAAAAAGTAATTGTTTTTTCCATTTTGGGGGTGTTTGATGAAAACCTGAAAATTTCAAAAAAAAAATTGAATCAACTTCTGCTTTCATAAACATTTTTCACGAATGCCAACCACCCCACCCCCACTCATTTTCCAAATAGCTCTAGTAGGAACCGTTTCATCTTGTGTGTACATATGGTTCTCTCATAATGGAGCTCTGAGCCCTAATAGCACTTTTGGGTGCTACCACAATATAGACAGTATAAAAACCTCGAGCATTTGCTGAGGGATTGATGCTCATCTCAAAGTGCATTAACCCTACTCTGTTAATTGTAAGGCAAGTGCACTGGACCAAGCTTGTTATTACAATTGAATTCATTTGGTTTTTCTTCAACAAAAAATAATCCAAAATGACTTTTCCTGTGGCTATTTTTCCCCCCCAAAGTGCCTCTGGGACAATTGCTTTGATTGGCATTGTTGTTCTACTAGGCACTTCTAGGGAATTCATGCCTCTTACAACAGCCACTCAATGTCATTATTTAATGCGCAGTATGCTATTGGGGCTATGATTTTCAGTGAATTGAACAGATTTTCCATTCCCTTCCATTTAATGACAGTACCATTGTTAGAAGGTTAGTGTCCTGGGTTTTTGTTGTTGTTGAGCCTTCCCTTGTAGTAGTGGCGGATTAGTCTTGTTTCTTCTATGTTTAATTATAATCCTGATAGAATGCTCGATATAAATGAATAACTGATCAGCATTCTCCGTGAGGTTGTTTTGACAAGACAGACAATAGCTTTCTGTGTGGTGTCAGTCAATTGTTTCAGGCCATTTTTCTGATGCACAGAAGAAATGGGTATGTGAGGAAAGACATATTTTAAGTGTTCTTCCTCTCATTCTTATGCGGAACAATTACAGGGTCAGCATTAAGCTTTGTCTGTCCTGCAGCAAAAAATCACTCCAGAAGCCTTGATCTCAGAACTTAACATCTTTGCCACCTAAGGTGACCAGACATCTTGATATTTGGGGCTTTGTCTTATATAAGTGCCTATAACCCTCTCCCCTCCTCCCCCCCGCTTCCCTCACCCCATTTTCACTCTTGCTATCTAGTGCCACCCTCAGGCCTTCAAAGGAGCAGGTTTGAGTGTGAAGTTGAGGACATGAACACTATCAATTGTGTTCACCCAGCACTTGGAACAACAACATCATAAAACTTTCTCTTTTTGAGACCTGCATCCTATTTTCTATCCCATTCTCTCTTTGGGAGTCTCTTGAATCTCAGTACCCTATTTCCTTTTATTATTGTAGAAACATGGGCTGATAGTTTCATATAATTGCCCACAATAAGCCTCTACTAGTTTTGTGTAAAGCATTCAGTACAATTGCTCCATTTACTCCATACTCTCTTCCTTTGGTTTGTCCCCAGACATATAATGTATTTTACATGGAATATTTCCTCTTACCATCCAAAGCTTCTAAAATGCAAATTCCTTTTAATCTGGTTACATAGTATCCTCAGAATTAATGCCCTGCTTCACCCCCCACCAAATGTAGGTGCCAATCCTGGTATGGAACTTTGTATTTGCAGGCCCCTGTGCTTATGCAGAGCAAAATGAAGATGATGGGAATCCTTGCAGGACTGGAACCTCTTACCACTTATTTTTGTTGCTACTTCTCACAGAGGGACAATTCCAAGTTCAGAAGCTTCCTTTCCCCAACCTTAGCCCCTTTGGACCTCTCACACAGGACCTTTGTAAGCCTCTCATCTCCGCTGATTGCCTTCAGTATTACTCTGGTCCTCTCAGATCTTTCCTTATCTCTCATTCCCTCACTCATTGTTCCATGTCATTCTGATTCTTAAGTTCTCATTGAGACATTTCACTTATACACTGATTTTACACCAGAGTAATTCCTTTGAGTTACTCCTGAATCACACTGGCACCAGATCAAGACTGGCCATTATTTTTGTTGCTCCAGCCCTCTCTAATCTGGTCTGATCTGTGCAGCTACCCAAGTGTCTCTGATCTCCAGAATGCACTTAGGTACTCTGGCATTTCCCAATTAGTCCCCTCCACTGTAATAAAACTTGTGACCTACTAAAGAAGGGCTTTCATAGACCATCTATCTTTTTCCTAAGTAGGTCAGATCACTGGCTGATGTAAATTGTCACAGGTCCATTGAGTTCCGGTGAGCTATGTTGGATGTTCACCATCTGAGGACCTGGTCTCTATTTTTGCTTGTTTATGATTAAATGAAATTTAATTACAGGCTGAAATTGACAAGTCTCTTAAATACAAAGATAGCTGTGATCATGTAACGAGTTATACCTGTTCTACTTTATATACTAGGAGTTACCCTGTTGGAGTCTATGGGATTACTCACAATTTACAAACCTGTGCATGTGCTTAATATTTGCAGGGTCAAGGCCATCGTCTGTGTTCTATTTTCTGTAAAAACACTCGCACTGTTATAGAATGTCAATCACAGTTCATTGGTGAAATTCGTATTTCCTCAACATTACCCTTCCTGAAGTTACTGTATTGTATTCTACCCTCTCCAACTTTTATTTTCTTTTGAATTATGTTGTAACTCAGGGTCAAAAGATTTTTCTCAAACTTAAAGAAAAAATCCACCTCAGAGGTGGAACAAACATTGACATTTTCAGTCTCACAAGAGACTTTTGGAAAAAGCTGCAGCAAATGAAAATGGGGGATTATAGTGGGAATAGTTTTACAACTTTAACTCACTGCTCACTACCATCATACATTATAATACTTGCATTATTTTTTAGAATTAGGTCTCCAAGCTGAATCAGAAGGCTCAAAGCTTTTCTGAACGTCTGCTACCGATTGCTGTCCCTAGAGAGACTACACTCCTTTAGTTGTTGCATAGATGTTCAAATGCTGAAGTCACCAATTCTCCACGATCAGAGTTTTATGCCTTTTTTAGCCTTGATGCTGCAATGACTTTCAGACAAGCCATGAAAAGTCCCAATCAAGTCAATGGTATCAAAAAATATGCAGGATCCCACCAGTGCAAATCCAACTGCAGGACTGGGGCATAAGTGGGTAAAAGGAAAAAAAAGTCCCAATCTACTCTCAAGCTACAGTAACCAAGAATCACATGAGTGTCTTCAGGACCAAATTCTACTCTCAGTTATGCCACACAAAACCCATTGTGGCACATCATCTTTTATGTAGATCCACATTATCTCTGATGTATCAACCAAAACATTTCTCTGAAGATTTAATATCATCCTTGATTAATACTGCCACTATGATTGAGGTTTTATTTTACCTGTCCTATGACAAAAGTTCTACATTCTGGTATTTTAAATTTCCAATCATTTTCCTGGCTTATCCAGGCCCCTCTTCTCCAGTACAGTAATTAGAGGATTATGTGTTTTTCATTTGCAATGAAAGGGTATTTTACTGGTTTGTTTCATTTTTATTCTCCTGTCCTCTTTATCTCTTATTATGTGATGTTATTCAATAACTACACTGCCTGGGCCAAACCTCCTTATAATCCTTCATTTATCACTAATCTAAAAATCGGCCAAGATAATTTTCCATTTTTAGTAACCAGTCTCCTAGCTTTCACAACACTTTGCTTTGTTATGATTACCCACAATTCCCACAGCCAGTTAACTGGCACTAGCTGGTTAGCTATATTCATTCACATCCTGAAGATTTGGTTGATAAACATGAAGGGTCCAATTTTTCCTCAACACCAGGAGTCTTGTTCCAAAAGTACATGAAACTCTGCATGCTCAATTATGACTCTTCCCTCCACAGTTGGCCAATTAGAGGCCCATTTGCACAATAATGTAAATTATAATTCAAATTAGGCATGAGATTTTGTGAACATATTTATGTGTGGCCCTGAACTACTGGGGTTTTGAAAAACCAGGACTGGACTTCTATAACTACTACTAACTGGTGAATGTATGTTTTCGGAAAGTTTATGCTACCATCATTGCCATCTCCTGGAACAATACTGATCATCTACATTTCAAGCAATGAAGTGAAAAAACACATAACAGTTTATTTTTACAAGAGGACATCCCATGGTGACTTTTTCTTGGTATTGGGGGGGGAATATCACACCTGTATCAGTGATTCTACGCATAATTATTGCTTGAAAACATGCATTTGATCAGATGGAGTTTCTCAGTATAGTAGGTCCTTATTAGAGTTTGTACATGGGAAAATTAGGCACTAAAGAATGAATGTTCTTTAAAACAGGTCAAGTGATCACTTCAGCTTTGTATGTCTTGGTTTCCCTATCTAAAATATTGGAATAGTACCCATCATTGTGAGTGCCTCACTATCTTTGGATGAATGAAATATGCTGCATGATGGAATAAATATTATCCTGCCTGATAGAATTTCTTTGCTTTGGAAGCAAAGAAACACTGTTGGAAAGAAAAATAGGAACTACCGCAGGGTTTATATTAAAATTAAAATAAACTTTATGACATCCTACCACTTAAATTAATAAGGAAGGCATGTTAGCATGTGGCATGATATCAGATATGGCACTGAACAGAGCACTTTAGAGAGAGAAGACTTATAGAGCAGACCTCATTTGATGGGATTAATGCAAGGAAGAAGGCTGTAATTTACTTTAAAACATGGGAGAGGCAAGAGTGTGTGTGTAAGACAGAGAAGATGGCACTGGAGAGCGTACAGAAAGATTGGGAATGTGAAAGAGGAAAAGAATGATGGAGAGGGAAGGGAGATTGGAAAATTGAGGTAAGGAAGAACAGAACAGCACAGGAAGAGAAAGAGGAAAGGGATGAAGGAGGGTAAAGGGAAAGAAGTAAAAATAGATCAGTTACATGATATAGAAAAGTGATTTTGAAGGGAAAATAGACTGAAAAAAGACAGAGGAAAGGAAAAAGAATAAATGTAAGGGAGAAAAGATACATTTAAAAGTTTTACTTACTAGAAAAGAAAAATGCAAAATTTATGCAATAGAATAACTTTGAAAAACTATTTGTTAAAGTGGAAAGGGATAACATTTGCTGAGGGTGGCCCAGGACAATTTCTGTGTCTAGCTCTGCCTGGGTATCATACTTGTTTTGTCTTTTGTTATATTTTTAATACAATTTCACTCTCCTGACTTAAAAGAAAAAGTGGTTTCATCTATAGGTCAAATACAACTGTGCAAGTCATTCATAGACTCATGATGTTAGCTAGATTTGAACCTACATCCTTGAGCTGAAAGGCCCTGTATACCCTTGTTAATTCCCTAGCCTTCTTATTAAACAGGATAAAAGTCAAAATGAGAAAATGCACCTTGTTGCTTTGAAACTTTAAAAATACTTTTTGGTTTTATGTTAAAAACACATAGTTGACCAGAGAACTTTATCATCTGTTGTAGTCTACAGTTCCTGCTTCTATCTTCTTCTCTTTGTACATCCTTCCTGAAGAGATGAAATAAATACTTACTTGCCAATCCTGGCAGGTTTTGTCAGAAAGTGTAGTTGTTTGGAGAAGAGATTAATCAGTAATGTTTTAGTGCAATATATAATTACCGTATTTATCGGCGTATAACACGCACTTTTTCCCCCTGAAAATAGGGGGCAAATGATGTGTGCGTGTTATACGCCGATATAACCTTAACAGGGCCGGCTCTAGGATTTCTGCCGCCCCAGGCAGAAAAGAAAAGCGCCGCCCCCCCCCCAGCGGCGGGGCCTGAGCCCCGAGCCCCGGCCTGCGCGAGCCCCCACCTCCCGAGCGGCGTGGCCCGGCCCTAGCCCCCTCCCGAGCGGCCCGGCCCGAGCTGCCTTAGCCCCCGCGCCCCTCCAGAGCGGCCCGAGACCCCGTCCTCCCTCCCTCCCCCGAGCGGCCCTGGCCCTAGCCCCCGCCCCCCTCCCGAGCGGCCCGGCCAGAGCCGCCTTAGCCCCCGCCCCCCTCCCGAGCGGCCCGAGACCCCGTCCCCGTCCCCCCCCCCCGAGCGGCCCTAACCCGCGGAGCACCGCCCTAGCCCCCGCCCCCCTCCCGAGCGGCGCGGCCCGGCCCGAGTCCCCGAGCGGCCTTAGTCCCCGACCCCCTCCCGAGCGGCCCGAGATCCCGTCCCCCCTCCCCCCCGAGCGGCCCTAGCCCCTGCCCCCCTCCCGAGCGGCGTGGCCCGACCCGGCCCGAGCCGAGCCCCGTCCCCCTCCCGAGCGGCCCGGCCCGAGCCCCCCTCCCCGCGAACGGCGCGGCCCGCCCGCCGCCCCCTCCCAAGGCACCGCCCCAAGCACCTGCTTGGTAGGCTGGTGCCTGGAGCCGGCCCTGAACCTTAAGAAGCCATGTAATTTTCAATATATTATCAAGTATAGCAAAATACATGTGCATACCGTATGGCGGTGGCGGCGAGTGGATTAGTAGCGGCGAGTGGATCAGTAGCCGCCATCGGTAACTGCTCAGGCAACCCGCACCTTCCTCTTCACGTCTAATTCTCGCGGCCGGCGGAGCGTAACCACGGTAGTTCTGAGCTACCCTTATTTTGCTTCAAAGTCCTTTATTTGAAATTTAAGTTTTTTTCCTGAAATTTCCCCCTTAAAATGAAGGTGCGTGTTATACGCCTGTGCGTGTTATACGCCGATAAATACGGTAAGCAGGAACTTGCTTACAACCGGGGTTGGCCACTTGCCAAATAATATCAGTTTTATAGAGTATTACATTGTTGATTTGATCATTATTAGGTCTGCATTACTAGAAGCACTTCTCAGGTGCATTGCAAGCATAAGGCCAAAGGCTGGTGATGAAATCCTGGCCTCACTGAAGTCAATGAGAGTTTTACTATGGACTTTAGTGGGCTTTGGAGCAAGCTCTAGTATCCTATACAACCCCACCACCATTGTGTTGTCTCTTGGATGCATATGCTAATCCCCCAAACCCCCTGCTCTGACTGGGAGAACAGTGTGAGGCCAAAAAGGAAGGGTGAGGTTGCAGCTTTAGAACTCTCTCTGTACTGCTGCTCTATGGAGGGGAATGGCTGGTTGTTCAGCTCTTCTTCTAGTCCAACTCAACCAGTCCCTGCCCCACCTTCCATGCTAGGACACAGGGAGTCTCTATAGGCCACAGCTTCATGACATGCAAAGTTCGTAGACCCTCTGTCCTTACACTCAGACCATAGCAATGGATTATACTATTGTTTAAAAAATGTCAGACATGTATGGGTTTATAATTTTATTTTGAAAACAAACCTTACCATTAAGCCAAGGGAAAAAGAGTTCCTAGGCAAAGAAAACAAATTGCACCCACAGCAGGTCTGGACTTGCTCCTTCATGGAGCTGAATTTGATGATACCAGGTATGAATTTGGGCCCTGAAGTAGTTAACAACTCAGTTAGACTTTCTATGTGGTGCAAAGAAATCCTGCCAAAAGAGGATTGTTAATCTTTCTTTTTCAGTGGCGTTCATGGTCACACTGTTAAGAGATGGTGCTCAGATGGAATAGCAGTGAAGATAACTTAAGTAGCCAATCACAATATGGCCATGAATAATCGGGCCCAAACCATATTCTACATGAGTGAAATACCAGAAGAATACTATTATCCTAATGGTAGGCTGATTACAAAACCTGATAGCAGTCCAGAACCTATCTAAACAGCCAAGTTGTCTCTCACTGAAGCCACTGGCAATTTTGCCTGTTACTTCAGTGGGATCAAGATCTTCTCAATTATATATAAATCAGCCTGTCTCTCTACTCGTTTTTTAGAATACAAATTTGTTGATTGATAAATTATTTGGGTGAAAGCTGTTTTCTGAACAGCATTAAAGAGAGAAAAGAATAGGGACAATCTTTCCACTGGATGTCACTCTTAGCTTAGGTCTGGGTTATCCTAAGACTAGTGCATCAATAACAGAAAACTGGTCTCCTAGCTTTTTTATATGAAAAGGTTTCTTATTTAATCCCATGGTTTATAGAATTATTTTTTTTAAAAAAAGATGAGTTCTTTAAATTTAATAATAAAATGTCCCTCATTCTTTTTTGCTTGTGTATCTCTAATATAATATAGTTCTGTACAACATATTAGGTTAATTAAATTAGTTGATCACTGAAATCATACTATAAATGATATCCTTTTATATCCATGTAATGACTGATTGTATGTTGAGACTTGGACTTGACGTAGGGTCTTCAGTATAATGGCACAGTCTCTATTTTATATATATTCACAGCAAAACTGCACTGTGCAGACAAACAGAGTTATCCCACAATAAATAACTGTCAGCTTTCCCCACACATCACCAATCTCTTTACTCAAAAGTGGGAATTTTTAAAAGCACTAAAAACTGTCAAAGTATAAAATCGTACTTTGCTACATAAATAAGTTTGCTCAAACATGGATCACTTAGCCAAAAGAAGATGTTTCTATCTGATAAAATACATTGTGTGCTAAATCTTTATCAAATCCACATCAGAACATACTTTTATTCTCAAAAGGTAGTCTATATACCAAATTAATTAGTGTTTGCTTATATTTACTCATTTTATCTTTGGACAAAATTGGATGCAACCAAAATAGCCAAAGTATGTTTAGATGTCAACAAGAATTACTTATCAGAAGGGAAAATCCAAATCCACGAGGAGACTTTCAATTCTCTGAAGAAAAGGGGCAAAAAGTTCAGTGGAAATAGCTTTGCTTTTTCCTCTGAGGGGGGGAAAAAATCTTAATTCAAAACTCTTTTTGTTAGGCCCTGACACTGTGCTCAGAGTATAGAGCCTGTTCCAAAGCCCTTTACAGCCAATGGAAAGACTCACTCAGACTTCAGTTGGCTTTGGATCAGCCTGATAGAGCACAGAAGACAGATGTTTGCCCCAGGGACCTTAGAATATATGAAGTAAATCCTACTGTTCTTTCCATAGCTGCTGAATGCCCTTGAAACAATAGGGTCACCTTGGAGAGAGGTGGTACTATAGAATTCTAAGAGCACAAATACTGTGTTTGCATCTCCTGATCCTCTGCAGAGGCTTTGTGTCCTAGTGCAGTTTGGGTGTAGGAGGATGCACTACTACATGGATCCACCAGCCATTCATTCCTCTACAGTGCAAAGGAGTACAGGAGATATAGTCTTCAACAGCCCTGAGACAGAGAAGCCATCATGGAATGGTTAAGACTCCATGCCTTCCCTTCACCCATTGCCCACCTCAGCACACAGATCATTTACTGCATGCTGGGAAGAGAATTTGATCCTAAGTAAATACACTTTTGAAAGTCATTTTAGTTTATGCCAATGAGTTAAACTGCTCGTTAATTGAAGTGATGTTTTGTAATGCTCCATTAGAAGCAGCAATTCAAAAATCTATCACATATAGATTTTTGTTTGCCTCAATTCCATTAAGCTGTCATAGGGCACTTCTGGTTTTGTGGCATTTCATTTTGCATCGCTCCTCAGGGTCAAAACCAGAACTGCACACAGCTGTCCCTTATAATTACATTTCAATGACAAGTCAGGTGTTTGGTTTATGGCTTGATACTCTAACAGAGTCAGCATTTAATAGCCAGAAATAAGCTTTGAAGTTAATGCCCCTTTAAAGTGATTGAGGAAGTTTGCAGCTTTGATACTTAAGTTTCAAATGAGTTTGCTAGAGAACTAGCAAGAGAAGACAAAATTCATACCAGCACAGAAGTCTTATGCTAGGGCCCCTTCAGTACCTTAGTCCTGCATTAAATAGGACATAAACAGAGACAAAGGCCTTGTTTGTAGCTTTTATACTGGGGAGACATTCACCCACAGAGCACTGAGTCACATATGTACAACCAGAAAAGCTAGAAACATCACTTAAATGTAAGTAAATTCTGTAGAATACCTCAAGAACTGTATTAAGCTGGATGTATATCAACAATTGTCAGTATAACTTAGTACACTTGAACTAGTCGTCTGGGGCAGAGGTACAAGATACTTTGCTAGAAGCCAAAACCCACTATCCCCTCACCCCAATCAAAATGGCTTCTAGTTTTACCTGGGAATGGTAAGCTGCAGCTTACATTTGCCCCCCTACCTGCCTTCCTCCCTCATAAACTTACCTTTGTTGTCTTCTGGCCAAAGAAGAGGGCTGATTGCCTGTTCTACCCAACTTACTATGTATGGAGATAGATGCTGATTATGGAGGGTCACATGGCCCCATTACACAGCTGCAGGGGAGTGGTTGCTGCTAAGTAAAGAACACTGTTCCCCAAATCCTAAAGCACCTTTGGAAAGTCAGAAAGCAACCTGGCTTCTCCTAAACCAGAGTAGCAGAAGCTGGGAGTTTTTGTTGCACTGGCTGCTCTAGTAAGTACAGTAATTAGTACCAAATAGAGTGGTTGGTTTGTTTGTTTGTTGGTCAAATTTCTCATACTGACTAAGTTTCTTCATTCCTGAGTTGGAAACTGCTCTCTCTAGGGGTTAAAGGACAATTCAGCCTCTATGTCCACTTATTTTTTATGTCTTTGCTGAGGTTGATCATAAAGATGTCGGTTGGTTTCAGTTATAATGGTAGTTTTTGAGCTGTAGATTCAGGATCTACATATGCATCTCATAACATGTTGGGCTGGATTCACTTTCTAGTGGCCATCAAACAGCAATCAAATGGTTACCTTTATAACTGCCCATTAGGGATGTGTTTTGCTGCCAGAAAGACACTGCAGCAAGATATACAAAACCACCTGGTTTCCAGCAAGCAGGTTGTTAACTTTCTACTTAGATCTCCAACAGGTGTACAGGGCAGAGCCAGGAAGCAGGGTTGGGGAATGAAATTCCAAGTAGACCCTTAGGCCTGGTCTATACCTACCTACTTTCTTTAGGGCTGTGAAAATTTGGCCCCTGGGCACTATAATTAGGTTAACCTGACACCCAGTGTAGATACAGCTAGGTTGATGGAAGAATTTGTCTGCCCGCTTAGCTACTGCCTCTCAGAGAGGTGGATTAACTACATCAACAGAAAAATCTGTTCTGTCAATTTAGGAAGCATCTACACTAGGGTGCCACAGTGGCACAAGTGCTGTATGCCCAGTTGTGTGCCAGATCTGTACTTTAGGTTGGTGCTTTGCTGTTTTGTGTGTAGCTCTATGAAACTGTTTGGTTGCCACAAGCAAAATAAATGTGCTATAAAATCTTGAGGAGGAAAACTTGCAGAGGCCTCTTCCTTCATCATTGCGTTCTACCAGCTTATCCACACCAAATCCCATTACCCCACTCTCAAGCCAGCTAGTTTCCCAGCAGATTGTTATACAATAATCTTTTATCTTTATCTTTTGTGTTCATTTTGTAAAGAACATGAGCTTTAAGGGTTACATGGTAAGTGATCTGCCAAATGTCATTCTACTTTGTTTTATCTGTGGGAAAACTTAACAAAACGGCAGCTATCAGCAGCCGAGACTCATACTGGTTCAAGTTTCTGACCTTGTAAATACTGTGTAGCTGGATTCTTCACAAGTGTTTACCCCCTACTTTTACTTGTATTTCCTGGCATAAATTCATGTTTCTAGCTGCTTAAAACTTCATGAACTTTGCATAGAATTCATTTAAAAAACGAGTCACAGAAATAACATCATCTGATCCAAATAAACAATTATTGATTAAAAAAAGGAATGCAGAACCAAAATTTAGGTCTGGTATAAGTGGGAACAAATCTCCCTATGTTTTTATGGGATGTCAGATAAGTTTAATTAGTTATGTACTGATGTCCTGGACAATAGACATTACAACCTATTTTCTTTATTTCCTTATATTCTTTTACAGTTAATGGCATGATTTTTCAGAGATAATATAGTGACTTCTTCCTTACCCCAGGCACATGCTTGCATTGGTTATGGAAATATGAATTAATAATTTTAATTGAATTAATGGGATTATCATACATTCTTTGTGCTCTTTGCTGTTGAATACCAGGGCCACCTGGGGGACTTGGGGGGGCAGGTGGGGCAATTTGCTCCAGGGGCCTCACGAGCCATGGCCCAATGGCAGTCCGGGTCTTCGGCGGCATTTTGGCAGCAGGGGGCCCTTCAGTCGCTCTGGGTCTTCAGTGGCATTTCGGCAGTGGGGGGCCCTTTGGTGCTGCTGAAGATGCCAGACCACTGCCGGGTGAGTACAAGTGCCACAGCTCCCCCACTTTGCCCCAGGCCCCCTGAATCCTCTGGGCGGCCCTGTTGAATACCAGACAATTTCACAAATGTGACTTTTCCTCCTTCTTCCTCCCCACTCCCAGATGAAAATGCAGAGATGTGAAATGAATGGCCTGTTATAACTATTTATAGAAGTTTTTGTACAGACCCTTATACATGGAGAATCTTATTATCTAGATTATAAATAGGACACTTGATACATTACTTACCTAGATGAGCCTACTGTAAGGTGGGTGCACAACTGGTGGAAAAGCTGTACTCAGAGAGTAGTTATGGTTCATAGTCAAACGGGAAGGGCATATTGAGTGGGGTCCAGTTCTATTCAATATCTTTATAATTGATTTGGATAATGGCATAGAGAGTACACTTATAAAGCTCGAATTATACCAAGCTGGAAGAGGTTGCAAACTCTTTGGAAGACAGGATTAGAATTCAAAATGATCTTGGAAAAACTGGAGGAATCATCTGAAATAGAATTAAAGTCAGTAAGGATAAATGCACAGTACTACACTTAGGAAGGAATACTAATTTGTGCAAATACAAAATGGGAAGTGATTGCTTAGGAAGCAGTACTGCAGAAAAGGATCTGGAGGTTACAGTGGATCACAAACTAAATGTGAGTAGAAAACGCAATACAACTGTAAAAAAAAAAAAAAAAAAAAAAAAAAAAAAGTGAACGTCATTCTGGGATTTTTTAGCAGGAGTGTTGTAAGCAAGACCCAAGAAGTAATTCTTCCGCTCTGCTCAGCACTGGTAAGGCCTCAACTGGAGTACTGTGTCCAGTTCTGGGTACTACACTTCGGGAAAGATGTGGAAAACTTGGATAAAGTCCAGACTAGAGCAATAAAAAATATTAAAGGTCTAGAAAACATGACTTATTAGGAAAGATTGAAAAAATTGGGTTTCTTTAGTCTGGAGAAGGGAAGAGTGTGTGTGTGTGGGGAACATAACGCTCTTCAAATATTGTTATAAAGAGATGGATGATAATTTGTTCTCCTTATCCACTGTGGCCAGGATAAGAAGTAATGGTCTTAGAGTGCAGCAAGGGAGATTTAAGTTAGACCAGTTGTTCTCAACCTATTTACTATTGTGGGCTGCCTATGCAGCTCTCTCTCTGTTATGTGGACTGCATCTACACAATATATACCTGTATGGCCCTGAGGATGTCACATGTGCCACAGCTGTGTGCTGACTGGGCAGCAGGTTGAGACCCACTGAGTTAGACATTTAAAAAAAACTTCCTAACTGGAACAAATTACTTCAGAAGGTTGTGGAATCTCTCAGTGGAGGTTTTTAAGAACTGGTTAGACAAGGACCTGTCAGGGACAGTGTAGATAATACTTAGTCCTGCCTGAGTGCAGGGGCATGGATTAGATGACCTATCAAGGTCTCTTCCAGTCCTACATATGTATGGTTCTATGATAATTCAGTAGGTTTTGCAGCCAACTCTACATTTAAAAGATCATTCCTTCACTTCTAATATACTGAAGACAAAATCACACACAATTGATGATAAAGAAAAGTGACGTGCGAAGTTAACACTGCAGATTGTGCTTAGTATTTACTTCTGTTGAAAAATAGCATCACTTAATGTGTGAATACTGTCTGAAACTTGCCTTAGGGAAGCCCAAGAGCTCTATGGAATTTTGCCGGCATGGTGCCTAGCCACAGACAAAGTGTGCTTTCCAGTGAGATCACGTATATAACACATTGCATTAAATGCATTTGCTGCACAATTTTCAGTTACGGTATGCTTCAGCAGCCAGGCATTTAGTACTTTCATTAAATTGCTACTGGTTGTTCTTGTAATTTCTACCTATTTAAAAATATTTTGCACCTTTTTACACTTTGAAATAAATGTCTTACTGTTTCTTTGAGACTGTGAATTCAGCTGTAGAAGTATCAATGGTGCACTGTGGTTATGTATGGGTGTAAAAGAGATACCCTCAGTATGTCTACACAAGTAGCTATGTCTACACTATGGGATTATTCCGATTTTACGGAAACCGGTTTTTTAAAACAGATTGTATAAAGTCGAGTGCACGCGGCCACACGAAGCACATTAATTCAGCGGTGTGCGTCCATGTACCGAGGCTAGTGTCGATTTCCAGAGCGTTGCACTGTGGGTTGTTATCCTGTAGCTATCCCATAGTTCCCGCAGTCTCCCCTGCCCATTGGAATTCTGGGTTGAGATCCCAGTGCATGATGGTGCAAAAACAGTGTCGCGGGTGATTCTGGGTAAATGTCGTCACTCAATCCTTCCTCCGTGAAAGCAATGGCAGACAATCATTTTGTTCCCTTTTTCCCCTGGATTGCCCTGGCAGACGCTATAGCATGGCAACCATGAAGCCTGTTTTGCTTTTTGTCACTGTCACCGTATGTGTACTGGATGCTGCTGACAGAGGCGGTACTGCAGTGCTACACAGCAGCATTCATTTGCCTTTGCAAGGTAGCAGAGATGGTTACCATCCCTATTGCACCGTTTGCAATTGGAAATTGGCGATGACGGTTATCAATCCTTTTGTACCGTCTGCTGCTGTCATGGGTGCTCCTGGCTGGCCTCGGTGAGGTCGGCCGGGGGCGCATGGACAAAAATGGGAATGACTCCCCGGGTCATTCCCTTCTTTATGTTTTGTCTAAAAGTAGTCAGTCCTGCCTAGAATATGGGGCAAGTGTACTAGAGAACCAGAGAGCACAGCCGCTCCGGGTCAGAGCCCCAGAGATCCTGCAGAAATGATGAGCTGCATGCCATTCTAGGGGGTGCCCTGCAACAACCCCACCCGTTGCTTCCCTGCTTCCCCAACCCTCCTGGGCTACCGTGGCAGTGTCCCCCCATTTGTGTGATGAAGTAATAAAGAATGCAGGAATAAGAAACTCTGACTTTTTAGCGAGATAAAATGAGAGGCAGCCTCCCGCTGCTATGATAGTCCAGGCAGTACAGAATCTTTTCTTTAGACATGAAAGGGGGGGCGGGCTGATGGAGCTCAGCCTCCAGCTGCTATGATGAGGACGGTTACCAAGCATTTTGTACCATCTGCCGGGAATGACCAGGAGTCATTCTCATTTTTACCCAGGTGCCCCCGGCCGACCTCACCGAGGCCAGCCAGGAGCACTCACGGGATGATGACGGTTTTCCACCATTTTGCACCGTCTGCCATCAGGAAAGGAAGGGGAGGGGATACTGCTGTTCAGTACCGCGTCTACCAGCAGCATGCAGTAGACAAACGGTGACATTGAAAAAAGGTGAGAAATGATTTTTTCCCCTTTTCTTTCACGGGGGGGCGGGGGGAGAGGAGGTAAATTGACAAGATATATCCTGAACCACCACGGACAATGTTTTTGACCCTTCAGGCATTGGGAGCTCAGCCAAGAATGCAAATGCTTTTCGGAGACTGCGGGGACTGTGGGATAGCTGGAGTCCTCAGTCCCTCCTCCCTCCCTCCCTCCATGAGGGTCCATTTGATTCTTTGGCTTTCCGTTACGCTTGTCTCGCAGCACTGTGCTGAGTCCCTGCTGTGGCCTCTGTCTATCATAGTCTGGAGATTTTTTCAAATGCTTTGTCATTTCGTCTTCTGTAACGGAGTTCTGCTAGAACAGATTTGTCTCCCTATACAGCGATCAGATCTAGTATCTCCCGTACGGTCCATGCTGGAGCTCTTTTTGGATTTGGGACTGCATCGCCACCTGTGCTGATCAGAGCTCCATGCTGGGCAAACAGGAAATAAAATTCAAAAGTTTGCGGGGCTTTTCCTGTCAACCTGGCCAGTGCATCTGAGTTCAGATTGCTTTCCAGAGCTGTCACGATGGTGCACTGTGGGATACCGCCCGGAGGCCAATACCGTCAAATTGCGGCCAAACTAACCCTAATCCGACATGGCAATACCGATTTCAGCGCTACACCCCTCGTCGGGGAGGAGTACAGAAATTGGTTTAAAGAGCCCTTTATATCGATATAAAGGGCTTCATTGTGTGGACGGGTGCAGTGTTAATTCGGTTTAACGCTGCTAAATTCGGTTTAAACGCGTAATGTAGACTAGGCCTGATATAGCTTCACGTCACTTACAATAACCAGCCAAATAAGTAAAAGCACAATATGGAAAAGGCGAGGAGATCTTAAAAATACAGACAGAACTCCTTCCACCCACCCCCGCATAGATACTTTAAATGGGAGAAACAGTAGGGAAGGCCTGATCCTAATCCGTTTGAATTCAGTGGCAAAACTCTCACCAATTGCAATGGGAACAGGATTTTGAAGTGGGACATGAATAGTTTTGGGGGATTGGCAACATGGAAACTTTCAGCTTTAAGCTCTTGATGTGGCAAAGTGATGCAAACAGGTGGACCTCTGCATTGGTATGGAGCCCCATTGAAATCAGTGGGGCGCTGTGCTGGCAGATGGGTTTGCTGGTATTTGTTAGATGGCAGGATGCAGATCTAGGATGCTAATTCTTATCCAAGTTATTACAAATTGTTATCTGACTGCTGCTTGGGAGCCTATGTCAAATGAGTTTGGTGATTTCAGCCTCATCCTTGATGGACAAGCATCCATATACAAAACCAACCAACCACAAATGGTGCTAATTAATCCCCTTGTTGCCAGTATCAAGAGAGGCTCAGTACTGACTCAGTCATGGAGATTGAACTATAACTTCCTAGAATGTGTCTATGGTATGGTGGGTTATTTTTGTTTTGTTTTTTTTGTGCAAAACAAACCTACCACTGGTTCAGCTGCATTAGTAATAGCAGCAGTGGGATTCACAGGGTTCCAGGCAGCAAGGAAACACGTCTATATGAAACAGTGTGTAGGGTATTGGCAACTGCTTGAAATCCTGTTTATTCTAGTACTCCCAATATTGCTAAGGAGGCACCAAAGGGGTAAAATGTATAGAAATGAGCCTAGTACACATAGTGTGCTAAATGGCTTTTTTAGATCAGGATTGTGGCACAGGGGAGTAGTAGATCAAATTCGGTGATGAATCCTGGTCACATGCCACTTGAGGCATATTGCGCATATGCTTAGAAGAAGGTTGCGGTTGCATTGCTCCTATGTAGGCAGTGCCTGTTTTGTGAATAACCGGAGAACTTCTCTTTCCAGATCTGCTAATCCAGCACTGTTTACAAGCACCAAATTCACATAATATTTAATTAAAAAAAACAACTGGACACAACATTAATATCCAAAATTCTGGCTTCATAGGGACTATGTAAAATAATCAACACAGGCAACAAAGCAGAAGCTCCATTATTGTTTTCTAATAAATCCCAACCTTTAATAACCTGGGGTGTGGAAAGAATAAAGAAGAGAGACCTGATCAAGCCAGAAATTCACCTGGGAGGATTCCTAAGGACTGGAAAGATAGCACTATTCACATTACAAGTAGTTACTTGTATGCTTTCTCCATCCCCAGGTTCATGAGGCAGGTTGGTCATAGGACTTGAATATGTAGAGTCCTTAGTATATTGATAGTCCCTCCAAAAAAAAGGTCTTCCATTGCTCCAACCAAGATAAAGGCATCCAACCAGGGAATCTATTTCAGCAACCTTATCCCTGACCACAAATTTGTTCTCCTTCTTTATGTATGCTTTTCTGTTTTACATTTACTATCGCCTTTCATCCCTATATATGTTAGTTGGGATTGAACCAAAGGGCCATTGATTTTGCTCCTTTGCCAGAAGCTTTGGTTCTGATTGGTTCTCTTTGAGCTATTTGGTTCACTACTTTGTCCATGATTTGAATTTATTGTATCATCTAGGGCTTAGATTCTTTTTCATAATCACTATAAATATTACATAAAACTTTATGCTTAACTCCATTTTAATTTTGGCTTTATATCTTACCTTTTAAGATGTGTGGTCTACAGGCCGTCAGTAGTTTGGAGTTCTTTCTGGTGACCTTCAGAATGAAAATGCCTGACAGCTAAGTAACACCTTCATGCCATAAGAAAGTTGAGGCTTGGAAGGGGAGAGGAGAAAAATGATTGCTCTATTCATGAAGTGGGCTGCAGAATTAAAAAGGAAGTGCCTTGTTTTAGTACAATCGAGCTACCCTGCCTAAACTATATATATATATATTTTTAATCTTACATCTTGGGAGGTTGTTCAATTGAATGGATAGTTTAGTGATTGTCTGAAAGTCGATAGGTGAGTAAAGCTTTTAAAATAAATCCATTTCACTTTCTTTTCTTCTACACTGCACTTCTGTCCCTTCTTTCACTAGGCCCAGTTAGCAATTTTGTCACTGCTCTTGGTTATACCATCTCTGTAGTCATTATATGTGTGTCTACAGGAAGTGCCTGAGTGATTAGCAAAGATGTCTAAATGTGGCTCTTCTCACCAGGCTCCAATTACCAAAGCAACGTCCTGGAAATGGGGTGTGAGCTTTGAGGTTTTTGACTTTTTTGATTTAGACATATGACCTAACACATACTTAGAAATTAAAAAATCCCTTTTTGGACACAATCAATTTTGACATTTCTAGTCTCTAATCCCAATTCAAAATAAAAAGTCTAGTTTTTTTTCTGTAACTGTCACCCCATATTCTTAATTTTAAAATTGTATCTTTCCTCCTATAGGATTTGGTCTTATACACAATTTTTTTTTTCTTACACAAAATTGGAGGACTTTTTTTTTTTTTTAGTCTGGATAGATCAAAGCATAACACATACAACTACTCCCTCTGAGAAAACGAGTCACGATGTCTCTGCTACCCGTCTGCCTCCTGCTGTGGAGGAAGATAACTAATTAGCAAATCAAATCTATATTCTCTGACTTGTGATCATTCTCACCCAGATCAAAACATAAGTTTGGCATGATTTTTTTTTCAATCAACCTCATACCAAAACTTTTTTGCAGACATTTTAATTCAAAGAAGAAAGCACAAAATATGATGTCTTCCTTGTGTATGTATCTTATTTACAGCCAAAGTCAGTAGCAATACCTAAACATAAGTTCCTGAAATGCCATTCCGTTATGATCCAAACTCAATACTAGGGCTCTGCTTGGTTATATATGAGTGTTTTTACCCAAATATATATAAATAATATTACATGTGCCATCTCCTTGCCTTTGGTAGCCCTTCAGTGGCCAAAGTACTTTGTTTATGAAATGGTTTGTGGGGGCAAGATGAAGGTGGGAATGAAGAGAACCTCATGAGGAAAGGATCAGCAGTATCAACCCCCTTTTCACAGAAGGGAGAAACTGCTTCACTCCACTATGCTGCTCTCATTCTTCCTCTAATGAATATGTAAGGCTGGTATTGTTTTTAAAAAAAAAAATCAAAAGCCCTGTGAAAAGATGGAGCTTGCATTGTGTTTGTGTGAATAGGAATATTAAATAGCCCCAGAAGGTCCACAGTAGCTCAACTGTTGCAACCATCTTCAAGAGAACCTTGTTATCATAAAGATTTTGTGAAGGCTCTTGTGCTTACTGATGGATGTCTTAACTGTTGCAGATGCTGTTAGAAGCAAAAATGAGTCCGTCTGATTTTTCATACAGTGGTAAACCTAGGGACATTAGCCAAGATTTTGTGGGCTGGTAATGGCATTAAAAGATAATTTATCTAGTTATGTATTTATATTTAACAATATTCATATCTTCTTTGTCACCATGTTAATTAAACAATTGTGATGCTGGTCAGGCTGCAGATCAAGTCTAACAAACAGGAAAGAAAGTGAATCATAACTAGTCTATTATCCTAGTGGGAAATAGGGTGGTAGGAAATTCAAAGTTTAGCTATTATTTGAACTCTGACTTTGGGTGTTGAAATTCTTATTTAATTAGAACTGGATGAAACTGGTATCTGCTTCTCTAGTATATACACATGCCATTAACTCTTGGGCCAATATGGTAGGTCATGGTATATGTAAATTTTTTACAAGCAGATTGGATCAAATTCTCCAGTTACAATGACAGAGTCCAGGTGTATCAGTAGAGTTCCACCAGTAACTGAGATGTGACTAAGACCAAAGAAGTGTCTTGCAACATAACAGTACCTTATTTTTATATGGCACACTTGACCCTGCAGGATCCCAGCATGCTTTGCAGACTAAGGGTATGTCTACACTGCAGCTGGAGGCATAATTTCCATCTTGGGTAGATGTACATATGCTAGCTTTGATCGAGTTACTTCACTAGCAGGAGGAGTGTAGCCACAGGTGGTGGCATGGGCTAGTCACCTGAGCACAGTCCTTTCCCAGACCCTATGTAAGTACTAATCTGGATATGCAACTATTTCATGGTACTAATTTGATCAAAGCTAGCATATATCCATCTACCCGAGCTGCAGTGTAGATGGTACCCTGAAGGTGGGATTTTTAAAACCAATCCGCTCTGGCCTAACTTGACTCCCACATAAGTCGATGGTAAAATTCCCTTTGATTGCAGTGGTAGCAGAAACTGAACATTTCTGAAAAATCTGCCCTAAATGTACAGGGTTTATTTTATTCACCGCTATTCACAGCAATCATTGATGTGTGATGCTGGTCAAATCACTTAGTCAATATAGGCCTCATTTGCCTCACTTGTGGAATGGGAATGCTTATCTACTTCATTGAGTGTTGGGGGGCATAATTATTTGCAAATGCTATGAGATCCTCTGCTGAAAAAGTGCATTAGGTATTATTTTTTTCTCATAGAGCGGTGGTTTGTAATATAGTATAAATGGAAAAATTAATACTTAGTTAACTCATGTAAAACCTTTACATTTCTATAGTCTCTTACATTGGATGGTCTTAAATCACTCTTACAAATGCTTATTAAAGAAGCCTAACGTCAGCCTGGTGAGCGCTGTAGCATTAATATACCCACTGTACTGATGGGTAAAGTGAGATGAAGTGTCTTGCCCAAGGTCATATGGGTGATCTTGGCTTAACCTGGAATAGATCCTAAGCATCCTGGCACCTAATCAGCTGCTATAACTACTAGACCACATAGGGTATGTCTGCACTGCAATAAAACACCCACGGGTGGCCTGTGTCCGCTGGCTCAGGCTATGGGGCTATAAGATTGCAGTGTAGATGCTCAGGCTGCAGCCTAGGCTCTGGGACCCTCTCCCATCATAGGGTCCTGGAGCCCTGGCTCCAGTGTGAGCCTGAACATCTACACAGCAATTTGATAGCCCCACAGCCCAAGGACTGAGAGCTTGAGTCAGCTAACACAGGCCAGCTGCAGTATAGACATACCCATAGTAGCACAGAGTTGGCAACAAGTGATTCAGTCACCTCTCAGTGATTGAAAACTGTTGTCATCTGGTGGCTGGGTATGGATGTCTGTAATGAATTAGTCATGTTAGTTCAGTTCTTAGTAAACAGGCAAGCACACTGCAAAAACTGCTGTCATCAATGGCACTAATTGGCATCCTTGTTGTGAGCATCGGCAGAGAGCTTTCTACAAACCCCAAGGGGAGAAGAGCCAGGGATTCTAGGGACTTTGGCAAGAGCAATCTATTTTGCCTAGTAGGTACATGGATATTACAGTGAGGGGCAGCAGCACAAAATCTTCAGTTTCAAGAGTTAGGGTATATTGGTGGGATAACAACAGAGAAAGTTTTCTATGACACCTGTTCTGGGCACAAATAGAAAACTTAATTCTCAGGTCATCAGGCCAACACCTTTCACCATCCACATTAACTAAGGGAGAAATACTAAAGAAAAATGTGTCTAAATAAAATGTTACTTGAGAAAATCAGGACTGACTCCAACATTTGCATGTCTTCTTGTAGATTGGTAATGTGTTTAATACTGGAAGTCATTATGGTACATATACTGGATAATACTGTCAGCTTCTGCTCTGACCTTTTGATAATGTCTACATAGAACAATGTCAGTAATGGATACACTCTATGTGGGTGGTAATTGATAGTACAAAATGTTTTTAAAATAATCTTCTCCTCATGATGACTAATGGGCACAAGGAATGTGTTCTGAGATGTGACTAAAGGAAGGGCTTAAGGTAAAAGTTTGTCTTCTGAATGGACACGTGCTCTAGACACATTAGGTAAAGGCAAATTTCTGAAGAGTACTCTATTGGTGATTCTGGGCCCAGGTCTCAAACTTGAGTATTGAAATTAGCATACAATTTTTTTTTATTAGCAGTGACTGGGGTGGGGAGGGGGGAAGGGACACACTTTGTTTTTAAAAAAAAATGTGAAGAATGAGTCCCATTTTTCACTGAAGAATTTTGAAATGCTTCAAGCAGCTCCAGTTCTGAACTTCATACTGGTACCCAAATAAATAAATGTTTTAGGCACCTAAATATGGATCTGAGCATCCAAATGCAGAATCTGGACTCCAGACATAATTACCAAGGTTGAAAGTTGGGCCTATAGTCTTAAAAAAGAAACACTCTTCAAACCTCCACCTCATTTCTGACGTGTTCAGGTGGCCCTCTGATGGAAGAGTAAAGGTGTAGTCAAATTTTATTTTACAACTTCTTGCTCATAAATGCATCTTTCTTGTCCTTCAGGCTTTTACAAAGTTGATGAAGCAAGACACCTTCAGAGGTATGTTGAAGTGAATTTCCTTAAGACTCCTGTGTTAGTGGTGATAGTGATTATTAGATTTTTTTTTAATGAAGATGAAGAAACTTTTCTGCAAATATATTGACAAGTCAGTTTTCCTTCCAGGGACAGGAATTTTTATAAGAAAAACACTATAGAAAGGACAACCAACCTGCCTGGCAGATCCATATAGCTTCCTGCCTCAGTCTTTCTAAATGATGGTAATAATTTTGTCTGTGAAGGAAGGCATATACTACACACACTGACCTGTTTTGTAGGCAGACAGAACAAATTACCTGCTTGTGAGGCTGCTTGGTTATCATGATGAACTATCTCCTAGGCAGATTTAAAAAGAGTGATATCTGTAAAGAGAAACTGCAATGATATAGTACTCTAGGATGCTAGATATTTCTGACAGCTGCTTTGAAGATTCAGTTGTTTAAATGTGTGTGTGCGGGTGTCCATGTGCATGCACGCTCTCATACACGTACACACACACACATTCTTTGTGTGTGCGTCTACTAATATTATTGCTTGTTCAGTACCTGCCTTCAGTGACTTTAGGAGCTCTCTCTCTCTCTCTCTCAGCGGGGGCCTGATCTTGCACCTCTCTCATTGGCTTTAGGGGAGATGGAAGACTGAATTCAGGGTTAGTTTCTCCATTCCTCACACAAGCCAAACTCCCCATTGTGGCCAACAAGAGTAAGGAGTATGTGAGGGATGTGAGACGGCACAGAGTGATACGAGCTTGCATTTTCAAGCATTGAATTTGAAATGAGCAATTAGAAATGAGTAACCTTCAGGCCCCACCAGAAACCAGAGAAAATTGATTTCAAAGTTAGTTTAGGGTAAACTCTGTAACTTTAAAAAAGGAGGGGGAAAAAAAGCTTTCTGTTAATTTAATGGTTTAATACATTCAATTTAGCCAAATAGTTTAAAAGAAAATTACTTTAAAACCACTTTGAAACTGACTGTCACTGATTTCTAATGGGGACCCCCCCGCCCCCGCCATGTAATCTGCTTCAGAAGAGTGGTTTCATGTTGGATTAACCTGTCTCATTATATTTTAAGGCCTTCATTCCTTGATTTAGTAATTTACTCTTCCTGGCCACTTGATGTAGTAGTCACTATATTTTTAATTGCACACTGTTCTTTAATATGATGAGCTAAAAAGGCACTGGCTTGTACGTTTGCCAACTTGGCTTACTCAGCACCCCCAACCATGCACTATCTGCGAAGGAGACAGCTAGAATCTCAGGGTTTGTTTGCATTCTCTAGGCACAAGCAATGGGATGATGATAGCTCTCTCTACCAGCAGTAGTAGCTACCTAAAGGGGGTAGGCTAAACTGTAGAGGGATGGAGCTGTAACACTGACTAGCAGTCCAAGGTTGGTACAGCTAGACTGCACCTTATGCTATCACAAAGAAGGATAAGAACTGCTCCCAACTGCCCTGGGAGAAATTCTGCTAGCCTTTTATTCTATAGGGAGAACACTTCTTCAAAGCCTATAGAGATGTAAGACACGCTACTTGGTGAACCAAGTATATTTTAGTACACTTTCTTCAATGCGATTAATAAAAAATGCAGTTAAACACATGGAGCCGATCCTGCCATGTCTGAAAATACTAGAGCTATGCATTCTTTCATTAGACCATGTATATTTTATTTCTTTAGCATTTGATTGAGTTAGAGAAGAAATATAGGCGGCTGTTCATACAGTGAGATGAAAAGCATGCATTCTGTTTTAACTGGAAAAGTGGATTGACAGACTTCCAATGAAAATGTACGTTCCACTTCAAATAAAAATTAACTGAAGACATCCATTTCTAGGCAAATATTAAATGGTAATAACAGTACATTTCCTTTATTAATCCAATCCATGTGTTGCCAGCTTTTAGATAATGCACCATCACCACCACCTGCTGCATCATTCAATCTCAAGGTAGCATTAGGAAGATCATTCTTTTCAGGTAGACTAAGGGTGTCAGTATGAGGAATTTCTCATCCCGTCTTTCTGAGCAAAATGCGGATGACTGCATCTTTTACACACATTAATTTCATTTAGTGAAATCTTTTTTGTATTGATTTATTAAAGAAAAATAAAGGTTGCCCTTTGAGCTGAATGATGAATCAATTGCCTATATATGATGGGCAAAAATTACTGGAGATGTTCTAAAGACAGTCACCATTCATATGAGAGTCTATATTAGACAGTTATGTTCTCCTTACTACAATCTCTTTGATGAATTGCTTTTTCACTGTTCTTGATGCATTTTATGAGCTTGTTTCACTATAGCTGTTGCTAGTGTCTAATAGAATTCTCTTCCCTGCCTCAGCCCACCTTTATTTTTGTGTGTGCAATGATTAGACCTAGTTATACTGCCAGCCATGGGAGTTAATGCATGGTTGGATTTGCTTGCTTCTTCCTGTTCAGCCCTGGTCCAGCTAATCATTGAAGTTGGGCAACTGGAGGATCTTATGCGGAGCAGAGATTGCCTTGGTAACTGTATATGCAGATTAGAGGATGCAGCTGTTTCTCCTCTGTCCTTTAAAGATGATGCTGTCTTGGTGCTAGGCTGGCTGAAAGAGGTGGGTTACACAAGCTCATGAAAGTCTCACATATGTAATGGATCATATTTTGCATGGTTACACCTGTGCAACTCATTTGAAGTCAATGGGATTTTTATGGGCCTATAATTTGATTTAAAGTGCTTGTCTGTATGCTGTTGTTGTTCTAGCTTTGACTTTAAAAAGTTTAGTGATAACAGATTCTCTTCCCACATGGCAAGAATGGCGGAAGATTCTTCTTCAGTTAGCCCTTTGGCTCTTCTGCGCAGATCACTATTGCTTATGGGAGCTCCCAGGTTGAATGCCAGCTGTATGCAATGAAGTTCTGCACTGTGAAGAAAAGCTCCACAGTGTGGATCAGAGAGATGGAATATCGCCTGAAGAGTCATACTTACTTTTTAAAGACTAAGATATTGTTATCTATAGTATCTAACAATACCGCAGTTACTTAACAAGCCAGGCAGATGCCCACCTAGGTATTTACACAAGATCAATCAAACAGGAAGTTTGTAAATTTGAAGGCGAGTGTGAATTAATGCCCTAGGAATGTGAAATAATGCAGGATGTTTGAATTGCCCAAGTGCAATGGACCAGTGGCAGCTTTTCCTGCCTCCCTAGAGTGAAGTGAAAAATATTGTCTCTAATAACTTTAAGTTGGAAGGTGTTAAAATTGGCATTTTTATTCTAATAGGTCACCGTGGTTTTTTTTTTTAAGATGTCTTTGGATGTTATAGCTCTAAACTGGCCTAAAAGTTGAACACTGAGTGCTGTGGTGCACGTAACATGTTGTATTTATTTATTCATTCATTCATGCGCTTTGACCAGACAAACAATAAATTAAACTTTAATATCCCAGACACCTCAAACACAGCTTTAAGTTACTTTGCAAGTCTAACTACAAGCACCTGGAATAATGGCCATCCTGACTGGGAGGATTTCAGCCTAAGGCATATTTACAGAAGATGGCATACCCAGGGCAATGAGTAAGCTGTAACTCTCCTCCAAATGCAGATCAGGACACACCAAAATCTGGTTCACTTTTATAGTACCATTTGCACATTATAGCTTAGCTGAGCACTCAGACCTGTCTGTTTGATGTGGTATATGCCTGCAAGTCTTGGCTCACGTTACAGAGTTGTACGAGTAGCTTTTCTGTATGGCCCTTTAAGGAAGGAACAGCACCAGTTGCTCTGGATATATCTTTGAGTTCTAAATCTTCTAAAACTGCTTGGAGAATGCATCCTGTGTAATGCAGTGGTTTTGCTCTCATTTGCTTCATTTTGGGTAATAGGCTTTTGAAAACCTTCTGTCCCTCTGATTACTGGAGCACTGAACAAAAAAAGAGAGCACATTCTGGGCATCCTCAGTGCTGTAATTTGACTCAGCAACATAGGAGCAGTTGCCAAAATAACATTCAATTCATTGACACTGGCAGACCTATCTCCTCTGATGCTAAAAGCCCAATAGTCCTTCAAACAGCTGATATACTCGATAAACTCGGTGCTTCAGTGTTCTGCTTTTCAGGTGGCAGGGAGTCTGTTATGGGAAGGATATTGTCCTTGGTGGTGCTGGTCTACAAACTGTTTCCTATGTTTGGCCAGCAATCTGGAGAAGTGAAATAAAACTGTCATGGTATGCCATTGAGCACTGAAACACTATGCAAACATCCAATTTAATCAGTTCTACTGGGACTCCAGTGTAGCAATTTTAGCAGTCCATACTTTTGAACCTGCTGGGCATTTTATGGGGAAATCAGCATCAATGTTTGCGTAATGCTACTTCTCATTCCCACTCTTAATGGCAGTGACTGTAGCACTGTAGATTGAAGAAATGTATTTGTATTCCCAGCAGCATACTGCGCAAAACAATCTGATTATAGATTCTAGTGTGAATCTCCTGACCCGCTAATCCAAATCCATCTTTTTTTGTGTGAGGGGTATTTTTAAGAACTGAGCTTTTATGAATACATGAAAAATAAAATAATGTAGATTTTTTTTAAAGGATCCACACCATTAATTAACCATGGAAATTACACATACTAGACATTGCCTTGGCGCACAAGAATATATGAAATATGGAAGTTTTTTTAAAATTACAAAGGGCAACTGAAATTTGTAGAGGTGTTGAGCACAAAACTGTTCCTAACGGGTCTTGTAGGAGCTGTGAGTGAGTGCTCAGCCCCTTTGAAAATCTAACCATCTGTTTCAAGTGCCTAAATAAGGTTTTCAGTGCTTAACTTGAAGCATCCATATTGGAAAATTTTGGCATTTTTTCTTTAAATGAGTTTACCAGGGTTTCATAACTCACTAGTCATCCTTGGACACACTGTGCTACTAGTACCAGGAGAAAAAACTATCATGAGAACATAAGAATGGCAATACTGGCTCAGACCAAAGGTCCATCTAGCCCAGTATCCTGTCTTCAGACGGTAGCCAATGCCAGGAGCCCCAGAGGGAGTGAACAGAACAGGTAATCATCAAGTGATCCATCCTCTGTCACCCGTTCCCAGCTTCTGGCAAACAGAGGCTAAGGACACCATCTCTGCCCATCCTGACTAATAGCCATTGATGGACCTATCCTCCATGAATGTATCTAGTTCTTTTTTGAACCCTGTTATAGTCTTAGCCTTCAGAACATTCTCTGGCAAAGAGTTTCACAGGTTGGTTGATTATAAAAATGTCATATTAGTTGTTACTGCACATTTAATGCAGATCATGAAACGGCCACACAGATTTAAGCAATTCATCATGACTCTGTGACTAATCTGAAGAGAATGGAATAGTAAAGATGTTGCACATCATGACGGAAGTTGAAGGATTCCTAGTGGATTTATTATTGAGTTTCCCAAGGATTTATTTAAAACTGATATGATGTGCTTTGAAGTAACATCTACATATGGCACAACTAGCATTTTTGGGCAGTTGATACACAGATTTCTTCCCATTACTGCACACTCCAAGCCGAGGGGGGAGATTGGCTCATAGTCAGGTGTGTCTTTCAGGCTCAGGGTGGCAGAAATATCCATTCAAGACTAAATGCTGAAACTCCTCAGAAATGTTTGTAATTATTCCTTGTTACCTTTCAAATGCTCCTGTAGCTTTTACCTCTTTCCTTGGACTATTTCACTTTGACTCAGCAGCTAATGTAAGGCCTGGTCTACGCTACGAGTTTAGGTCGAATTTATCAGCATTAAATTGAATTAACCCTGCACCCGTCCACACAACAAAGCCATTTTTGTCGACATAAAGGGCTCTTAAAATTGATTTCTGTGTTCCTCCCCAACGAGGAGAGTAGCACTGAAATCAACATTGCCGGTTCGAATTAGGGTATTCGACAGTATTGGCCTCCGGGAGCTATCCCATAGTGCACCATTGCTGTCCATAGCGGTCACAATCTGAACTCGGATGCACTGGCCAGGTAGACAGGAAAAGCCCCATGAACTTTTGAATTTCATTTCCTGTTTGCCCAGCGTGGAGAGCTGATCAGCACAGGTAACCATACAGATCTCATCAGCACAGGTGACCATGCAGTCCCAGAATTGAAAAAGCGCTCCAGCATGGACTGTACGGGAGGTACTGGATCTGATCACTGTATGGGGAGACGAATCCGTGCTATCAGAACTCCGTTCCAAAAGATGGAATGCCAAAACATTTGAAAAAATCTCTAAGGCCATGATGAACAGGGACTCAATACAGTGCTGCGTGAAACTTGAGGAGCTAAGACAAACATACCAGAAAGCCAAAGAATCAAACAGATGCTCCGGGACAGAGCCACAGACATGCTGCTTCTACGCTGAGCTGCAGGCAATTCTAGGGGTGGCCGCCACCACTACCCCACTCCTGTCCATGGACTCCGATGATGGGGTAATCTAAGTCACCAGGCTTGAGGATTTTGCAGATGGGGAAGATGATGAGGAGGACAGCGACCTTGAAGAGAGCACACAGCACACCATTCTCCCCAACAGCCAGGATCTTTTTCTCACCCTGACTGAAATACCCTCCCAAGGTCATATCCTGGACCATGAAGCCATAGAAGGGACCTCTGGTGAGTGTACCTTTGTAAATATAAAACATGGTTTAAAAGCAAGCGTTTTTAATGATCAATTTCCCTGAGGACTTGGGATGCATTTGTGGCCAATACAGCTACTGGCAAAGTCTATTAATGTGTCTGGGGATGGAGCGGAAATCCTCCAGGGACATCTCCATGAAGCTCTCCTGGAGGTACTCTTTGCAAAAGGTTTCTGAGAACAGCCTTAGTCCGTCCTCCCATGGTAGGACTCTTTACCACGCCATGCTAGTAGCAAGTAATCTGGTATCATTGCATGACAAAGCCTGGCAGCATATGGTCCTGGTGTTTGCTGGCATTCAAGCAACATCCGTTCTTTATCTCTCTGTGTTATCCTCAGGCTGTTTGCCTGTGGCTGAAAAGAAATCCTCCCCGCAGTTAGCCAAGCAGTGTGTGTGGGGGGGGGGGCGGCATTGGTGCTGAGCTGCTCGCATTTGTCTAGCAGGGATCTTCCCTGATACCAGCCACGCGGTGCGGGGAGGATTAAAGCGATCATCCCGGAGAAAAGGATGGGGGGTGGGTGTGTGTGTGTGCGAGAGAGGAGGGGTTAGTTTAGTTTCTGCTGCTGCACGTTAACACGAAAACTGCAGCCCCAAATGGACAACTCAATGGGCTTTGCTTGGTATGGGAAAGGAAGGCGCTGCTGTTATGAAGGTTGCAGAAGCCAAAAGACTATGGCCACCTGCAAGCCAAATTCTGTTGTCTGGCATGTTTGATGTCTAAACACCAAAGCTGCAGACGCTCAATATAAGATGCAAAAAATGACCTTGTACCAAAATCACATGTGCTAGGTAATGTGATTAGTGTTGTTCACTGTGAAAGAGTATACCCATTGTTCTGTAAAATGTATCTTTTTAAATACTTCTCTCCCTTTTTTTCCCTCCTGCAGCTGCAAATGTTTCAAGCCTCCCTCCTCCATTCCAAAGGTGATCTCAGATAAGGCGGCGAAAAAAACGCATGTGTGATGAAATATTCTGAGCTCATGCAGGCCACCTGCACTGAAAGAGCTCAGCAGAAAGGGTGGAGGGACACAATAGCACAGCACAGGACAGGAAAGTGGTGAGTGAATGTGAGGAGAGGTGTGGCAGGAAGATCAGAGGATGCACGAAGCAACGCTGGGGCTACTGTGGGAACGAACGGACATGATGTGGCGTCTGGTGGAGGTTCAGGAACGTCAGCTGGAGAGACTGCCGCTGCAGCCCCTGTTTAACCACCCTCCCTCCTCCCCATGTTCCATAGCCGCCTCCTCACCCAGATGCCCAAGAATGCTGGGTGGGGGGGACAGGGTAGGCTCCAGGCACCTAACCACTCCACCTCAGTGGACAGAAGGCTGTCATTCAACAAGTATTGAAGTGGCCTCTTCCTTCCCTCCTCCCCCACCCCACCCGGGATACCTTGTGAGTTATCTCCCTATTTTTATAACCAATTAATAAAGAATACATGGTTTTTAAATGATAGTGACTTTATTTACAATCTGTGATTAAAGATGGGAGGGTGGTTTGCTTACAGGGAATTTTAGAGTCAACCAAGAGGGTGGGTTTTCATCAAGGAGAAACAAATAGAACTGTCACACGGTACCCTGGCCAGTCATGAAATTGTTTTTCAAAGCTTCTCTGATGCGCAGCGCTTCCTGATGTGCTCTTCTAATTGCCCTGGTGTCTGGCTGTGCGTAATCGACCACCAGGTGATTTGCCTCAACCTCCCACCCTACCATAAACATCTCCCTCTTACTCTCACAGAGATTGTGGAGCACACAGCAAGCATCAGTAACAATGGGGATATTGGTTTCGCTCAGGTCTGAGCGAGTCAGTAAACTGCACCAGCGACCCTTCAAATGTTCAAATGCGCGCACACTACCATCATTCTGAACTTGCTCAGCCTATAGTTGAATAGCTCCTTGCTACTCTCCAGGTTGCCTGTGTACGGCTTCATGAGCCAGGGCATTAAGGGGTAGGCTGGGTCTCCAAGGATAACTATAGGCATTTCAACGTCCCCAACAGTTATTTTCTGGTCTGGGAAGTAAATCCCTTGCTGCAGCCGTTTAAACAGACCAGAGTTCCTGAAGACGCGAGCATCATGAACCTTTCCCGGCCATCCCACGTGGATGTTGGTGAAACGTCCCTTGTGATCCACCAGTGCTTGCAGCACCATTGAAAAGTACCCCTTGTGGTTTATATACTGGCTGCCTTGGTGGTCCGGTCCCAAGATAGGGATATACTTCCGTCTAACGTCCCACCACAGATAGGAAATCCCATTGCAGCAAAGCCATCCACTATGACCTGCACATTTCCCAGAGTCACTACCCTTGATAGCAGCAGCTCAGTGATTGCATTGGCTACTTGCATGACAGCAACCCCCACAGTTGATTTGCCCACTCCAAATTGATTCCTGACTGACCGGTAGCTGTCTGGCATTGCAAGCTTCCAGAGGGCTATCGCCACTCGCTTCTCAATTGTGAGGGCTGCTCTCATCTTGGTATTCTTGTGGTTCAGGGCAGGGGAAAGCAAGTCACAAAGTTCCGTGAAGTGCCCTTACGCATGCGAAAGTTTCGGAGTCACTGGGAATCATCCCAGACCTGCAACACTATGCGGTCCCACCGGTCTGTGCTTGTTTCCTGGGACCAGAATCGGCGTTCCACAGCATGACACCATGATGTGCACACTGCCGGGGCCTGTGCTTTGAGAGAAGTCTGTGTCCGTGTCCTCATCACTCTCGTCACCGCGCTGCCATCGCCTCCTCGCCTGGTTTTTCAGCTTCTGGTTCTGCATAAACTGCACGATAATGCGTGAGGTGTTTACAATGCTCATAACTGCTGCGGTGAGCTGAACGGGCTCCATGCTTGCCATGCTTTGGCGTCTGCGCGGAAAAAAGGCGTGAAATGATTGTCTGCAGTTGCTGTCACAGAGGGAGAGGCAACTGACGACTGTAGTTATCCCACAGTTCCCGCAGTCTCCGCCAACCATCTGAATTCTGGGTTGAGCTCCCAATGCCTGATGTGGCAAAAACATTGCCGTGGGTGGTTCTGGGTACATGTCGTCAGCCCCTCCCTCCATGAAAGCAACAGGAAAAAATTGTTTCTCGCCTTTTTTTCCACTGTCATCATATGTCTACTGGATGCTGCCAGCAGACGCAGTACTGCAGCGCTACACAGCAGCATCCTCTTGCCTTGCCTTGCAGACGGCAGACAGTGCAGTATGATTGGTATCCGTCATCGTCGTCCCATGGGTGCTCCTGGCTGGCCTTGGTGAGGTCAGTTGGGGGCACTTGGGCAGACATGGGTGCTCCTGGCTGGCCTTGGTGAGGTCGGTCGGGGGCACCTGGACAAAAATGGGAATGACTTCAGGTCATTCTCTCTTTAAGTTCTGTGTAATGGAGATTCAGTCCTGCCTGCAATATCATGTGAGCTGGAGATTTCTGCCTCAGGCTGCTCTCCCAGTCGGCAGCACCACATGGTCGCACCTACCCCTTGCTCCCATGGCTCATGAAACCTGGACGGTGGTAAGGAGCAGTCCAACTATAGGCTGAGCAAGTGCAGAATGATGGTTCACTCTACTTCCCTGTAAGCCAACTGCCCTCCCCTCTCCCCTTTCATCTCTGCTTGCAGAGGCAATAAAGTTAGGCCTGGTCTACACTAGGACTTTAAATCGAATTTAGCAGCATTAATTCGAACTAACCGCTCAACCGTCCACACCAGGAAGCCATTTAATTCGAACTAGAGGGCTCTTTAGTTCGAATTTGGTACTCCACCCCGACAGGTGGAGTAACGCTAAATTCGACATGGCTAATTCGAATTAGGCTAGGTGTGGATGGAAATCGAACTTAGTAGCTCCGGGAGCTATCCCACAGTGCACCACTCTGTTGACGCTCTGGACAGCAGTCCGAGCTTCGATGCTCTGACCAGCCACACAGGAAACGACCCGGGAAAATTTGAATTCCTTTTCCTTTCTGGACAGTTAGAATCTCATTTTGTGGTTGGACATCGGGGCGAGCTCAGCAGCACCGGCAGCAATGCAGAGCTCTCCAGCAGAGGAGTTCATGTAATCTCTGAATAGAAAGAGGGACCCGGCATAGACTGACCGGGAACTCTTGGATCTGATCGGTGTGTGAGGCGAGGAGTCTGTGCTTTCGGAGCTGCGCTCCAACAAACGGAATGCAAAGACCTACGAGAAGGTCTCCAAAGCCATGATACAGACAGAGGATACAGCCGTCATGCAACGCATCGCCGCGTGAAAATCAAGGACCCCAGACAAGCCTACCAAAAAATCAAAGCGGCCAACGGATGCTACGGAGCCTGCCACCACTGCCCCACCAGTGACCATGGACTCTGATGATGGGACAGTGTCGACGGACAGTTCCTCGACGATGTTCACGGACGGGGAAGATGAGGAAGGGTTTGTGGAGGACGAGGCAGGCGACAGCGCTTACAACGCTGGTGTCCCCGACAGCCAGGATCTCTTCATCACCGTCACGGAGATCCCCTACCAACCCTCCCCGGCCATGAACCCGGATCCTGAATCAGGGGTAGGAGCAGTCGGTAAGTGCTTTAACCATGTTAACTTTTATTCTTAATATAACAGGAATCTGAAGTGTGTGAAAAGGAGGTCTCTGTATATATGGTGATAGAACAGAAATCCTCCTGGGAGATCTCCACGAAGCTCTCCTGCCGTTAATCGATAAGCATCAGCAGAAGGTTCCTGGGGAGAGCTGCCTTATTGGGTGCTCCGTGATAGCACACGCGCGAGGCTGTCATGCGGTATTCAGGGAGCACTGCCTCCCAGAGCACGGCTGCATAGGTCCGTGGTTCGTGCTAGATTTCACGCAGCATGCGCTCTCTATCTCCTTCAGTGCCCGTCCTCACGGTTATCTTGCTCGGAGACTCCTGCATCTAAGTAGGGGAATTACTGTAATGTTACACCTGGTCCAAAGTATTTTAAAAAAATCTCCGGACAGACGGCATAGCACAGACTCAGCACGCAGCTGTGTGACGAGCGTAACGGAAAGCCAAAGAATCAAATGGACGCTCATGGAGGGAGGGGGGAACGAGGACGCAAGGTATCCCACAGTTCCTGCTGTCTCCGAAAAGCATTTGCATTCTTGGCTGATCTCCAAATGCTTCTAGGGTCAAACACAGTGTCCGCGGTGGGTCGGGGCATAGCTCGGCAATTTACGCACCCCCCCCCGACCCCCAGAAGTTAAAGGGAAAACAATCCTCTGTTGACTCTTTTACATGTCACCGTATCTGTACTGAATGCTGCAGATAGACGCGCTGCTGCAGCACTCAACAACAACATCCTTCCTCCCACCCTGCCATGGGTGGCTGATGGTACAATAGGACTGCTACCCGTCCTCATCATCAGCCTATTGGCACATGGGGCAGTGCAAAAGGACTGGTAACCATACCAACTTGCTTGGGACAGGTCGATCAAGGTCGCCTGGTCCTAATTTTTCATGGTAGATGGTGCAGTATGGCTGGTAACCGTCCTCATCATTGCAACAGGGGGCTGAGCTCCATCAGCCCCCACCCTTCATTGTAAAGAAAAGATTCAATTGCCCCTGGACTAGCAGAGGGATGATTGGATCCCTCCTCCACACCCCTTAATGTCATCTCTGGACTATCATTGCAGCTGGAGGCTTCCTTCCACTCATTTCTCACAAACGACTACCTGTGTCTTATTCATGCATTCTATATTACTTCATCACACAAGTGGGGGGACAATGGTATTGGAACCCAGGAAGGCTGGGGGAAGAACGGAATGAACAGCTGGGGTTGTTTCAGGAGCACACCCTGTGAATAGCATTCAGCTCAAAATTTATGCATGATTGGCCAGAGAGCAGCTGTGCTCTCTGGTTCTATGATACAGTGGTTCTCTAGTACAGTTGCCCATATTCTAGGCAGGACTGATTCTATTTTTAGATACCCAAAAAGGAGGGATTGACTCGGGGAGTCATTCCCAAATTTTGCTTTTGCACCCCTGGCTGATCGGCCAGGGGCACTTATGACAGCACCAAATGGCGCAGTGCAAAAGGACAGGTAACCATGACCATCTTATTACCGTCTTCTTACCAGTTCATGGTATGGTAGACGGTACAGTATGCCTGGTAACCATCGCTGCTGTCATGCAAAAGCAAAAGCATGCTGCTGTGTAGCGCTGCTGGTCCGCCTCTGTCAGCGGCATCTAGTACACATACGGTGACATACACAAAAGGCAAAATAGGGTCCATTGTTGCCACACTATGGCGTGTGCCAGGGCATTTCATGGAAAACGTGCTCGAAATGATTGTCTGCCGTTGCTTTCCCGGAGGAAGGAATGACTGGCGACATTTACCCAGAATCCACCGCGCAAATGATTTGTGCAACAGCAGGCACAGGGGTCTCAACAAAAAATTCACAGAGACAGCCTAGACTCAGTTAATTGTTCGCAAAAAAGTATCTTTGCAAGGAATTCACTAACTGTTTCCCATCTCACAGCTTCCACTGTCTCCAGACCTTCCACAGCATCCCCCTCGCAGAGGCTGGCGAAGATTAGGCGGCGAAAGAAAAAGACAAGGGACACGATTTTCGATGAATGTGTGGGCTGCTACCTAGCCGAGGCGGACCAGCAGAGGCAGTGGAGGGAGAAAGTCTCTCTGTACCAGCGCTCACACAGCGAATGGGAGGAGAGGTGGCGTGAGGAACACAAGCAGGCGACTCAAGCAATGCTTGTACTAGTGAGGGAGCAAACGGACACGCTCTGGCGACTTGTGTATGTTCTGCAGGACAGAGCCCCCGGCAGTATCTCTGCAACCGCCCTCCCCTGCCACAAAGTCACATACCCCCCTCACCCTAAATAACCAGGAGGATGCCCGCCCTGGGCCGTGAATACTGTCACTGCACCCCAGCAGAGTGCTCAAGTAACCAAAAGCTCTCATACCCTACGTTTGCATAAGTCCTTCCCTTCCGGACTCAAACAAGTCCCAATCCCAGTCCCATCCCATAACTGTGTACTTAAGTAATAAAAATACTTTGCTGTTAAGTACTATTTCCGTCATGTTTTTTCACTGAAGACTGTGTTTGAATGGGGTGCGTGGGGAAGTGCGTTGCTAATTGCATAGGACAGGCACCTTTCCCAGGGTACAGACACGGGGGCCGGATCAGCAGCGGGTCACACACACAGTGCAGTCAGTAGGCACCGTGGTCGGTATGGGAGGTGGTTTCCAGGTTCTGTGTGGGCGGTGGGGATGTGACTTTTTAGCGGGGGAGGGCGGTTACAGATCTTATACAGCGGTCCTTGTCCTGGACCGCTGAGTCACGCAGCAGAGGAATCTGTATCCGTCCTCCTCCGCCACAAGGCCACATAGCCCCCCGCACACAGAATCCCAAAAAGGAGGGATGGCAGGCTCCGTTGAAACAAGCAGTCCGGCAATGCGGACCGCTGTAGGAGCAGGAGCCTGTCATTCCTTGAGTTTAGAGGCGGTCTTTACATCAGCGCACACCCTACCCACCACAGTCTGCGTTCCAGTTTCAACCCTTTAACGAAAAGTCATGAATAAAGAAACCTCTCCTCAGTAACAGTGTGACATGTATTTTATTTTTACACGTGTCTTGGAAGTGGGGGAAACGGGGAGAACGGGGTATTTAACCGAAGAGGAGAGTCAACAGTAACTGGGTAAAGAAACAGGGGCAGGTTCAGCTTCTCTGTAAAGAAACTGAACAGTCACAGGTCATGCTGCTCGCTGCTCGCTGGTATTTGAAGAGTTCCTTGTCGCTGTCCCAGGCGCCTGTATAGGGCTTCATGAGCAAGTGCATTAGCGGGCAGGCTGGGTCACCGAGGATCACTATAGACAAATGCACATCCACAACAGTTATTTCGTGGTACGGGAAGAAACTACCTTCCATCAGGCGTCTGAGCAGCCCACAGTTCCTGAGAACACACGCATCAGGAACCTTGCCCGGCCATCCGACGTTCATGTTGGTAAAACGTCCCCTATGGTCCCCCAGTGCTTGCAGAACCATTGAAAAGTAGCCCAATTTCTCAGCAGCTGAATGTGGAAGAGGTGGACGATAAAGTGCGAGGAGGAGAAAACGGCGAGGATCGCAGCGGGCTCCATGCTTGCAGTGCTGTGGCGTCCACGCTGTCACTGACCAGAAAAGTGCACGAACAGATTGCCCGCAGGCGCTTTCAGGGAGGGAGTGAGTGAGGGCGTGATTGACGGTTCAATGACGACAGTTACTCAAAACCACCCTCGACACATTTTTCCCCCCAGCAGGCATTGGGGGCTCTATCCAGCATTCCAATGGGCAGCGGGGACTGCGGGAACTGTGGGATAGCTTCCCACAGTGCACCGCTTCCAAAGTTGACGCTGGCCCCGTGAATGTGGACTCAGAAATTCGAATTAGTGTATTTAGTATGGATACACAAATTCGACTTCATAAGGTCGAATCCACAAATTCGAACTAAGTTGATTCGAAATAGTCTTGTAGTGTAGACAAGGCCTTAGTGTTGTTTCAAATTCATGCATTCTTTATTACTTCATCACACAAATGGGGGGCTAACTGCCAAGGTAGCCCGGGATGGGTGGGGGAGGAGGGAAGTAACGAGTGGGGCTGTTGTAAGGGCACCCCGTGAATGGCATGCAGCTCATCATTTCTGTGGGATGTCTGGGTCTCTGACCCGGAGTGGCTGCTTGTATCTGTGGTTCTTTAGTAGGCTTGCCTGATATTCTAGGCAGGACTGAATCTCCATTAGACAAAACTTAAATAAGAGAATGACCTGGGGAGTCATTCCCATTTTTGTCCAGGTGCCCCTGACCGACCTCATGGCCAGGAGCACCCATGACAGCAACAGACGGTACAGTATGACTGGTAACCATCTTTGCTAACTTGCAAAGGCAAGGAGCTGCTGCTGTGTAGCACTGGAGTACCGTGTCTGTCAGCAGCATCCAGTAGACATACAGTGACAGTGAAAAAATGGTTGAACGGGCTCCATGCTTGCCATGCTATGGCGTCTGCTCAGGCAATCCAGGGAAAAGGGCGCGAAATGATTGTCTGCCATTGCTTTCATGGAGAGAGGGTTGACTGATGACATTTACCCATAACCACCCGTGACAAATTTTTGGCCCCATCAGGCAATGAATTCCAATGGGCAGTGGGAACTGTGGGATAGCTACCCCAGTGCACCGCTCTGAAAGTCGACACTTGCCACGGTACTATGGATGCACACCGCCAAATTAATGTGCTTAGTGTGGACGCATGCACTTGACTTTATACAGTCTGTTCCCAAAAATCGACTTCTGTAAAATCAGAGTAATTTCGTAGTGTAGACATACTCTAAGAGAGCTTGGTGATGGTTGTGATTCAGGGCAGTCACTTAAGAAGCATGTCATCTTTATCATCACAAATCTCTGTGTTTCTATCTTAGAAATGCTGACAAACATAGACCTACAGTGCAGTGTGTTAGCTTAGCAAGCCACAGAACTGTACTCTAGTCCTTCAGGTTAGATTATTGTCATTCACCACTAATTGCTCTTCAAATCAGTTTTTCATAATGTTGCCACTCTTTGGCCTCTGACAAGTATAAGTGGCTAGGATTAGGAGAAGAATTAAATGATCCAAGCACACCACCGGGGCCGGTGCTACCATTAAGGCGAACTAGGCGGTTGCCTAGGGCACCAAGATTTGGGGGCGCCAAAAAGCAGTGCCCCATATTTTTTTTTTAACAGCGTTCCTCCCCGAATGCGTGGTCACTGCTCCACTTCTCCTGCCTCCCAGGCTTGCAGTGCCAATCAGCTGTTTTGCGCCCCGCAAGCCTGGGAGGAAAATTAGAGTGGGGGCGGTGTGCTCGGGGAGGAGGATGAGCAGAGGTGAGCTGGGGTGGGGAGGTGCCGCACGGCTCTCCGGGGCGGGGGAGCTGCTGTGGGGGGGGGGACGCTTCAGGGCAGGGAGGTGGGGAGGGTGCAAGGTGGAAGTTTCGCCTCGGGCGCAAAACTTCCTTGCACAGGCCCTGCACACCACAGTCATTTTGACAATGCAGTACTGGTTTCTGTTTACACAATGGAAAAATTCTAAGAGTTTTTTCTATAATTCATACATTTTTGCATTGCTTTATTATATTTGAGAACATTGTCAGTTCTTTTTTTCTGGTTGCAATACTGGAGCAAGCCTTTTTAGAACATGATCCAATGCTATTCATGTCTGTCTAGATTAAATTGACTGACTTGTTTTGCATATTAGTGAACTGAACATTCACTCTTTAGTGTACATTTCCTAGTTATGTTTTATTATGAAGAGCTCTGAGATGCTTAGTACAAAGACCTATCAAACATAACTGATTTATTATTTGAGTTCCAGTAGCACCAAAGAGCCCAGGGCCCCATTGTATTTGGTATTGTACAAAACACATAGGAATCAATGGACCATGCCCTGAAGTGCTTCTAGTCTAAATAGACAAGACAGGAGAGGGATAGGAGAAAGAGAGAAAATTTCTCAGTTTTACTGCTGGGAAGCTGGAGCACAGACAGATCAAGGGACTTGGTCAAGGTCACACAGAAAGTTGATGGCAAAGCTGGGAATTGATGGATCCAGATTTTCAGAGTGTGGACCCTAGTGCCTTTACCATGAGAACACCCTTCCTCTCTAACTCACATTTGAATAAAGGCCAAACCTGTATTTCTTATGCAAAAAAGTCTTATTAAAACCAATGATGTTTTTACATGAATAAAGACAGAGCTGAGTTCAGTTCAATCTCCAGTCATCCTTCTCTGTTTCTCCTAATTCAGAGGAGGATATAAATATGCTATTTTAAATGATTAAAGCTATTCCATCGTCCACCATTCCTAAGGAGCAGAACTGATCATAGGGGAAACCTGCCCCACCCCTTGCCCTCTGGAATTTGTTATTACAGCATATGTTTTTAGATTTTTTCCCCCCAAATGGTATTGTGGAGAGACATTATGAGGTATAATAATGTTCAGGGTCAAAAGTCTACAAGGGTAGGCAACCTATGGCACGCGTGCTGAAGGCGGCACGCAAACTGATTTTCAGTGGCACTCACACTGCCCGGGTCCTGGCCACCGGTCCAAGAGGCTCTGCATTTTAATTTATTTTTAAATGAAGCTTCTTAAACATTTAAAAAACCTTATTTACTTACATACAAGAATAGTTGAGTTGTATATTATAGACTTATAGAAAGAGACCTTCTAAAACATTAAAATGTATTACTGGCATGCAAAACCTTAAATAGAGTGAATAAATGAAGACTCGGCACCCCACTTCTGAAAGGTTGCTGACCCCTGGTCTAATCAAATAGCAGTTTGTGTGATCATGTTTTTGATAATCCATGTTGTCAGTACAGTGATTCTCCTTAAAACACATCAGTTCCTGAGAGTATTCAAGATGTTCTCCAGGAACAATTAAACTAAATCTAAGGAAAGAAATGTACTGTCTTTCTTGAACATTCTGTTGATTATTTTTCTGTTACATAATTATGGAATTAGTTCAGTACCACTCAAATGTTTGAATACAGATATCTGTACTTTACTTTCTCAGGAGTAATCCCATACAAAACTATTTATTGATGTTTTACATATGTCTAGTAGATACTTTCTTTTTGTGACCAAAAGCTAATTAAGAAATTCTAGAAGATTTAACATACATCAGACTCCACAGGAATAAAGAATGCAATTATTTTCCTCTTCAGGACATTGTGTGTGTGTGTCTGTATATATATATATATAGAGAGAGAGAGAGAGAGTCAGTCTTCAAGTGACAAATCTGGATCCAGAATCAGATTAAAATCTGAATTTCCAGCATTTCCAAAGGGGGCTTAAATCTGGTGATCTGATTTGCTTCTAATAATAAAGAGCATTATCCAAAGCCCATTGAAGCCAGTGGAAGTCATTCAATCTACCTTTCTTTGCCAGGATAATTGATAGTGAAGGCTATATCCTACTAACTGCACAATGTGAATTGGTTTAACTACTTTGGAGCTGAAAGGATGATTGCTTTCATGAACAGGAGTCTTTTTCGTTTTTCTTCCAGGCCCTACCAGAAGATATGCAAAGATAGACAGACTAACTAACTATAATTATAATTAATTAATATAAATATTTTATATCTATATTTAGGGGGAAAGAGCTCACAGAAATCTGCAAAAACATTTGTGCATGGAGCGTAGCTGAGGATGATGTATCTCCAAGTGGACTGAAGTCTATTAAAATGGTTTAGAAGCCTGGGCATCATCTGAAATGGAAACCAGAAGAGAGTTTCAAATGGTTCATGCTGAATCTCAATTAGAATTGTACTGCAATCCTAGTACAGATTTACATCAGAGCAATAGTATTGATTTGAAATTACTTTCCTGATTCCAAATGATTTTTTTCTAATTAAACTACCAATATATAGTAAACTAGGGGGAGATTTTGCAGAGGCACAAATGGCAGGCAGATAGATGGATAGCCCCAATCTTTTGCTTTGAAAATCAAACCCTTAAGCCTTTCTCATGAGGGATAAAATAGATTAGCCCTCCCATCACGCACTTTTATAGAGGAGATATTTTAAAATGCCCTTTCCAAAGTAGCTGCACAAGGGACAGCCACACCACAGTCCTCCTAACAAGAAGGGGCCTCTTTCATTCTCTTTTCTTAAGCTGGACAATGTTGGCAGCACTGCTACATCCATCTCTGGTCTCATCCGACATATTCCATATGCCTGGAAAGGAGCCAGGTAGGGATCTGAACATTGTGGTACAGTTGTGAATATTGGGAGGTGGGAAATTAGTTAGTTTGTTTTAGTACTTATTAATCTTAACCCTTTCCTTCCCTAGAGCCTGTTTTTACTGTACCCAATACAGTCCCCTTCTGTTATATTGTTATTTTTGGGGGTGGCATTTCATTTGTTGGGGTTTGCATTGATGTATTTTGTTTCTTGTGTCCTGAGTCATACTCCTTGTTAAGAGTAGTAGTAGTCATTTTCCTAGGGGACAACACCTCTTGTGTGCCAGGCACAGTGAGAGGGTTACCTTGGATGCCAGCAACAGGCATTGAAACAAAGAACCCAGGACCCAACCCCTGCAAGACAGGGAGAGACACCACTCCATATAACAGACACCAGGGAGGGGCTACACTTGCTAAATATAACACCTTATTGACACGGGTAATATAAAATTGTGCTTATTTTATTTTACATTTCCCATAGAATGTTGCAAAGCTTGTCTGGCTGTATCAAAACATAGATCATGTTATGTATTGGTAGCACTGAAAGTTCTGAACCTCCAAGGACACTCTCAGAATAATTTGCTTACACTATGAAGAAAGGCTTGCGTCAGTCTAGCTGCAGGTGGAATGGTGCTAAGAAGGTTTCAAGATACCATACTCTGTCCTGCCAAAGCAGTGTCGTGATCGGAGCCTGTCTCCATTTCGACTCCCTTTCTGTCCTCCTTTGTGTTCAGTGAAAACATTATTTTCAGGGTCAGTTGTTTGTTTTAATGTAGATGCCTATGTAGATTAAACCCATCCAAAGAACAGTGTGCATCTGCAATGGCAGAGAGCTAATTAGCTGGATGTGGTGGGGGAAGCTTTATTGTGCCGAGGTTTAACAGTGAATCACTTCTGAGTGTCTTTTGAGATAAACTACCTGACTGGCTCTTCAGAGACCTGCTATAGCCTGCCAGAAAGACACTTGATTCCTCTATGTGGCCATTAGCTTTAGCCCCTGGGTACTGAAAAATATACTGTCCCTCTAACTCCGAAGATTCAAAGCATATTGTACTACATCTCTGTTGGGTGTTTTGGATGTCTGGAGGCTTTGGGACATATGAAATACTAGTGGGATTTATAGTTTTGCCTTCTTTGTAGTAACCAATCCTTAGTCTTGGAAAGTCTAAGTGACTGAAACTTGGTAGTAGAATTCTGGGAAAAGCTTGCAACAAAAGCACTGGGAACTTCCATAGGTGCTGGAACTAGGAGTGCCGGGGGGCAGGGTGGGAGGGGTGCTGCCGCCTCTGTGGCTTGAAGTGGTTTCCATCATATACAGGGTTTACAGTTTAGTTCAATGGCTCTCGGCACCCCCACTATACAAATTGTTCCAGCACCACTGGGAACTTTTGCAATGGAAACTGCCAGGTTTCTTAGAACTTTACTCTGGAATGCTGGCAGGAATTAGCTGGACCAAGTTCACAGCTATAAGTGTTAAATGGTAAACTCTGAACTAATGGTGTTGGAGAACTGTTCTAGCCTGTCTGGAAGAGATGCAGGCACAACCACAGGAGTGATCCAGATGCAGGTCATGAATATATTTTTAAGTAACCAAGACATCGTATAGTTTTAAAATGCAGAACTTCTGTTTGGGGCTGTATTATTTCTGATAAGTCACAACTGGTAAGGGGTGGATGCAGAGCTGGGTTTGGGGTGGGCATAGGATACATCTCCCAGTTAGAGACCCTCAAGTTATTTTAGTTGATTTAGCTACAGTTCCTCCTCCTCCTGGGGGAGTGCAGGTCAGAGGAAGGAAGGAAATGCCCATTAACAGGCCACACTTCCCTGCACCTGCTCCTCGCTGCTGCCTGGTATTGAATTAGGGAACAGGGCTATGTTTCCCTCTCCACATTTTTTTCTTTTAGAGGTGAGGTAGAACAATGATTGGGGTGTTGGCTGGCATCTTCACAGGTCCCAGGCTGGCTTGCTGTTTAAGAGAAGACAGGCTCAGCCTTTCCTGTGATGTAACAGTTATCCCCCCAGCTGATCCCACTCTGGTAGCTTAATTAGCATTAGTGACCCTGCTGTGACAGGGTGAGGGAGACTTACATAGGGAGAGTGGAGAACTCCTTCAAAGGAAGGAGACCCAGAAGGAAGGAGCAAGGGGAATTCCTGCTCTCTGGGAGGGGCCTGATGGAGGCAGACTGGAGAGAACCGTAGGGAGCTGGTCAGGCTCTTGTGAGAGGGCCTGAGGATAGGGCCTGTAAGAAGCAGAGAGGTCCCAAGGAGAAGCTGGCAGAGTCCCTGGAGAGGCAAAGAGGTAGGGAAACTGCTAGGAAGAAGGGCCTCCAGGGAAAAAAGTCCTGAGAAGCAGTTTTCAGCCTAAGGAGCAAAGAAGAAACTCTGCAGTCCCTGGGAGTAGGGGTGACAAGCAGGGAACTTCAGTGTACCCTGAGAAGGGCAGCAGAATCTTCTGTTTGAATGGGGGGTTTTTTGGACTTCTGTTACCCAGGCAGGGGAGAGAATTGGAAAGGGGTGACCTGACTAAAAGGCTAGGCCACCGAAGCCATTGTTAGAGACAGGCCATTGCAGGACCATTATGGCGGCCAATAGGGGGTGCTGGAGACAAAGACTGCAACAGCATGCTTTGACACTAGTAGGCACTAAGGCAGTGAGTGGAACAGTCAAACACAGGCTTTGCCATAATCTGCCCCTTTTATGTAGAAATCTCTGTGCATGAGGGGGGTAACGTATTTACAAATAATACTTCCTGTGGTGCTGAGACTTTGGATGCATGTCGTAGCATTATTTCTCTGGATGCTGACGCATACGTCTCCATTACATATGTTCTCTTTTACTTTGGGAAGTATACAGAGTCCAACTAGGCAAGTAAAGAAACTGGTAGGAAGTTGGTCTGAAGATTATCACAAGTGAAAAATGTTTGCTAACAAATTATTCCAAAAGAATAAGCAGACATGGGTTCTGTCTGCCTGACACTAGTTCATACTTCAGATGGTTTAAACTTTATATAGGGTTTTTGCCATAATTCACAGATTGTATACACAGAATGGAAGAAAAGAACAAGGAGATAGATCTATTAAACAGTACATCAGGGAAGCAGGCAGCCAAGCAGTGCAATAGTATCAGTCATCACAAGCCTTTTCATACATTGTTGAGTGGCTGGGAATAAGTTAACCATTTTTTTAAATTAATAAACAAATATCCAATGAAGTTGTGTGGGCTTGGCAATAGGAGGCTATCTATATCCATAAATTCATGTAAATATCTTTTTATTTGTGATACATGTTGCAAGTTAGCTTCATTGTCAGTGCTTCCTATATTATTCTGAACCAGAATATGTATGTGTGTGTGTGTGTGTGTGTGTATCTTACTTTCATCAGTGTCTTGCAGCACTACCAGTGCTAGAAGATGAGAGCTAAATTCCCTGTATTTGTGACTCTTGGCTATGAGCCCTAATAACAAAGCAATATCCAGGGGTTATCACATTAGTCGAAGAGCAGTTTTGCTCCCAGGATACCTGTCTCTCAGGACATAGCCACTAGTTGGGAATAAAAATCTCGCCAGTAAACCTTGTGTTCCCCAGAAGCTATCCCAAAAGTTGTCATATAGTTCCTTAAGTTTTTGAAATGCCATAGAAAGATCAGCTTGAAAAATGTGCTTGATAAAAGAGGAGGAAGATGCCAGCTCTCCAAATATTTCATTCTTCTGCTTTGATTTGTCTCTCTGATCACTTTACACCAGTGAGAGGCAAATCCCAAACACAAAATTATTTTTGCCTGCATCTAGTTACTTTTAAGACCAGTCCTGTTGTTCTTTTTCCAGAGAAATTTTTCATGAATAAGTATTAAGCCTGTTCGTTTCAATCAACTCATGATATGCTATAAGATGGTGGGAGACAGTGGTTTCTCAAAAATGTGGCCTCAGGGACCATTACAAGGAAAAATTACATTTACTTTTGAGTCTGAGTGGTCAAATATTAAATCAAGTGTCTTTCATTGTAATTGTATTAATTACAGTTTTTAGATGAGCCAATATACAATATCCATTTACATCTGAAGGTTGGAAAAGGACAGAAATCAAAGATCTTTATTATACTACAGAAAATCTCTGAAATCATGAAATATTTGAAACCACCTGATTTCTTCAAACCTTGTTTTATTTTCCTTTTTAAGACAACATTCAACTTCCAGAAGAATAGATTGGAATCAAAGTCCTGATGGTTTGTTTTGTGTATTCATTTCCATCCACTCTCTACTACCTGGTTGTGGCTGGCCCATAGGAAGGCAGGCAGAAATATTTTGGGAGATTTCCTGCATGGTGTCCAGCTCATTTCTCAGACAAGTAGGCTTTCATAAAATTTGGAAAAGCATCTGAAGTTTTGGTTGTTTTATCCAAACAGAACTTATGAACCTTTTGAAGCTCACCTGTAAATTGATGAATATTTCTCCTTTTTAATCTGATTTAGCAGCCTCTGGTTACTCATTAAAGCCCCAATCCTACCATTACTTGCCTATATTCTTATCTCTATCCACTAAATGGGACTTCTTGTATATAAAGTGTTCATTGGCATCAATGAAATTGTTGTATATTTGGTTGTCATGGTTTTGTTGCTATGGCAACTGAGTTCGATTATTATGGGTTAGCTCAACCGGTTTCAACCGGCTGAGGAGCTCTCTGTATATATGTAAATAAAATGGAGGTTTTGGTTAGCTGCCTGCTCTCTGGCCTCAAGTGATTGCTTCCTACACCGGCTGCCCCAAGGATATAACACTGGCGACGAGGGTGAGACTCCGGTGCTGCTCCAGTAACAGAAGGAAGTAGAAGTTAAGGTAAAGAACAAACAAACAAGCTGCTTGTTTGCACTGACTGTGAAAGTGAAACTAAAAATCATGGCTACTCTGACCAGGCCCCTGGAGCCTTTTGATGAGAATACAGAGCAGTGGCATGTGTATACTGAGCGTTTTGAGCTTTTTGGTATTGCAAATGACATTACAGAAGCGAAGAAGGTGCCAATATTCTTAACTGTTGTAGGGGCTAAAACCTACTCTCTGCTACGCAGCTTACTACACCCTGTTAAGCCTGAGACTAAATCTTACAGTGACATTGTGGAAATCCTGGGGTCTCATTTCTCCCCAAAACCACTGGTAATTGCTGAAAGATATAGGTTCCACAAAAGAGACCAAAAGGAAGATGAAACAGTTGTACAATTTGTAGCCATTTTAAAAAAGCTAGCAGAACACTGTGAATTTAAAGAAATGTTACATGATGCCCTGCGTGACAGGTTAGTGTGTGGCCTGTACAGTGAAGCTATACGGAAGCGCCTACTGACAGAGGCTCAGCTTACCTTACAGAAGGCTGTTGATATTGCTGTCTCCATGGAACTGGCTACAAGGGAGGCACAATACATCGGTGCACCCCCTAGGGTGCAAAAAGTGTCACAAGAACCGACCCACAAAACTGTGCAGAGTCAAGAATGTTACCGCTGTGGTAAGCCGGGTCACCAGGCATCAGAATGCTGGTGTAAGGACCTGGTGTGTCGACACTGTGGCAAAAAGGGACACATTGAGTGTGCCTGTAAACAAAAGAAAAAGAGGCCTGTGGTCTGGCCGACAAAAAGAGGAACCCTGCATACCCTAGAGCAGACCCAGGATGATCAAGGTGATACCTCATCGCAAGAGGAAGTGCCACTGCATGTTTTGTCTTTGGCAATGGGCTCACATGAATACTGGGTAACCCCGTTATTGGATGGCAAACGTATACGCATGGAACTGGACACCGGTGCAGCCGTCTCACTGATCTCCGAGACTGTGTATAAAGAAAAGCTACAGCATCTTCCACTTAAGGCAACAAAAACTGTTCTGAAGACGTATACGGGAGAAGCTGTGCCTATGCTGGGCACTATTGATGTTAAGGTGGAGCTCAATGGACAGGTGGCTAAATTGCCACTGTTTGTGGTGAGAGGTAACTACCCAGCCTTAATGGGTAGGTCTTGGCTTGGGAAGATTCAACTGAACTGGGCAGAAGTGCACCGGATGACTAAAGAAGAAACCAGTCTAACCCCTATACTAAGGAAACATGCTGCTGTTTTTGGAGATGATTTGGGAAGTATGAAGGGAATCACTGTGACATTGAACATTAAACCTGGCAGTCCACCAAAATATCTGAAAGCCCAAACTGTGCCATATGCCATCAGGCCAAAAGTTGAAGCAGACCTGGAGCGCCTGGTCACCAATGGAGTCCTAATACCAGTTACCCATAGCTCATGGGCCACTCCTATCGTTCCAATCGTGAAGAAAGATGGCTCTCTCCGGATTTGCGGTGATTTTAAAGTCACTGTCAACCCAGTGTTGTGTGCAGAGCAATACCCGCTTCCCCGCATCGATGACCTCTTCGCAGGCCTGGCTGGGGGACAAAAGTTCAGTAAGATTGATCTGAGTCAAGCATATTTACAGATGCACGTCGATGAAAAATCCCAAGAGCTGTTGACTATTGTGACTCATAAGGGGCTTTATCGATACTGTCGTCTACCCTTCGGAATAACATCTGCTCCCGCCCTGTTCCAGAGGGCTATGGACCAGATCTTGTGTGGCTTGTCAGGAGTTCAGTGCTATCTGGATGATATCCTGGTCACTGGAAGAAATGAAGAGGATCACTTAAAGAATTTAGAGGCTACCCTACAAAGACTGGAAGAGTATGGCCTACGAGTTCGCAAAGACAAGTGTGAATTCTTCAAGCCCTCTGTTGAATATTTGGGACACATCATTGATTCTGCAGGTCTTCATAAGGCCCCTGCAAAAGTTAAAGCTATTGTGGAGGCTCCCCCACCTCGAAATGTAAGCCAGCTGCGCTCGTTTCTAGGACTCCTGAACTATTATGGAAAGTTCATCTCACAGTTAGCCACACTGCTAAAACCACTTCATGAGCTCCTTGGGCAGAACAAGGCCTGGAAGTGGACTGAAGCCTGTGATGTTGCGTTTAACAAAGCTAAGGATGCATTGCTAAATTCTGAAGTTCTAACGCACTTTGATCCATCCTTACCACTGCAATTGGCCTGCGATGCCTCCCCTTATGGAGTGGGAGCAGTCGTGTCACATATTATGCCTTCAGGTGAAGAGAGACCTATTGCTTTTGCTTCACGCACTCTAAGCAAAGCAGAAACTAACTACGCCCAAATCGAACGTGAGGCATTAGGAATTGTTTTTGGAATTCGGAAGTTTCATCAGTACCTGTTTGGGCGAAAATTTACTCTTCTCACAGACCATCGACCTCTGACATCAATTTTTGGACCTTACACAGGCATTCCCCCATTAGCTGCTAGTCGTATGCAACGTTGGGCATTGATACTTTCTGCACACACATATGAAATCAAATATCGGAAATCCACTCTACACGGCAATGCAGATGGCCTCTCAAGGTTGCCTTTACCGGTCAAACATCAAGATAGTGCCCAAAAGGAAATCTTCTACTTTGAACAGGTAGAGAATACACCCATCACTGCTACTCAGATAAAGAAGGCAACTCGCGTTGACCCAGTATTGTCCCACGTTATGGACCTGGTGATGCATGGAACATCTCGACAAACCTCTCCGGTCTCATCAGACCTTGTTCCCTACATGTCCAAGCGGACGGAGTTATCGGTCCAATCTGGTTGTTTGTTGTGGGGGAGACGTGTCATTATTCCACCACCACTGAGATCACAGATGTTAGAACAGCTACATTCCGGTCACTGTGGAATAGTGCGCATGAAGGAAATTGCACGAAGCTATTTTTGGTGACCTGGACTGGACAGCGCTATTGAAGAGAAGGCAAAAGTTTGTATGTCATGTCAGGGTGTGAGGAATGCACCCCAGTGGGCACCCCTACACCCATGGGACTGGCCTGAAAACCCGTGGCAACGTATTCACGTTGACTTTGCTGGCCCCCTTGAAGGAAGCATGTTCTTGGTGGCAATAGATGCCCATTCTAAATGGCCAGAAGTCTCTCTAATGCAGTCCACTTCTGCAGAGAGTACTATCCAAAAACTACGAGGACTCTTTAGTCGTTTTGGTCTGCCAGAACAACTAGTGAGCGATAACGGACCGCAGTTCGTTTCTCAGGAGTTTCAAAATTTTATGAAAGCAAATGGGATACACCACATCACGTCAGCACCATATCATCCGTCCACCAACGGATTAGCTGAAAGATTTGTGCAGACAATGAAAAACGCTTTGAAATCAGCAAGGGGACAACACTCCATTCAAAAGCGTCTGGATACCTTTTTACTTTCCTACAGAAACACACCTCATGCTACGACCCACGCATCTCCAGCCTTTCTAATGATGGGACGACAGCTGCGCACTTGCTTTGATCTGCTGAAACCTTCTGAACCCCGACAAATTGTGCAACATCAGCAGCAATATCAAGTCATCAGACGGGCACCCAGAGCAAAAGACCGAACCTTTAGCCCGGGACAGCCAGTTATGGCTCGGAATTATACTTCCAGAGCTAAATGGGTTCCGGCCACAGTCATCACTCAAACAGGACCTGTTTCCTACACAGTCCGGACTGCAGAGAATCTTACCTGGCGGCGACATGTAGATCAGCTGTTGCCAGATCATGCCAGTCCTCAGGACCCATCTGCAGTTGAGGGGTCTGACTTCACCTCTTCTGGTGAGGGATCGAATCACGAGTCACCTGTTTCTGACTGTTCTCCTCCATTACTGCCAGCGGCTGAGATACCCCTTTGCCCAGCACGAGCTGATATCACCTCCTCACCTGTTCGTGCTGCGGACCCTGAGCCCCTAGTGCTTTCGGGTGCAATAACACCAGTAGTTCGCCGTAATCCACCTAGAGACAGAAGGCCTCCTCATCGGCTGGATCTTTAGCTAGGGCGAACCCACGGTTATGGGGCAAAATAATCCCCAGGGTTTAGCCGGGAATGGAGGCAGTCTACCCTCCTTCTCTAGTCTAGTTTGTGTTTTATTTAGGGGATGTTCTTATTAGGGGGGGAGGAATATGTTGTGTATTTGGTTGTCATGGTTTTGTTGCTATGGCAACTGAGTTCGATTATTATGGGTTAGCTCAACCGGTTTCAACCGGCTGAGGAGCTCTCTGTATATATGTAAATAAAATGGAGGTTTTGGTTAGCTGCCTGCTCTCTGGCCTCAAGTGATTGCTTCCTACACCGGCTGCCCCAAGGATATAACAGAAATTTATTCATGTGTAATGCTAAGCAGTTTGCAACACTGGGGCCTGAGATAAGATCAGAGAAATTTTCTTTATATTGTGCAAGTAACATAAAGTCTTCTTGTGATAAACTGTTTGTTTGGTATTCAAAAAGCTCTTTTGAAGGATCGTTTAAAAATATCTTAATAGGTTTTAAAATGTAGCTTTTCTTTTACAAGCTACATATGCACAAATAAAAAGATGCACTCGGGTACAGAGGCACTGCACTACTGGCATTTCAGAACTGTTATTATTCAGAGAACAATTATTAATTCCACCTTCTCTTGTCTGCTAAAGCAGAATGTTATTCCATGCATGTGGTATATGGATCTCTCTATCTGTTCATCCATTTATCTCTGTCTCTGGGCGTGATAAGTTATTTAAACCCTGGAATTTTAATTAACTGAGATACAAATGTGTTTTTCTCATCTATCTCCATTTCAGTAGAGCAGTCTTATTGAGATGCATAATTTGCATCAGTGTCGCTTGTGTCAGAATTCAGAAAGGATGGTAATGTATCACAATATTATACATAGGGAAACAGGATAAAGGGGAAAAGGCACCATTCATGTGTGTGGGTGTGAGGGGGATATTAATAAAAATAGATAATCACTTATCCATAGAACAGTTTAAGAGTGAAAAATATCTCTCGGCTTTTGCTTCTAAGTAACTTTAGTGATTTAACTTGACATTGGAACATTTTGTTTGTGACATTAGCTCATCTCTTGGCATCAGCATCCATCTGTTTCTTGGGAAGATAAAATCAGTGACCTAAGCAGTGACTAGACTCCAGACCTCTGGCTGCGGTCCATACAGTCTGCAGCTAAGCTGCAAGATTTATGTTTAATATCAGATATTAAATGAAAAAATGCATACTTCTTCTTTGATATGTTTAATATGAGATTCTCCCACGATGAAAGAGATTTTCTCTTAAGATTCAAAGGATATGATTCAAGATTAGATGAGTTCTTTTCAGAGCCATAGGTCATTTTGTAATAAATATTTAGCTGCACTGTGGGTCTAGGACTCATGGTGATGTATTGCATGTTCAAGTGAAAGTTGAGGAAAAAGATTACTGTGCCTAGGATATATGCTGTATAGCTAGGTTCCTCTCATTTCTTGTTCTATGGGAGAATGAGGCCAGAATATGATATCTTTACTCATTCCCATGTTCCAGAAGCAGTCCTGTGGAGATCAAAGGGACTACTGGTGGAGTAAGGGACTACTGGTGGAGTAAGGGGCTATTCAACATAAGTGGGGATATTGCAGACTAGAGAGCTGCTATGTCTCACCTGGCCACAAGGAGGCACCAGTGGTGAGTCAACTCCTTCACTAAGGGAAAAAAGAAAGATGGGATTTTCAAAAGAACCTGAAAGAGCAAGGAACTGAAATCTTATTGAAATTCCTTGGGAGTTTGGTGCCTAACTTCCTGAAAATCTCAGCCTAAGTTTCTCACCTTCACCCTTGCAAAGGCAGCCTTAAAAATATAAACTGCTGCAAATGCACCACTAAGGCTGAAAGTTTGCCACTGATTTTGCTGAAGATCCCTGGTTATGTAAAGGAAAATACTAGGCAAATTCAGTAGAACATCCATTGCTGCAACATAATTAGAACTAGTTTTAACATTTAAAAATCCTAACTAATAAATATAGATGTCATTTTGTGTATTATAATAAAAAATTGAAGAACATTGATCTACCCCAGCAATGGAGCCTGCCTTTTCGTTGACAGTTCTTTTTGCTTCCTCTGCAAAATGTTCATGATCAGCATGCATTTATATATAGTGCTTCTCATCCAAAGATCTCAGTGTCGTTTACAAGCACTAATTAACTTACCGGTAGTTCCATACCACCATTGCAAGGTCCCACTTTAGCAGTGAATAAATGGAATCAGAGCAGTGATGAGCTGCCAAAATCTTAACAACCGGTTCCCTATAAAAAGTTCTGATTTAAGGGGGGGGGGCGGAGCGGGGAGGGGCCGGGAGGGAGGAGACATACCCGTGGGGCCGGGGGCCCCTGCAGGGCCTGGGACAAATTGCCCCACTTGCCCGCCGGCAACCCTAGAACTTGCAGCCCCCTCCCCCCTTAACTTGCCGGTAGCTCAAAGCAGCAGGACGACTCAGGAGCTCAGCTGAGCTGCCCAGCTGCTGGCCATGCTGCAGCTCTGTGTGGGGGAGGAGGCTGGGGGGAGACATCCTCGTGGGGCCTGGGGCCCGGGGCAAATTGCCTCACTTGCCTCCCCCCCACGGCCCCGGAGCTTGCAGGCCCCGGAGCTTGCAGCCCCCTTACCTTGCCGGCAGCCCAGAGCTCAGCTGAGCTGCCCAGCTGCTGGCCATGCTGCAGCTCTGTGTGGGGGAGGAGGCTGGGGGGAGACATCCTCGTGGGGCCTGGGGCCCGGGGCAAATTGCCTCACTTGCCTCCCCCCCACGGCCCCGGAGCTTGCAGGCCCCGGAGCTTGCAGCCCCCTTACCTTGCCGGCAGCCCAGAGCTCAGCTGAGCTGCCCAGCTGCTGGCCATGCTGCAGCTCTTTGGGGTGAGGGAAGCGGGGAGGGCCCGGGGGAGACATCCTCGTGGGGCCAGGGGCCCCTGCAGGGCCCAGGCCAATTGCTCCACTTGCTCCTTCCCCTCCCCTCTGGCCATCCCTGGAGCTTGCAGCAGGACCCCCCCACACACACCTTGCCAAGCCTCTCAAAAAGTGGCAGCAGGATGACTCCAGAGCTCAGCTGAGCTGCCCAGCTGATGCCGGCGGCTGGGCACGCTGGGAAGCAGGCGAAGGGCCAGGGGAGCCTCAACCTCCCCAGCTGGGAATCCTGGGAGTAACAGAATGGTCCGGCCCGTGGACCGGAGTTCTTTGCCCACTCCCTGGCCCTTTAATAACCGGTTCTCCACGGAGGTCTAATTTTAGCAACCGGTTCTTGGGAACCTGTGGGAACCGGCTCCAGCTCACCACTGAATAAGAGAGATTATAAATGGTGACTTGGACTATGCACCCACACAAGGATCTTGAGTCTAGGCATGGAGGAATAAGTCAGGCTATACATCGGTTTACTCCCTCACTTGAGAAGGTGTGGTGGGAGTGAATGAGAGGTGAGAATCAGGGAGTGTGGGAGGAAATGGGTGGATCGTTGGTCTACCCCTCCCTACTCACTAACTGATATAGCTGAGCCAGTGCAAGGCAGAGAGTAGTAAAATTATGGCTGGTATAGGCTAGCAGTAAACTACCCTCTGCTTGGGAGGAAGTATAGACAGCATTGTGACTCAGATAATCTCTTTGAATCACAATCCCTAGTTGTGCTATTCCTGGGTTGATGCAGTTTGTGTCGCACCTCACTTAGGGTCCTGGCTAATGTCAAAATCTAGCCCTAAGTGACCTAAACCAATATTAGAACCCTGTCCTGTGTCTTTATCACACTGCAATCATCCTCCACAAAACACACATCATCCTAGGTGAGTCTCCAGCCCACAGTCCTTAGCCTTGGAAACCAGATCCTTATTCATTAAGGCCACAATTCAGTAATATATTTAAGCATGTGCCTAACTTTACCTGAGCCATGTTTTAACAGCTCTTTCTTTCTGAGCTTCTCTCCAGTCTGCTGCTCAGCCTTGTTCTTGTCTTCGATCTTCTTATTAGAATTCCACACATTTACTTTCTCCAATACTTTTTTCATTACATTGTACAACCCTTTACTTTAAGCTGTCAGCATTATTTCATCAACAGAAAGTGATTGCTACATTTCAGACAAATACATCTTAGCTCATAACCTCACACAAAATAATCAAAGAATTCACAGAATTTGTCAATGATTGAGCTTGAATGAGACTTTCAGGTAATGAGTCCACTGGGAGCCTGATCTTTCAAACCATTCCTGTGCATAGCTGAATTCATGTGTGTAGTCCTATAGAAGTCTTTAACATGAAGGCAACAAGAAAATGGAATGGGAAAGTCAGTGTAAACTACATGTGGGAGTAAAAATACATATCGTTGTAACTGTATGGTTGCCTCCCTCAGTTGTAGTTCTAGGAAATTAAAGAAAATCTAGACTATCTGGAAGCACAGAAAATAGGCAATTTTTTTTACAAGTATATCCACCTATGAGAGGTAAAATGAAGAAAACAAATATTTCTACTACACCATTCTATTTGAGTCAGGTTTCTGTGTGCCATGAAAATCTGTGCTGAAGTCAAACTCTGTCTTCTTGTAACCCCGTCAGTGTTGTCCATCTGTTTTCTTCCTTCCCTTTTTTTAAGACTCTGATCACTGTCTTCATTCCACTCCTTTCACATACAGCAAAGGGTTTTTCTTTTCCACTGTCATGGACTAGTGCAAATCAGTGCAGATGCTGCTAACCCAACCACTCTTTAGTAGTTGCGCATAAGAAGCTTTTCCTTTTCACATGGTGGTTCATGCACATTAGTGGAACTTGAAACTATCTGTGGGCCATACTGTTGGCTATGAAAGTAAGTGACTGGAGATGGAAAGGAACTGTAAGATAAAACTTGACGCATAGTACGTAAACTGGGCAAAATGGAATGCAAACACAAAGCAATGGATTAATTTGTAAAAGGTGCACAATTCCTAATCATGCCACTTACCTACAAATGGGGAAAAAGAGGATGGGTGTGTATGAAATCCCAGCCCCATTGAAGTCAATGGTAAAATTTCTATTGACTTCAGTGGGGCCAGGATTTCACCCAGGGTATGTTACCAGCCCTTTTTGTGATGCCCTCATGCTGCAGACCATTCTCCTGTGACCATCCAAAGTCCAGTGAGTTTTTCAGGCTTTGTTCTTCAGTTTGTGGAAGTGCTGACAAAATTCCAATGAGTGCACTTTGGCGATCTCTACACTTTTGTACAGGAGCTCCTTATGCTAGTGGCACTGAGATGGAGAGTTATTCTTTGAAAGTGGATTTCCCCCAGGAAAGGTGCACAGTATGAAATCAAAGCTTTGTGTGAGTTCTGTATGAGGCTCTTCAGGCGAAGCTAGAAAAGGTTCACAGTTTGATGCTTTGTTATATTATTTTCCTTTGCTCTCTTACTTAATGGGATTTAGCTTTTATCCTAGCCCAGATAAATGTCACTGTCAGCTACAGCTGCTTCTTCTTTCTTTACTTACATATATGCTCGATGGGACTTTTATCTTTTTACAGCTCATAGCTAGATTCCCTTTGCTTCCATGGATGTGTGAACAATTTCTATTCAGGTAGTCTTCTTTTGAGAAGGCACATGATTTTTATCACTGCAGTATATGGTACAACAGAACTATACAGTAAAGGCCCATCAGAAATAACTAGTAACACTAATATCTGCTTGCAATGTCTAGTGCTTAAGGCAGCTTGGAAATGCTGGGAGGTAAAACATTTAAAAGGTCATCTGCCTCCTGTCCACTGTTCGTGATGGGAGAGCATTGACTGTTCCAACTTGCTATGGTTATTCAGAAGAACATATAGAGTACACCTCTACCCCGATAGAACGATGTCCTCGGGAGCCAAAAAATCTTACCATGTTATAGGTGAAACTGCATTATATTGAACTTTCTTTGATCTGCCAGAGCACACAGACGCCCCCCCCCCCGCCCCGAGCGCTGCTTTACCATGTTATATCCAAATTTGTGTTATATCAGGTTGTGTTATATCTGGGTAGAGGTGTACATTCTTGAGATGAGCCCAAACCAGAAACTCAGATTCAACACTCATCCCCATTCTTGACTTTTCTTTTGGGGTGGGGAAAGGGAAGTATATATGCAGATTCATTTTGTCCAAGCCAGGCCCCAAAACTTTGGCTTCAGGTCAGATCTAAAATGGGAAGAGTCTTATTCTCTGTAGCTGGTTTGGACTCTGCTCAAACTAGTTGAAAACTGTTGAGGACAACTGTTCTCCTGAGATTGCAGCCTGATATGGTAAAAATCTTACTGCATCCACCAACTGAATTCAATAACATCCACTTGGGGATCATTTCTTTATGGAACCCCAGCTTAAGCCTTATGAAGACTCCAACCAGAACATCACCCTTATGTCTAGCTTAGGTTTCATCATATTAGTTTAATTTGTTGGTTAGACTTCCTGACAGAGAAATCAGAAAGAGACTCTGAGATATAAGATTGAGAATATAAAGATGGGCTTAGTGTTGACCTGGAACTGGTCAGCAAAGAGGTGGCACCTGGACCATAAGAGTGGATGAGATTATTTACGAATAGAGTGTAAGAAGAAAACTCAGGAGACAGGAAGCAGAGACTAGAACCTTGTAAAATAGCAAGGGAGAGGTTAAAGGAAGGAGCCACCAAAAGGTGATGAAAAGGTTAGAGTAGTAAGAGGAAATCAGCAGAGTAGTTTCAAAAGCCCAAGGAGGAAAGAGCATGTAGACAGAGGGCATGGCTGACTGTCAGACCTAAGCAGCAGGTATATTGTGAATGATCAGCATAGAGAAGATGACTTCCTAAAAAAGGCCTAGGAGTGGTCAGTGGTGATCTTCTTAAGAACAGTTTCTGGGGGAACAGGGATGGGTGTCGTAGAGACTGGACAGCAGGGAATCCAAGAGATAAAGCTAGTGGCGAGGTAGTCAAAGCAGTGGGACTTGACTACATGCACAAGGAGAAGCTGGAGAGGCATGACAGGTCAGGGAGCAGAACAAGAGAATGCTGAAAGGGAGAGGAGCAGGGAAAAGGGAATGAGTTGGTGGAAGCAATGTGGATGACTGTAGATAAGGAAAAGTAAGGGGAGGCAGAGAGGATAAGAGATTTGAGACTTAATGCTAGATGTAATGGTTACACAATGCCCCTCATGAGGCATTAAAAGCCTGGGAAAATATAAAGCAAATTGTTGAACACAAAATATGAATCCTTAACCCCTGTCTGCATCCCTCGTTTAAATGCAAATAAAGCAAAAAAGGACACTGTACGTGCAGGTTAACTCCATTGCTAGCTCACCTGATGCAACTAACTACTGTAGCCTATGTGGCCTGTAAAACTATCCACTGTTAGGAGAACCTAATCCCATCTCAGTGAATATTAAACAAAATGAGAGTTCTGCCTCTCAGTATCCTTGGTTATTTTTGGTTTGTTAGATCCCTAATAGAGGTGCCTTTGGTATCTGATTCTGTTGATATAACGACTAGAAATACATTCAGAGAGCAGTTGATTTAGAATTGATATTAGAAGCTCCACTATTGCAGGGCTGTACATAGTGATTCATTTCAGAGTGGGAGATTTCTTTTTTTCAGAATAAGAGATGCAGCAAAGTAATTGTTTTTGAAATGCCTAGATCAAGACGCTGGATGTTAAACAGGGTGCAGCTATCATATTCAGAAGCCTAATGTAGGCAGCTTTCTTAAACTTAAAAACTAAGTGTGATTGTTCTAATGGTCTCATTTGCATGGCAGCTAAAAGGAATTGTGTTTCATGTTAGCCTTTGTAAGAGCTGATCTAGTTGAATGCTTTTTTGGCAACGTCTTTCAGTCTGCCCACGTCAAATAAAACTATTGGTTAGTATTGTGACTAGAGCAAAGCAAACTTGTTGTGTTTAATTTGACCCCTCTTCACCCATCTCCCCCAGTAACAGCTGAAGATTATTATACCTGAGAGAAAGAAGAGAGTTCTTCCTCTTTTTCAGTTTGTTCACTTTGTGCATTTGAAAGCACTTTGTGTACAGTCAGTTTCACTGTTTCCCCTGTGTAGTCAGGGCCTGAAGAGCTTGCACTCTGAGGCTGACTACACTGCCCCATGGTTTGGACTACAGGGGTATGAATAGCAATGAGCACCAAAGGGCTGCTCTGTACCTCCCCTGTGGGGACACAGCCTGTAGAAACTAAAATATTCCTTGTGTGTATTAATGTAATCCCGTTTGAAGGAGATTTCATTAATGCGAACTAGGAACCTTCAGGTTCGTGCCCGCAGCATCCCCATGGTGGGAGCTCCAGCACAGGCTGCACAGCACTTTGGTGCGACCTGCTATTCACACCCCCCGTAGTCTGAACTGCAGGGCACTGTAGACAAGCCCAAAGTAGATGAGACACATAAGGGATCAGTGACTGCTTGGAATGTAGAAGCCTGGTTTCCTGGTACCCAGCTCAGTGCCCTGTGCACTAGACTATGGTAGGCAATGCTGCATCTCAAATAGATGTTATGTGCTACTTGTATGATTGGTTGCTACTAGCAGGTCAGGCTTCTGTACCAGGTATAGACTGATAACAGGGCTTATTTTTCAGAGAGATGCATGCCAGATGTGTTCACTATTCGATCCTTTAATGCTGTGCCAGGTATGGTGGAGGTTAGCTTAAAGTATTTTACACACAGTGCCACCTAGTGGTTGAACTGTATAATATAGTTTAGCATCCTATTACAGATGTAGTACTGTGGATCCCTGAACCCAACTGGGTGACCAGATGTTAAGGGGAAAATATCGGGACCGCTGCAGGGCGGGCTTTTTTTTTTTTTTACACTCACACGTCTGGGAGTTCGGCAGCAATTCGGCGGAGAGCCCTTCAGTCACGGACGGTCTTCGGCGGTATTTCAGCGGCAGGTAATAAACCTTGCCGCCAAAGACAGAAGCACCCGCCGCCAAAGACTGTCCGCGGCTGAAGGACTCTCCACTGAATTTCTGCCAAAGACCAGGAAACAAAATATTAGGATAAATGGCATCCCGACCGTACTCTGGTCAGGACGTGGGACAAACTCCTCAAAATCGGAACAGTCCTGATTTTATCGGGATGTCTGGACATCCTATCAGTGACCTAGAAATTGCATCATTGGAACTCTGTAGTGGTGCAATGGACTACATTAGTGTATTTCAGGGGTTGGCAACCTTTCAGAAGTGGTGTGCCGAGTCTTCATTTATTCACTCTAATTTAAGGTTTCGCGTGCCAGTAATACATTTTAATGTTTTTAGAAGGTCTCTTTCTATAAGTCTATAATATATAATTAAATTATTGTTCTATGTAAAGTAAATAAGGTTTTAAAAATGTTTAAGAAGCTTCATTTAAAATTAAATTAAAATGCAGAGCTCCCCCGGACCGGTGGCCAGGACCCAGGCAGGGTGAATGCAACTGAAAATCAGCTTCTGTACCGCCTTTGGCACGTGTGCCGTAGGTTGCCTACCCCGGTGTATTTGTTTGCAGTATAGAGCGTTAGTCAATTTCACATGTTTATGTGGGTTTTTCACACAGCAATGAGGGGGAGAGAAACATTTTAGAATAAGAGGAATGGGTGACTGTAAAAAACAAAACAAAAACCAAAACAACAAAAACAACAACCAAAAACAAAACAACAAAAACAATCCAAGATTTGGTGAGACAGTCTGGGCAGATGAAGATTCTGAAACTACTTTTAACTCACTTTTTGAATTTGACTAGAAATAAGGTTGATGATGTTTCTGAAAACCACAGAAAAGAAAAGAATTTCCCAAATTTGAACTAGTTTTGTGAACCTGAAGAATATTATGATGGCAGTGGTCACCAGATGGTACTGTCTTGCATTGGCTTACCAGTTCTTTTTCTTGGTGTGTGAGAGAGATTTTAGAAATGTGGTGATAGTTTTATAATTCACTAGTCCTTTGAGAAAAGCTGTGACAGGTAGCAGTGGGTTTGCTCTCTGCTATATACTCTCTATTTGGAGGCAATTCTCAGGGCAGAGTAGTTCCTTGGAATCCTGGCAGCAGTGTGTGGGATGAGATTTCTGGAGGAAAATATTGTCTGCATGATGGTTGTGACTGCCTCTGTTTCAGGATAGATGCCTACATTCCAAGACTCTGTGTGTGTGTGTGTGTGAGTGTGAGAACAAAGTAAGCGGCACTTAAAGTATACCTAGACTCTGCACCATTGATTTCTCGTCCTCTGGGAAGCTGAACTACAAGGCTTGAGACATCTGCTACTGCTCATGAGAGGGGTAGCACTGGTGTCAAAAATAGAACACCAGTGTCAGAATAAGGAGCAATAATTCATGGTTCATAAAACCTCAAACTACACTAATTTTCATCTATCCCTGGCCCTGGCATGTCTTTAGCTATCTGTTGGAACATCCACATTCCATGATAGAACTTCAAGGGTTGTAGAATCATCCTGCACAATTCTGACAATGTTCACTAGTAAGAGAACCTCAGCTTACGGTAACTTTATTGTACTCTTTTTGGGACAAGTGCAGAGTTCCTTCTGTGGTTACTGCTTAGGTCTTACTCAGGCAAACCTCCTTAATCATCATAATTGAGAGGGGCCAGTTCATGGACTGTCCCACAGGCCAATGCAAGGGAGTGTTGGGCCATTACCTTTACACAATAGAAGTAGCAGCAAAGAATCCTGTGGCACCTTATAGACTAACAGACGTTTTGCAGCATGAGCTTTCGTGGGTGAATACCCACTTCTTCGGATGCAAGCAGTGGAAATTTCCAGGGGCAGGTGTATATATAAGCAAGCAAGAAGCAAGCTAGAGATAACGAGGTTAGATCAATCAGGGAGGATGAGGCCCTGTTCCAGCAGCTGAGGTGTGAAAACCAAGGGAGGAGAAACTGGTTCTGTAATTGGCAAGCCATTCACAGTCTTTGTTTAGTCCTGAGCTGATGGTGTTAAATTTGCAGATGAACTGGAGCTCAGCAGTTTCTCTTTGAAGTCTGGTCCTAAAGTTTTTTTGCTGTAGGATGGCCACCTTAAAATCTGCTATTGTGTGGCCACGAAGGTTGAAGTGTTCTCCTACAGGTTTTTGTATATTGCCATTCCTAATGTCTGATTTGTGTCCATTTATCCTTTTCCTTAGAGACTGTCCAGTTTGGCCGATGTACATAGCAGAGGGGCATTGCTGGCATATGATGGCATATATTACATTGGTGGATGTGCAGGTGAATGAGCCGGTGATGGTGTGGCTGATCTGGTTAGGTCCTGTGATGGTGTTGCTGGTGTAGATATGTGGGCAGAGTTGGCTTCGAGGTTTGTTGCATGGGTTGGTTCCTGAGCTAGAGTTACTATGGTGCGGTGTGCAGTTGCTGGTGAGAATATGCTTCAGGTTGGCAGGTTGTCTGTGGGCGAGGACTGGCCTGCCACCCAAGGCCTGTGAAAGTGTGGGATCATTGTCCAGGATGGGTTGTAGATCCCTGATGATGCGTTGGAGGGGTTTGAGCTGGGGACTGTATGTGATGGCCAGTGGAGTCCTGTTGGTTTCTTTCTTGGGTTTGTCTTGCAGTAGGAGGCTTCTGGGTACACATCTGGCTCTGTTGATCTGTTTCCTTATTTCCTCGTGTGGGTGCTGTAGTCTTGAGAATGCTTGGTGGAGATTTTCTAGGTGTTGGTCTCTGTCTGCGGGGTTAGAGCAGATACGGTTGTACCTCAGTGCTTGGCTGTAGACAATGGATCTTGTGGTGTGCCCGGGATGGAAGCTCGAGGCATGAAGCTAGGCATAGCGGTTGGTAGGTTTTCGGTATAGGGTGGTGTTAATGTGACCACCACTTATTTGCATCGTGGTGTCTAGGAAGTGGACCTCCCGTGTAGATAGGTCCAGGCTGAGGTTGATGGAGGGGTGGAAGCTGTTGAAATCATGGTGGAATTTTTCCAGAGTCTCCTTCCCATGGGTCCAGATGATGAAGATGTCATCAATGTAGCGTAGGTAGAGAAGGGGCGTGAGTGGATGGGAGCTGAGGAAGCGTTGTTCCAGGTCGGCCATAAAAATATTGGCATATTGTGGGGCCATACGGGTGCCCACAGCGGTGCCACTGATCTGGAGATATATATTGTCATTAAATTTGAAATAGTTGTGTGTGAGGATAAAGGCACAGAGCTCAGCAACCAGTTGTGCTGTGGCATCATCAGGGATACTGTTCCTGACAGCTTGTATTCCATCAGTGTGTGGGATGTTTGTGTAGAGAGCCTCTACATCCATGGTGGCTAGGATGGTGTTTTCTGGAAGGTCACCAATGCATTGTAGTTTCCTCAGGAGAAACTACATCAGCCAAACTGGACAGTTTCTAAGGAAAAGGATAAATGGACACAAATCAGACATTAGGAATGGCAATATACAAAAACCTGTAGGAGAACACTTCAACCTTCGTGGCCACACAATAGCAGATTTTAAGGTGGCCATCCTACAGCAAAAAAACTTTAGGACCAGACTTCAAAGAGAAACTGCTGAGCTCCAGTTCATCTGCAAATTTAACACCATCAGCTCAGGACTAAACAAAGACTGTGAATGGCTTGCCAATTACAGAACCAGTTTCTCCTCCCTTGGTTTTCACACCTCAGCTGCTGGAACAGGGCCTCATCCTCCCTGATTGATCTAACCTCGTTATCTCTAGCTTGCTTCTTGCTTGCTTATATATACACCTGCCCCTGGAAATTTCCACTGCTTGCATCCGAAGAAGTGGGTATTCACCCACGAAAGCTCATGCTGCAAAACGTCTGTTAGTCTATAAGGTGCCACAGGATTCTTTGCTGCTTCTACAGAACCAGACTAACACGTCTACCTCTCTGATACTTGACAATAGAAGCAGGCTCTGGAGACCCACTGTGGCCTTGTTTACATGGGGAAATTGACCAGAATAGTAACTGTGGAATAGCTCCCTGTGTGGCAAACTATTCCAGAATAATTACGCTGCTCACACCTTATTTCCTCTTTCCAATCCCCTACCTCCAGGCCCATGCACACTCTGATAGATAGGAAGCAGTGGGAGGAGTCAGGGAATTGGTGGAGCTTTGGTTTCGTCCCACCCGCAGTGTGTCTAGTCACGTAGTTACAGCAGCATGTCACAAAGCACACACTGTGACAAAGATCGACCTGGTGTAGAGTATTCCCTCCTCCAGACAACAGGAAGACCCAGGAGGGAGATAGTGACTTGACAGCAATCTCCTCCTAACCTGTTCTAAGGGCAACACAGCAATGCTCAGCCCTTTACTTGGGGGTAGATCATAAGTGTTAATTTACACGATGCTTTACATGCAGTTTGTAAAAAAAACAAGCTGTGGTTTTATAACAGATGCCTGCACGATCTCTTAGTATTGTAAAGTGCCTACAAATCCTCTTCCTGCATTTATCCGTATGCAGTTATCAAACAAACGAAGCAGAAGAACATCCTGAACTTGCAAAACACTTACATACTACAGAGCTTTTCAGGTCTTTTTTTCCATGAAAGTTTGCACAGTGGGGAAACATAAGCAATCTGTCAGAGCTACTTTCTTTCACCTTCTAAGAAAGCTATAAAGCCCTTCTCATTATTATGGAAGAGCAGCAGCAGGTAGGCAGTACATTATTATTTCCCATAGACAGTTTTATTGTAAAATTCATCACTAGTGTAATTTCATTGACTTCAAAGAGTTTATACAAAGCATGAAAATGGCCCCCTGACCTTAGTGCCAACATGAATTCTCTGGCACTAATAGGGGCTGGATGGGGAGGTCAGGGGGTGGTGGTGGGATGCTCATGTAAATCTTTCCTTAAAATGGATCCCAGCCCTTGATCCATAGTGATCAAAAGAGAATGGGGTGTAGGTTTGGTAGCTAACGAGACGACGTATGGACTATTATCTTTTGATCACTATAGATTGAGGGCTGGGATTCATTTTAAAGTAAGCCACTGGTTTTCAGCAGATCATGGTTTGTCTCACTCTAGTTACATGAAACAACTATTTTCTGATCATTACTGGACCCTGTTCTAGCTGCTGGAGTTTAAGTGTAAGTTTCTCTTATTCCCTACGCCAGTGGTTCTCAAAGCCAGTCCTCTGCTTGTTCAGGGAAAGCCCTGGGTGGGCTGGGCCGGTTTGTTTACCTGCCGCATCCGCAGGTTTGGCCTTCAGTGAATCCCACTGGCCTGGACAGAACATCCCTTGCCCCATGCCGCTTCCCACAGCCCCATTGGCCTGGAGCATCGAACCGCGGCCAATGGTAGCCGCGATTGGCCAAACCTGAGGACATGGCAGGTAAACAAACCGGCCCGGCCCAACAGGGGCTTTCCGTGAACAAGCGGCAGACCGGCTTTGAGAACCACTGCCCTACGCCACCACCCATACCCCCAGGGCTCAACCCAGGAGCTGTCATAAGACAATGTGGGGCCAGCAGCAGGTCAGTTTCTATTTGTAAACATTCTAATAATAGTTTCAGAAACTGCTGTATTCACAGGAAAACAGCCTGTATGCACATGGCCTGGACTTTAGCTTCAAGAAATAGGAAAGGGGGTGCAGGGTAACTGTTTTGCTAGCAATGGCAGCAACAAGGGCTGGGTTCAATCCAACTAAGGATCCTTTCCCAAAATAAATAAAAATAATGGCTCCACCTCTGCCCTGAGCCAGCTTAATTCTTACTCTGGGAAATAAAAATAAAACCTCCCTGGTCACCTTTAATGGTGTTTCTTCCCTATTTGCTCAGACTCCTTGGGAATATGGCACCAAATACTTTTTATTTGGGGGAACAGGTGGGATTAGGGTAAATGAGAGAGGTCTTCACTGAGAGCATCTCTTCAGAGTCATTGCCAGCTGTTTGTTTCAGAGCATGTAGGACATTTTCTCCAAAGTCTAAACAAGACTTCAGGAAGGCCAGGTAACTTCACGGTTAAAAGGTGATAGGAAGAGACTAATGGGATGAGATGAAGCTGAGAAAAAAACCTTAAATTAAATATCAGGAAAAACTTCACAATGAAATCTAATAGGCTGCAGAATAGCCTCCCAAGGGACGTGGTGGAAGCCTCTGCTCTCTGGAGTGTGTGACACTTGAAATGAGATTGGGCAAAGTACTAGAAAACATGCTACAGTACATGAGTAGTGTAATCCACCCTGGGCTGGATGAGGGGGATAGACCTACTGAGTTCCCTCCGGCTCTGATTTCTGAGGCTATAGAGTGAATCATTTGGGAACCTGAACACACTCTGTATTCTAAATCCACAGAATGAAATTCTAAATCCACAGAATGTATTTCAAAATTCACTTGTAATTACAGTGTAATCACCCATATGACAACAGTCAAACAGCATAAAACCTTGTTATAATGTTACTCAGCAGGTTGTTGAGCAAATGAAGTTATATCTCAGACACAACTGATGTTTGTTTTTTTTGTTTTTGTTTTTGTAAAAGGCATGTAAAATACTTTATCAGATATTCTCTCCATCCCCGAGGCCTCAAATATTAGCAACTGCCATAAGCACAATGGCAACCTACATCAATCAGTGGTCTGATCCAGCATGAAAAATCCTATATACCTGATGGAAAGACTTAGCCCATGACCTTACAATAATCTCTGTGCAGTAGAACCTCTCCATCCGCATAGAGCCTCATTTAATTTAATGAGGCTCTGTGCAGGCACATCAGTCTGTCCACATGGAGTTCACTGTAGGAGCAGGGCCTTTGTGCTTTACATATCAGTTGTAAAATATCTACTGCTGGGCATTGTGTGATTGTGTGAGACTTTAATTTCCCAGCTATAGATTGGAGGACAAGTGCTGTTCATAATTGTAGATAGGGCCCTGATATTCCTGGATGTGATGGCTGACAGATTTCTGCACCAAATAGTTACTGAACCAACAAGAGGTGATGCAATTTTAGATTTAGAATTGGTAAGTGGTGGGGACCTCATAGAACAAATGGTTGTAGAGAACAACCTTTGTTCAAGTGATTATGAGTTCATTCAGCTGAAACTAAATGGAAGGATAAACAAAAACAGGTCTGCAGCTAGGATCCTCGCCTTCAAAAGGGCTGTGGGAATTAAGGGAATTAATTAGGGAAGTGGACTGGACTGAAGCACTGAGGAATCTGAATGTGGAAGAGGCTTGACGTTATTTTAAGTCAAAATTGCAGAAAGAGTCTGATCCTGCATCCCAAGCAAGGGGAAAAAAATCATAGGGAAAGGTTGCAGACCAAGCTGGATGAACAAGCATCTCAAACAGGTTATTTTAGAGGGAGCCTACAAGGAATGGAAGATGGGAGGGATCAGTAAGGAAAGCTACCTCTTGGAGGTCAGAAAGTGTAGGAAAAAGGTAAGAACTGCCAAAACCAAAAACAGATGGACCTTGCAAAAGAAATTAAAACAAATAGCAAAAGGGTTTTTTTAGTCATTTTTTTTTTAAAGAAAAGAAGTGGGTCCTCTTAGCACTGAGGATGGGGTGGAGATTAAAGATAATCTAGGTATGGCCCAACACCTAAATGAACGTTTTGCTTCAGTTTTTAATAAGAGTAATGGGGAGCTGGGGGACAGTGACAGGGTGGCTAACAGAAATGAGGATATTTAAGTAGAAATTACCACATGAGGTGGAAGTCAAACTCAGATAATTTAATGGGACCAAATCAGGGAGCCTGGATAATATTCACCCAAGAATATTAAAGGAACTGGCACATTAAATTGCAAGCCAAATAGCAAGGATTTTTAATGAATCCATAAAATGGACTGGAGAATTGCAGATATGATACCAATATTTAAGAAGAGGGGAAAGTGACTGGAAAACTATAGTCCTGTTAGTTTGACTTGAGTTGCATGCAAGATCTTAGAACAAATTTTGAGAGAGAATGAATACAAATATAGAGATAAATGGTAATTGGATAAAATACAACATGGTTTTTACAAAAGAAAGGATTTTGCCAGTCCACCTAATTTCTTTCTTCAAGAAGATAACTGACAAAAGAAATGCAGTAGGTCAAATCTACCTGGATTTCAGTAAGGCACTTGATACAGTTTCACATGGGAAATTATAAATTAAACGGGAGAAGATGGGGATTAATGTGAGAATCGAAAGGTGGGTAAGGAACAGATCATGCTGAAAGATGAGCCATCAGGCTGGAAGGAGGTTACTAATGGAGTGGCCTAAGGATTGGTCTTGGGACCAATCTTATTTAACACTATCATTTAATGACCTTGCCACAAAAAGTGGGAGCGTGCTAATAAAATTGGTGGATGACACAAAGTTGGGAGGTAGTGCCAATATGGAAGAGGACCAGAAGATACAAAAAAATTTTTGGATGACTTTGAAAAGTGAACTGTTGAGAAATGGGATTAAATTAATAGTGCCAAGTGCAAGGTCATGCATTTAGGGATTAACCAGAAGAATTTTTGCTATAGTCTGGGGATGTATTGTTTGGAAGCAACAGAGAAGGAGGAAGACAAGGTATATTGGTCAATCACAGGATGACTATGAGTAACCAATGTGATGTGGCTGTGGAAAAAGTCCTAGGATGCAGCAGGTGAAATATTTCCAGTAGAGATAGGGAAATGTTATTACTGTCACTGGTGAGACCTCATCTGGAATACTGTGTGCAGTTCTGGTCTCCCATGTTTAAGAAGGATGAATTCAAACTGGAACAGGTGCAGCCCTATTCAAATAGATGTGGAAACCTGTAAAGACAAAACTGGCCCTTAAAGGTGATCCCGTTTCTAATATGGCTTTTTTTTCTAGCTCTTACCTCTTTGTGTGACTAAGCCTTATTAGATTATTTCCAATAACTTTTATGTAATAACTAACTAGACAATAAATCTGCTTGACCCGTATTGTAACTTTTTGTTTGAGTAGTGCCCAAAGGTTCCTTTTAGGATAAGGAACCCGTTGTGCTAGGTGCTCTGCAAACACATAATAAAAGACAGTTGTTGCCTGAAAGAGCTTATAATCTACAGCTCTGATCTTGCAATCAGATCCATACGAGTGGTCCCTTGCATCCACATAGAGCCCGCTAAAGTCAGTGGGTGTTTTGCACATTCACAAGTGTCCATCTGCACAGATCTGGTTTCAGGCTTAGGATCTAATTTAAGACAAGATGTAACAAATGAATATAGCAAACAAAAGTCTGATTGAACCCATGTCAAATGTCTTCTGCCCTTCTTTTGGTATAGCCAGACAATGCCAAAGCTCATTCAGTTCCATGAATGTAACGGATTGCAAACATCAATACTGACAAAAGCTAGAACATTAGTATTTTAATGTGCTTGTTTGTCCCCAGAACTCTTAATAACACACACAACCTGTATTCACGATTTAATTAAATCTGAATGTAAAGCTGGCAGGTGATGAGTTAATTGAATAATTTTTGTAACCAAAGTAACAACGACTACGTTAGTCCACTTCTGATCAAGTTGGGGAGGACCTGGAAAGACCACAGCAGTGGCTGTTTTCCACCTTCTGTTAGGGGATCACTTTTATCCCAAGAGAGCAATTTATTCCTATATATGAAAAGCTTCTTTTTCTATCCTTGTATGCATCCTTGTAGTAACTGAGTTGTAGACTAAAATGTATTATGTTAAGCCTGACAACCAGATGACTCAAAACAGAAGGAATATTGGAAGAGGAATAGACTGTAACAATTAGCCACTGAACTCTCTTAACAACAAGTGCACAATGGTTCATGCTCTATTTTGGGGGGTTGGGAGGACTAGGGGACTGGAGCTGGAGAAATAGTACAGGCTCTTTAAAATCCTTTTTATATGTCAGGCTGGATGTTTGTGGTATATCATTCAGTCACACGTGGTTTCTTTTCCTAATATGAGCTTGAAGTAGCAAATGAATTAACTATTTTTCATGGCAGTATGGGACATTAAAGATAATGCAGCCTGATACTTTCATGTCAACAAAGACAAGAACAGTAATGCATGCTGATCTTGAAGGACCATTAATATATATTTTTAAAAAAAAGGGAACACGTACCATGGAACAACTAACATAGGTGCTACCAAAACAAACAAACAAACAGCCCCCACTCAATAATCTACCATATCACTACAGGAGAGAGGACATCAAATAGCTACCTTTACTTTACTCTTTGTGCTGGAAATTAACTCTTGCAAATATGTATGTTCAGCGCTCATATTTGCTCATGAAAATGGTATTTATACATCCAGATTTGGTAGCTACATTCTAATGCTCTAAACCGCATGGAAAAAATGACATGTGAATCTATAATTGCAATTCAAGGATGAGATGAGACCACTTTATCTCTGTATTTAAATGTACAAGGCCAGATATTTAGCTGGTGTAAGTCAGTGTAGCTCCACTGATTTCAGATGAGCTGTGCTTAGGTACAACAGCTGAGGATTTGGCTCACAATATTAAGTTTAAAGATACATTGCACTTTCAATCACTATGTTGCTCCTTCCCTTTGCCTCTGTGTTGCCTCACTTGCATACAGCCAACAATCTAAAATACTTAATTGTGTGAATTAAATAATTGCTCTATAAATAAAACTTCTGAGGCATGCAAAAGAGACATAAAAGTCAAGACCAGAGAAAGCTTCTGATCTAGAAATAAAGAATGCAATTAAGTAGGAAGTGCAGAGGAAGAGAAGAAATAACAGCAACACCAAGTTCTGGATGTGAAATGGAATAAATGAAAAGAATACAAAGTAAGACTGTGAAGCTGCCTAAGGGGGAAAACAAAGCAGAAATAGAGCAAGGTAATAGATTTGAAGCACGTATTAAAGAAAAGTAAAATGGGTTCAAAGGAGAAATTACAAAAGAGCAAGGGAAGGCTGTGAAGCTTCATCTCTGCCAAAAGAAATGTGTGTCCTTGAGACCATTATTAATGTTGGGGAAAGACAGTTTTATTGTGCTCTATGTCCTTGTGTTTTCCCGAATGTGGTATAAAGACCACTTACATAAGAAAATGGGTATCTGGAAATTCAACATGAATCCTGAAAGGAAAAAATGGATTTTTGATGTTGATACTATTCTTTACTGAGCATCAATTCAAGAGATTCCGGGTTTGAGGGTGGGGTATAGGTGTTGGGTATATTTAAAGTTTATCCCAGCTCTGGTGCTTGCATTGGACAGAGTAATGATAATATGTCTTTAGTCAACACAGGAATGCTTGTCTTAGAGTGATCTTCATCAAAAAATTCCACTTCCATCTTTCTCGCCAGTCTACTAAGTTTCATAGATATCGTCTCAACAGCCAGGACTTTAATTCTTCAGTTTCAGAAAGTATGGAATATGTATAGCCCAAAAAATGCCTATATAAATCTGTCAGCACACAGCTCACATTATGTGCTTTCACAAAGGGAAAGACGACATTAGCTACAGCAATGTGTCATGCTGGGGGGAATCGGGTATGGTGGCTGTCATTTGATTGATGATGGGGTGTGGGAGGGTTAAGTAAGGAAAGAGGTATGTGAGAGACTCTGGTTTTAGCTCTGTATGTTGAATGGGAAATAGTTCTAGTAACCCCATGATATTCCTTGACTTCTGAATGGTGGGTGACCCCTGTATTCTGAATGTATATTAAATGGGAGAGGGATAAATGTATTTCATTAGGTTTCCTATCACAATACCTTCTAGCACTTGATCTTAAGCTAAAACTCAACAGAGCTAAGAATTGATTTTGTTTCACTGTGATTATGGTGGCCATTCCCTTTCCTAAGAGAATCTCTTTCTTTTTAGTGCTAGTTCCAAGATGTGAAGTTCTGACCCACATCTGAACTCTTCCCACCTCTCCAAAAAAAAAAAAAAAAAAAAAAAGGTTGAGGAAGTTTTGAATACAGTGTTGCAGTTTGGTCTCATTTCTAGCTCTTCCATACTGACATTTTTATCATTGTTTTTTATATTACAGTACACAGTATGACAATCTGTTCATTAAAAATATGTTATTTAAGTAATCTATGTCATAAATATCTGATCCAATATGAGAAGAGGCGATTGTACATTCTAATATTTTGCTGTGATATTATACTGAACCTTATAGAGAGAGTTCTGTCAAGTGATGGTTGCTGAAGCTGAGAAAGTAGCCAGAAACTTTATAAGGTTTCTCCTTAGGCATACATTTGCAATATAAATGTATAATACTTTCACAGTCCCATAGTTTGCAGAATGCAAGGTGGCCTGAAGCACAGAGAGATCCAATCATTCTGAGTTTCCTTATAAAGCCACGCTCATGTACGTGGCATTGACAAAGTAATGAGATTTTTTTCCTCCTTCACAATATAGGATGGTACTATGTTCTGAAGTTTAATAAATACTTTGATTAAAACCAGACTAGCCATTTCAATTCTTCTCTCTCTGGGTTACTGTCATTGCAGTTTTCATGTTTGCAGCCTTAGATATTTTAAAATAGGACACATTTCTTAAGAATATGAAAGTGATTTTTGTGTGCTTGCAAGTGACTAACTTCTCTAATTTAGGGGCTTCATCCCCAATATGTGTCACAACATTATGTAACTTGGAAAACAGTTTACTTCAAATATATACCTGAGTGCACTAGCCAATTCTCTAACACTTGTTGCAATACGCATCAGCAAGTGCATAAACTTTATGGACCTGATCTTCAGCTGGCATAGATGGGTAGCTCCACTGACTTTGATGGAACTACACCAGATTATACAAGTTTAGAATCTGGTGCTACCACTCAACCAGTAAAATAAAATAAAACTAATTATATAAATGTCCCCTCCCCCGAGGAAGTTGGAGGGAAGAGAGTTACTTCTACTGAGCTATGTCTACATGTGGCTTGAAACTTTTTGTTTTAAATGGGAATACTTTTAATTTAATTTGGGTTCCAGTTCTGAGTCCTGATGACTTAGTTTGAGGAGATTCTGTGGGATGAAGTTCTAATGGAAACCTGAGTTAAATCAGGATATTTAAAATCCAAATGGGCATGAAATGGAGTTGACTATGTTTTTCTTTTTCTTTCTTTCTTTAAACCTCAGCTTTCTGCAGGAGATAAAAATAAGAGGCTGCCATCACTGTGGTATAGTGTTAATTGGACAATGCTAACCTTAACTTGGTCAAGTTCTGCATCACAAATCTCAAAGTTAGAATGGATTCAATGGAGCAAACTATTCTTTAGAGTAACAATAGTTACTGCCAGACAGAGGAAGGCATAAAACAATTTAATTTTGCAATACTATACCATGGTGGGTAGATTTCCTTCTGTTTGTTCTTCAGTTTATATTGATAGGATCACCTGATTATGCATTAGGATTTGTAGCCTTGGTAAATTATATCTAACCATATGTAACTGCATGATAGTCTTATTGATATGTGGTTAGTCCTGTTTTGAACAAGATTATCCCTGGAGCCGATAAGCAATGGATGGATTATCACAAGAAAATTAATCTGACAAGACTGGAAGGTTTTAAAATCAGACTGAGGTGAAAAGTAAAAGTACATTGGATCTGCTGGATGAAGTTGGCTGGCTTCAACCCTCTGAGTTTGTAAAAGATTGTCTCCACAGGACAATCAAACTGGACATGAAGGAGAATCTATATGATATTTTTTGTGTGAAATGAACCTACCACCTGGCAAGGAGATACAATGCTGGATTTACCCTGTACACTTGTGACAACTGCTTTAAATCTGATGGACCCTAATGGGGTTACCAGGGTAATAAGAAAAAAGATGTGTAAGGGAGCAACCCTGCTCTTCTTCCACACCCTGCTACATCACACTCCAAAAATAGGGAACACTTTGGCTGCTGTTTACCTGTAGGAGGAACATTCTTCTCCCATATTTATTTCCCGCAAACCCAAACCCTCATCTATAATGGGTCTGGATTCAACTGCACTTATTTCAAGGAAGTAAAAAAAATAAATTATTGACACCTTGATCAAAAACAAAAGTCTGAGTGAATTTCAGAGGGGAATCTAAGTTAGTGTAACTAATATACCAAGAGGCCTAGAGAGAAATATAACTTCACATTGCTTCTGAACTTGACTGTATAATTCCGAAGACAGACTCAATTTGAAAGGGTGTTAGATAACTTCCTATGGCGTTGCTATAAGTATTTGTGTTTGTGATGTTCTCAGTGAGACAGATGGCTCTTTTTCTAGGTACTAACATATTGTCTCCCGATCATGAGTAATTCAGAAATGGTTGTATTTCAGTACAATACTGTTCAAAGCTCTTTTAATTGTGTGCAATGCTATTGTTTGTTTCTTTTTTAAAAACAAATTTAATGCTGGTTAAAGGTGACTTGATTGACAGACCTAGAACTCAAAGTCCTTAATATAGCCATAGAGATGGTACAGTGACAGGAGAAGTTTCTCATCACTGCTTTCTCAGTGGGCCTAAACTGGAGGGGTAAACTCTCTAGGGGCAAAAGTGTAGTTCAGTCTACTTGTTTACTGAATTCCTGCCCTCTCTGTTAAGGCTACCAATTAGTACTAAGTGTGGTGGTAAGGACACCTGACCACTCTCAACTGGACTAACACCATCAATTCATTTCAACTATGCCTTCAAACACCTGATTGTAACAACTATCAGTCTTTGCCAATCAAGGCAGGATTCAGATTGATGACATAGAGGACAGGAGGGCCTTTATTAGATCATCTTATTCCACTTTTCTGTCCTGGATTCACACAAGACTATCTAGGCAAATGTCATCTGAAAGACTGCCTGTAAGTTTTAGATGGTATGCTTCGCTTGACATCTCTCTCATACTTCCTAGAACTTGTTCATTTATCTAAGGGAGAATTCTTCTCCTCACTTCCTCTTCACCGTGGAAGCACTTTTACAATTAAACCGAATGAGGCAAAGATTGCCCTTGTTGTGTGCATTCTAGTGTATTCACACTTGATTGACTCCCACTCCTGCTGCCTGGATTTTTGCATGGCAAAAAGGATTTTCTTATGCAAAATCAATAAAACAGTAAATCTAACTTACTGAGCTGGAGTGGATATTCTGCAGAAATATCAACAAGTACGTTTCCATATTGGTGAAAGTGTCAGTTTATTTAATCAATTGTAGCCTGATTCATTAAGAACTATTCTCTGCATTTCTAATTTATTCATACTGTGTAATAGACCTAGAACATATTTCACTTGTGGAGGTTTAGAACCATAGTGGTTACATACTTGGCAGTTGTATAGCTCTTGAATACAATGGAAAAGGAAATGTTCTGCTATTCCACACCTGCCTGTCTGCACACTCCCATTCCCAGCACCCTCATAAGACCTGCAAATTGTGCTTAGGGCAGTGTGATAGAACTGATAGTTCTAGCTGACTTTGCACTGAGCAGTCTTTGAGAAATCTTCACGATCTGCTGTGCATTTTACGAACCCACTTAAACTAGATGTGTGTAACAAATGTGAAAACTAGCAGTGGGTTTATTGCCCAACATAGCATTTATCGTTATGAAAGACACTGTTTCCTTGGTTAAATATTTAGCAGTAATCCATCTATTGGTTTTTTTTCTTTTATTTTCAGAAATAGAACTTTAACTGTATCATTTCTTCCATATTACTTCCCAGGCCTTCATCTTGGGCCAAATTCTGAAGTCCTTATACAGGAAAAATTCCTTTTAGTCCCAGAGTATTTCTCTTTCTATTTATTTTAAATGAGCAAAGACTGAATTAAAAAGCAAAGCTGTCAGGATTTGGGCCAGTGCAGACTAGCACTGAATCTACGCCAGGGATGGCTCCAGTGTTTTTGCCACCCCAAGAGGCAGAAGAAAAAAAAAGCCAAGATCGGCGGCACTTTGGCGGCAGCTCTACTGCCGCCACTTCGTTCTTCAGCGGCAATTCGGTGGCAGGTCCTTCCCTCCAAGAGGGACTGAGGGACCCGCCACCGAAGAGCCCAACGTGCTGCCCTTTCCCCTTGGCCGCCCCAAGCACCTGCTTGCTGGGCTGGTGGTGCTTGCTGCTTGCTGGTGCCTGGAGCTGGCCCTGATCTAGGCTGTTCTGAGGCTTAATGGGTCAATGTCAAACTTTAAAATGAGTCAACTTTTTAAAACCTTTTAAAAAGATATTTCAGGTGCCCTTGAGCCTCCTGCCAATTATTTTGTGGTTTTCATAGAAATGTAGAGCTGGAAGGGACTTTAGTAGGACATTTAATCCAGTCCCCTCTGCTGAGGAAGGATCAAGTATACATAGACCAGCCCTGGAAGGTATTATGTTCTAAAAACCTCCAATGATGGGAATTCCACAACTTTCCTTGCTGACCTATTCCAGTGCTTAACTATCCTTAGATAGTAAGAAAAAACTTTCTAACTTGAACCTAAATCTCCCTTGCTGCAGAGTAAGCTCATTACTTCTTGTCCTACCTTCAGTGAACTTGGAGAACAATTGCTCACTGCTCTCTTTATAACAGCCCTTAATATATATGAAGACTATTATCTGCCCCCGCCCCAGTCTTCTCCCTCCCATCCCCAGTCATTTTTACAGTCCCATTTTCTTGTATAAAAATTATTTATTTCTCTTCCCTATTGCTGTGTGAAAGACCACAAAAACAATAGGGGGGAACTAAGTGACTGACTATTAAGGGGTGGCAGTGAACCTGACTATACACAGAGCTCTGTCAAATGTACAAGGTGTACAAACTGAAAAATCAGAAAGTATTCTTTTCTCTAATTTGTCTGTTTATAAGAGGTGTTACTTTGAACAACAGTAGGTAACATTTTCAGACAGAGATGTGACTTCTAAACTGATAATGTCTCGCTTGACTCTTCCTCACTTCTCTGTTCACTTCACCCCCAAAAAAGTGTTCAGCTCAGATTGAGACCTGCTCTTTTATTTCCATTGGTATGATGGAAAAATCAGTCTTAGTTCACCTCCATATGTGGTGTCATATATGTTTTGTAGTATTCAGTTCACAGAATAGCATTCCATTTGGTTTCTAACATCTTAATCTGGTTGTGTAGAATTTTTAATGTGCATTTGTCCTCTGTCCAGTTTGACTAACATTATTAGAGAGACAGAAGTCTGGAGAAGATAGAGCCCTCAAAGGAGGGAAATAGACAAGACTTTGGAATCAAAGACAAAGAAACACAGAGAGGAAGAGAATGAGTGGAGGCAAGATGGAAGGGAGTGGTGTAGGTTAGGGGAGAGAATACCAGAGGAGAGCACCAAAGGACCTTTGACAAATGCACCTTGCTAAGATCCATCTCCCTGGTGGTATGAAAATGCAATGTATATTTTTTTCCAGAGTGGAAGATACAGAATGAAATGATGTGATCATTCAGACTTCCAGCCTTATCCTAGTAAATCCCATTTTAGGGGCTTCATAAAATTAATTTAAGGTTGGATGAGACTTTCGTCATGGTGTCCAGTCTCCCCTCTGAGTGTGCTTATTTATGACCAGTATTGTCTATTGTGGCATTGGTGAGAAGTCACAGGCCTTAACTGCTTGGAATCACTGCAGAGTAACTTCAGTCAGACACAGAGGCCCTGGTTTTCTATTCCTTTATGTCAGTCTAAGACCAGTGTAACTTCATTGATTTGACAGGAGTTAAACCTACCAAACTAGTGTGACCAGGGGTTAAAGTAAGTGCTAGTGGCCGGGGTTGGAGTGGATATGGGAGGAGTACAGCTACCTTTGCTAAATGCAGAGGGAAGCTCTCTCCTCCCCTTGGCTTGGGAGAAAAACACTGTTCTTTGACTGCTCCCCCTATTGTTACCTCATCAGATCTAGTGGTTAAAGTGAAGAATCTGTCTCTGATTCAGAGGCTATACAGATGTGAAAATAGCGAAGGGACACCTGGTAAAATTACTCATCCTCAAGCAAGTTCAATGGCAATCAATCATAACTATGAAGTACAAACATTCAAATTAACATCAAGTTGACTGAGCCCCTGTTAAAAAGAAATATTGAGTAGCTGGATTCTTTTTATTTACCTTCTTATCTTTAAGGCTTTACGGTTCACATGGGAAGAGGTGAGACACACACACACACACACACACACGTACTCTTCTCTCACGCGGTGGGGGGGCGTGACCCACTGACTTGACCCTCCCCTCCTGGTGCTCTTTGCCCTCCATGCCTGGCTGGGCCCCCAGGATGGATCTGCCTCTCCTGGTACCTGGCGCTGCGTCCTCCCAGGCAACACGTGAGGGGCAGGGAGCATGCAGGGTCACATGCCTACCACCCCCAGATTTCTGCCAGGGTTTACAACAGAATGTGGCCAGCAGCAGCCTTTTGGCCCTATGCGTGGGAGGAAAGGGACAGGAGCTGCTTCCAGCCGTGTGCAAGGAGGGGAAGGGATTACCTGGCCTGCATCTTCTCCCACCCCTGCTCCTCTGTGGCTGGAAGCTGCTTGTCCCTTCCTGCCTGCACACTGTTGAAAGGCAGCTAACACCTCTAGGCTGCTGCTGGCTACCAACATAACCCAGCCGCCTCCTGTCCCATGGCAACAGTGTGTGGTCAGAAAGGGGTTAAGCCCCTAGGGATGCATTGTGCACCAGAGCCCAGGGAAACCTGACTGCAGGGGCTTCAGCAAACCCCACCAGAGAGGTGGCTCAGCAGGGGAGGGTGCCTAGGGGGCGGAGCAGCCCCAAGCTCCCTGGGGGCAGGACCCAGGGTGGGGATGGGGAGGAGTGAAGAGGGCGCTAAGCCCCTGCATGGGTCAGGGTGCGAACAGGCTGGAAATCGCTTCCCTGCCCCACTCCAGAACTTAGCTGCAGGGCAGAGAGGCTGCCCCGTGCCAGCGCTGTGCAGGGCTTTGGCACATGCAGGGTTCAGCTCCTCCTGGCCAGTGCCCAGGGCCAGAGGGTCTTGGGCTCTCCTGGGGCGCTGGCCCAGCCAGAGGCAGTGGGGGAAGGAAGGCGCCTGCCGGCCAGGCAGCTGGTGAGCTGAGTGCTCTGACCAGGGGCTGGTTCTCTGCAGCGCTGATGGCAGGACGCACCCTGCCGGGGGGAAATATAGAGGAGCAGTGGAGCTGGGGCGGGGTATGAAGGGGCAAAGCAGGGAGAGGACAGCAAGAGGGGGAGCATGTAAAGGGCTGATGGGTGGGCAGCGGAGGCAACCCACAACCAGCTGGTGGCTGCCCACACTCACTAGCCACCGCAGCTCGCAGTGCACAGCCAGTGCCGGACGGAAACTGGACAGGGGGTGGGGCCCTGCTGGCTGAGAGCCGGCATGCAGCAGGGGGAACAGCCAGTCCCGCCACCAGTCTTGAACACACACCCCATCGTCGGCCACTGGACACCCCCCCCACTCACTGTTGGCGGGGAGGTGGCTGGTGAGCAGGGATTGGGCCAGCATCAGGACCCGCCAGTATTGATGGGGGGGGGCGTGTAGGGAAAGAGGGTGATAGAAAATATGGGACAATTTGCCTGCTTGTAAGAAAAACTCAGGGCTTAAATATGGGACTGTAATACAGAAGGGCTTAAATATGGGACTGTAATACGGAAGGGCTTAAATATGGGACTGTCCCTTTAAAAATGGGATGTCTGCAGGGGCTGCTCCAGGCACCAGCGCGGGAAGTGCGTGCCTGGGGTGGCAAGCTGCGGGGGGTGGCCTGCGGGTCACTGTGAGGGCGGCAGTCAGGCAGCATTCGGCGGCGCGCCTGCGGGAGGTCCGCCAGTTCCATGGCCTCGGTGACAATTCAGCGGCGGGTACACCGAAGGTGAGGGACTGGCAGATCACCCGCAGAAACGCCGCTGAATCCGTGTTCCCAGTGGACTGCCCACAGGGATGCTGCCGAAGGCTACCTGACTGCTGTGCTTGGGGCAGCAAAAAACATAGATGTCTGGTCACCCTAATTAGGGCTTATGATTATACTGTCTAAACTACTTACTGACAATGCTATTAAATAAACTTTTCACTTCAATGATTAATATTGTTTCATGCTGATACTTCCAATCACTTCTCTGGAAAAGCTTTCAGGTCACTCATGATGTTTTATCCCAGATTTATTGGCCTTTTCTATAGCTAGCCAAATAACAGATTGTAGAGGTCACCAGGCTGATGGTGAACATATCCAGGGAAGCTGAAGGGGAAGAAAAATCGTTTGAGAAATTCTCAGAAAACTGGACTTCAAAACTTCACATTTATTGGCTATAAAAAAAATAATGCCTTCCATTTTGAAGCTCTAATTAAACTTACACTGAAATATACCATGTTATGACAGATTTAGGGCTCAAAGTAAACAGTATGAGAGAAATCCCTCTTCCCACCCCAAATCATCCATACTTTCACATGTCTATAACTTAGCAGTAACTGAACTGTGTGACCTTTTCTGACAGATTAATAGGTGTGACTTCTCCTGGTGGTTATTAGTCATTTTAATCTTATCTGCACAATGATATAAATTATCAAAAAGTAAGCTGAAGTACTATAAAATGTTGTAAAAGTGCCAAAAATATTGGACAAGATGCAGTTAGCCTTGAGAATTCAGAAAGTCAGAATTCTGTAGCATTCAACTTTATCTATAGGAATATTCTGTCAAGCTCCTTTTAGGGTTAGGGTACATGTTTCTGGGGAGGACCTGAATTCTATTCTTGTTGTGAAGGTCTGCTTTACCATGGTGACATGTTTGTTACATTATACATTCAAAATCTTGGCTTCAGAGCTCTGGTTTATCTAGGAACTGTTGTGAGCTGTGCTAGCTGAGCCTCACAACCTTGTCCATGTGAGTCTTGCACTCATTGAGCCAAATTTTGACCTTTTGATTTCTAATGAATACTATAATTGAAAGATGCAGAGCTATTGACTCCAAGTGGCTGTAAATGACCTAAACTAAAGTGATTCTGAATGCGCACTGCTATAATATATTTATATATAGCACTAAGACTTGCATAAAACATTAATGCTGGACCCTTCTTTGGCCACTTCTTGGTTCAGCTACTTTAACAATTTTGTAAAAATGTACAAAATATACACACATTCTTCACCTTTTACTGCAAGAAGGTGTTGAGGAAAAGATGGGATTTATAATATATTCTGAAGCTTTGGACTAATTTTTCTTGTCTACAATTAAGCTTTATTTTATTTTGTTTGTTATGAATCACTGAATTTTCAAAGCAAATTTCTCAGTAGTCAAGGTCCCGGTTAGATGTCTGGTTCTGTAGGGAAGAGATACATGCTGTGGAATACAAAGAGAAGTCCCCATTTGCAATATTTCAGGCATGTGAAGGCCTTATCAATCAAGCAGAATTCACTCCACAATCAGTACTGCCCTGCATAATCCCTGAAAATTAGGTGTGTCTGCAGTTGAACAGGCTGTGCGCCAGGCCCCAGATCAGTATTCTATAACGGTTGGGCTAAATGACTACAAGGCAGCCCTAGTCATCTTGTTTAGTTACTCTAACCAGGGAAATGGAGTAACAGCCAGTAAATGTTCCAGAGAACCCCAAGGAGCTAGAAGCATGCAGTCAAGTAACAGCAGTATGTCCCCGTTCCCCTGTGTCCATAGAATTAGCAACTGTACCCTAGTGCTGCCTCATGCATTTACGTGTTTAGAGCATTGGAACTGGTTTGAGTGTAATGGGGTTTGTTTGTTTGTTTTTTATTTAGACACAGACACACAATACACTTATTGCAGGCTTCAAGACACCTGACAAATCACTGAGATGCATAGAAAAACAGCCACAAACAGCTACTTAGTGGAAAAGCCAAACAATCCCTCACCCCTAAACTTCCACAAGTAGCCCCTACACCTCAACCCTCCCCCAAAGCCTGGCTAAATAATGGATGTGGCAGCTTACCCTGAAGCTTTGCAAATTTGGGGTTATTTGGCCAAAGGGAAGGAGTTGAGGGACTTTGTCAGAAAAAGCCCCCCAGCAGTCCCTTCTTCTTTAGCCAAGGAGCTAATTCATGATTTCCCCCATTGATCACAAGCAATGTGGTAATCTCTCTCTCTCTCTCTCCCTCTCTCTCTCTCAAGTAGGCAGATTCCCAGTCATGTAGGGTTTCTTAGGTTAACTCCATGTGAAAACCAGTAGGTAGTCAGTGTAGCATACAAAGCACTGGTATCATGCTCATGGTGAGATGTGCTTTGTATGAGAACATGCTCAGTCTATCTAATGTGCTTCGTGCATCTCTTCACATTGTCATGAGGAGAAACGATGGTCCAGTGGTTAGGAAGTGGCTGAAAGTTGGGAAACTTGGGTTAAATTCCCTAGTTCACCACAGATGTCCTATGTGATCTTAGGCCTGGTCTACACTAGGACTTTAATTCGAATTTAGCAGCGTTAATTCGAATTAACCGCGCACCCGTCCACACCAGGAAGCCATTTAATTCGACCTAGAGGGCTCTTTAGTTCGAATTCGGTACTCCACCCCGACGAGGGGAGTAGCACTAAATTCAACATGGCTATGTCGAATTAGGCTAGGTGTGGATGCAAATCGAACTTAGTAGCTCCGGGAGCTATCCCACAGTGCACCACTGTGTTGACGCTCTGCACAGCAGTCCGAGCTCAGATGTTCTGATCAGCCATACAGGAAAAGCCCCGGGAAAATTTGAATTCCTTTTCCTGTCTGGCCAGTTGGAATCTCAATTCCTGGTTGGACATCGTGGCGAGCTCAGCAGCACTGGCAGCGATGCAGAGCTCTCCAGCAGAGGAGTCCATGCAATCTCAGAGTAGAAAGAGGGCCCCAGCATGGACTGACCGGGAAGTCTTGGATCTGATCGCTGTGTGGGGCGATGAGTCTGTGCTTTCGGAGCTGCGCTCCAAAAAACGGAATGCAAAGACCTACGAGAAGGTCTCCAAAGCCATGGCACTCAGAGGATACAGCCGGGATGCAACACAGTGCCGCGTAAAAATCAAGAACCTGAGACAAGGCTACCAAATATCAAAGCGGCAAATGGACGCTCCGGAGCCCAGCCCCAGACATGCCGCTTCTACAAGGCACTGCATGCCATTCTCGGTGGGTATGCCACCACTGCCCCACCAGTGACCGTGGACTCTGAGGATGGGATAGTGTCGACGGGCAGTTCCTCGGCGATGTTCGCTGATGGGGAAGATGAGGAAGGGTTTGTGGAGGACGAGGCAGGTGACAGCGGTTACAATACTGCTTTCCCCGACAGCCAGGATCTCTTCATCACCCTCACAGAGATCCCCTACCAACCCTCCCCGGCCGTTAACCCGGACTCCGAATCAGGGGAAGGATCAGTCGGTAAGTGCTATAAACATGTAAACATTTATTTTTTAACAAAACAGGAATAAAAACTATATAAAAAGAAGGTCAATGCATATAGGGATCGAACAGAAATCCTCTTGGGACAGTTCCACGAAGCTGTCGGAGAGGTACTCGAAAAGCCTCCGCAGGAGGTTCCTGGGGAGAGGTGCCTTATTGGGTGCTCCATGGAAGCACACTCTTCCGCGCCAGGCCATACTGAGGTATAGTGGGAGCATTGCCTCGACCAGCATGGCAGCATAGGGCCCTGGTCTGTGCAGGGATTCACGCAGCATGCGCTCTCTGTTTCTCCTGGAGACCCGCATCAGGGTGATCTCGCTCGGCGACTGCTGCATCTAATTAGGGGAATTACTTTAATGTTACTATTGTGAATGCTTGACTTTTCCTTTGCATAACAATGACCGTCGTTTAACAGCCACGTGTTGGAGGCTGCAGAGGAAAAGCATACAGGGATCTTTCCCGGGGACAGCCGCGAGGGGCTGGAACAGGGTCAGACTTTATGCTTTCCAGATTGCCTGCAGCAGGAGGGCACTGCTATCCATTAACTGTTAAGCAGCCTAAAGTTTACGGCTTACCAGGCCTGGCTGCTACACGGATTCTGCTGTCCTGCCCCGCTTGTCTGATCTCCAGTGCAAGACCCCAGGCAATGAAAGCGAATGCCGAAAATTCGAACTTGTCCTGAGAGCACGTGAGATTAGGTGCCCTGTATGGTCTTGTTCACAGAAACTGAGTAGACTGTGTTCAGTGTTCGCAAACATGTATCTTTGCAAGGAAATCACTTCCTTTTTCACATCACACAGCTGCGGCTCTTTCCCGAACTGCCCCGGCATCCCCCTCACAGAGGCTGGCGCAGATTAGGCGGCGAAAGAAAAAGACTCGGGACGAGATGTTCGCTGAACTGATGGCCTGCTCCAGAGCCGAGGCGGCCCAGCAGAGCCATTGGAGGGAGACCCTCTCTCAGCAGCAGCGCTCACACAGCGAACGGGAGGACAGGTGGCAGCAGGAAGACCAGCAGGCGACTCAAACGCTGCTTGGACTAATGAGGGAGCAAACGGACACGCTCCGGCGCCTTGTGGATGTTCTGCAGGACCGCAGGCAGGAGCAGAGAGCCCCCCTGAACTGTATCTGCAACCGCCCTCCCCCGCCACAAAGTCCTGTCCCCCCCTCACCCAAAATCACAAGAAGGAGGGGCGCTAGGAGCCGTGAAAACTGTCACTCCACCCCAGCAGAGCGCTCATGTACCAAACAGCTCTCATTCCCTAAAGTATGAGAATTGCTTGCCTTCCTGGCTCACCCGATCCCAAATCCCAGTTTCATCCCCCAACTGTGTAGTTGAGTATTAAAAATAGTTTGCTGTTCATTACTGTTTCCGTAATGTTTCTTTGCAGAAGACTTTGTGTGAAGGGGGGGGAGGGGTTTGTTAATTGCATAGGACAGCCACCATTAACAGGATACAGACATGGGGGCAGGATCAACAGCAGGTCACACACAGAGTGCAGTCACTAGGCACCCGGGTCACTGTGCGAGGTGTCTGCTGCCCCAGGTCAGTCTGGGAGGTGTATGTTGCCCCAGGGTCCGAGCGCCTGGCATCCACAAATGGCAAGGCAGGCTGCCCTTACCATGCCCTTCCACCCTAGCCATGAACCTCTCCGATGCCCTGAGCCCCAGCCAGAGCCATCATCCCCCCACACCTACTCACCCTTCCCACACACCCCTCACCCCTTCCTGCAAACCCACCCCTTCCTGCACACCCTCCTGTAACCGTCCTCCCCCCAGAGACCACTGTAGGAGCAGGAGCATGTCAGTCCTCGAGTGTAGAAGCGGTCTGTACATCACTACCCACCGTACCCACCACAGTCTACGTCCCTGTTGGAACCCTTGAACGAGAATTTGTTAGTAAAGAAAACTTTGTTAATTAAAAATGTTCCAATAACTTTATTTTTAAATGTCTGTTGGAAGGGGGGAAACCTGGTGAACGGGGTATGTAACCGCTGAAAAAAGTCAATAGTAACTGAAACAGGGGCAGGTTCAGCTTCTCTGTAAAGAGACTGGACAGTCATAGGTTACCCTGCTCTCTGAGGAACCTAGCTTTCAAAGCCTCCCGGATGCACAGCGCTTCCCGCTGGGCTCTTCTAATTGCACGGGTGTCTGGCTGAGCGTAATCAGCAGCCATGCGATTTGCCTCAACCTCCCATCCCGCCATAAAGGTCTCCCCCTTGCTCTCACAGAGATTGTGGAGCACACAGCAAGCTGCAATAACAATGGGGATATTGGTTTCACTGAGATCCGAGCGAGTCAGTAAGCTCCTCCATCTCCCCTTGAGATGTCCGAAAGCACACTCCACCACCATTCTGCACTTGCTCAGCTGATAGTTGAAGAGCTCCTTGTCACTGTCCAGGGCGCCTGTATAGGGCTTCATGAGCCAGGGCATTAGCGGGTAGGCTGGGTCCCCGAGGATCACTGTAGGCATCTCCACATCCCCAACACTTACTTTGTGGTCCGGGAAGAAACTACCTTCCTGCAGGCGTCTAAACAGACCAGAGTTTCTGAACACACGCGCGTCATGAACCTTGCCCGGCCACCCGACGTAGATGTTGGTAAAACGTCCCCTATGGTCCACCAGTGCTTGCAGCACCATTGAAAAGTAGCCCTTTCGGTTAATATACTGGCTGGCCTGGTGGGCCGGTCCCAGGATAGGGATGTGAGTGCCATCTATAGCCCCACCGCAGTTTGGGAATCCCATTGTGGCGAAGCCATCTATGACGACCTGGACGTTTCCCAGGGTCACTACCTTTGAGAGCAGTAGGTCAACGATTGCGTGGGCTACTTGCATCACAGCAACCCCCACGGTAGATTTGCCCACGCCAAAGTGGTTCGCTACTGAACGGTAGCTGTCTGGCGTTGCAAGTTTCCAGAGGGCTATGGCCACTCGCTTCTGCACACTCAGGGCTGCTCGCATCCGGGTGTCCTGGCGCTTCAGGGCAGGGGCCAGCAAGTCACACAGTTCAAGGAAAGTGCCCTTACGCATCCTGAAGTTTCGCAGCCACTGTGATTCATCCCAGACTTGCAGCACTATGCGGTCCCACCAGTCCGTGCTTGTTTCCCAGGCCCAGAATCGCCGTCCCATAGCATGAACGTGACCCATTGCCACCATGATCTCCGCGGCGCGGGATCCTGTGCTTTGTGAGAGGTCTGTGCCACTCTCACACTTCATGTCCTCACTGCGCTGCCGGAGCCTCCTCGCCCGATTTCTCAGCAGCTGACTGTGGAAGAGGTGTTTGATAAGGTGCGAGGAGTTGACAACGGCCATAAGTGCAGCAATGATCGCAGCGGGCTCCATGCTCGCAGTGCTGTGGCGTCCGCGCTGTCACTGACCAGAAAAGTGCGCGAACAGAGTTCCCGCTGGCACTTTCAAGGAGAGAGGGCGGGAGTGACGGTTGAATGACGACAGTTACCCCAAACCACCCTCGACACATTTTTCCCCCAGCAGGCATTGGGGGCTCTACCCAGCATTCCAATGGGAAGCGGGGACTGCGGGAACTGTGGGATAGCTGCCCAGAATGCACCGCTTCCAATGTCGACGCTTGCCCCGTTAGTGTGGACTCACAAAGTCGAATTAGTGTCCTTAGTGTGGATACACAAATTCGAATTCATCAGGTCGAATCCACAAATTCGACCTAAGTTAAATCGAACTACTCTTGTAGTGTAGACATACCCTTAGGCAAGCCACTGAAGGACAGATTTTGTTTCAATGGGAGTTAGCTGCCCAGGCGATTTTGAAAATCCCAGTAGGTGTCTATCTGCATCTTTAGGATACTTTGAAAATGTGGCCCTTAGTCTCCCTGTGCCTCTATTCACCATCTGAAAATGGAAATAATATATGAAATTTTTGCAGCTTGGCTTATAAAAAATAAAATGAACACAATTTATAATTATGATGTCAGGTATCTTAACTGGGTAGGGGGGAGGGAAAAAGTTCCCTCTTTTGAACATCTCTGCTACTGTGCCTTTCTAGTGGGCAATATTTCTCCATATGTAGAAAGAGACCCTCCGAAATATGAACTGGCTGTACAACACTGATCTTCCTTCACTGCTTTCATTCTCTTAAAAACCAAAATGCAATTATTTATACAAACTTGCTGTCATCGATATTGAACCTAACTATTTCTCAGGAACTGTTGGAGACCATGCAGTCTCACATGGCAGGTAAATATTAAAGAACTGACAAGGACACCTCTCTGGGGTTATATTTGTTTGTTTCAGAAGTTCATTTTGTACGCTGATGTTTTGCAAATTGCATACTGCTCCCTGGTGTGCTGACCAAACCTAAAGCCATACTTTATATTTCAGAATTGAATTTCTCATCACCTGTTAAAACTAATAATAAAGGATTGAGTGTTTTTTTAAATTAAATTATTCAGACCCTGCCCAAATTATATTGCACAAATACTTTTAAACTGGCTATACTGGCTTATATATTAACTTACATCCCAAAATTCAGCAAACTGGCTGGCACAGTGGATTAGTGACATTAACCTGTCACTTCTGGAGAATGCTGATTTGAAGCCCTATCCTGGAAATATTTGCTTCTGGACATAGTGTTTATTGCCATGAGTATCACGGGCTTTACTGGGGGAATCATAATAGCAGCCATTACTATGGTAGCAAATATTTTCAGGATTAAGTCCTTAAATTTACAAATAAAAATCAGTTTCATGCTCAGATCTTAGTGTTTAAGTGGACACCTGACCACACCAAAAGTCTCTGCCCAGTGACTTAGAAGAGGTCCAGAACTGGAATGCAATGTTTCTGTAGATTACAATGAGCTATTCTGGCACAGCTGTGTGGGAAAGCTTTCAGACTGCTTGCAAGGAGCCAGGTTCATCTCTGGCATAGCTGTTTATTTCAGTGGATTTAGGGCCAGATTTGTCTCCCTATGTCTGGCTGCAGGTAGTGCTATTAGGGCCGATGCAAAGTCAGGGTGACCAGATAGCAAGGGTGAAAAATTGGGGTGTGTGTGGGGGGGGTAATAGACATCTATATAAGAAAAAGCCTCAAATCTCGGCACTGTCCCTATAAAATCGAGACATTAAGTGCCCCTATGCAGAGTCCACTGAAGTCAGTGGGAGTCCCTCCATTGGCTCTAATGGATCAGGCCCTTAATCCTCGGCTTTCGGGAGCAAAGAATGTAACAAAAGAACATTCTAATACAGAAAACATTTTCATAATGCATAATCATGGAGAAGAGATACACAGGCACATTTTTAAGCATGCTGTAGATTCTTAACATAACTACAGGTGACCACATCTTAATTTCTGTAGGAGATTGAAAGTACTTTTAACAAAAATGCAAATAGTCAAAAAAGGAGCAATGTTGTGCTTCATTATAAATTTAAAAGTACTCTCACTTTTGTGATTTTTTTTTCAGGTACTGGGTTGAGATCATTTTTAATTAAATTGTTTTAATTAAACATACGTTTTGCTGCGTATTTGCAACACCCTCCAAAAATAATGCTATAAAACACTGCAGAGTCCTACAAACTGCGGGAGCAAGCCATCATTTTCAGCCCTTTATACTTACAGGCTAAGAGCTTAACAAATTAGTGTTTTTTTTCTACAGTGTACATGGGCAGTCTTATAAAAGCCTTCATCAATATGTTTTTAATTGCAGTATTTTTTCACAGTCTTCTCCCAAGAATTGCATCTTTCACTGAAGTAAATAATTTAGTTCCAGGGAACTGTTCAGTGCAGGGCTTATTGATTAAATTCATAAACTGGATTTCAAATACTAATTCAAGATAAGGAGACAATAATAAAAAAAAACTTATGAGAATTATGCCACAGATCTGATACATTTAAAATGATCCAAGTGTAATAGCCATTGTAGTTATTGAAACCATCAGTAATGAGCACCATATGCTTTCTTAAAAGGAGTACTGGGGCATATGGGACTAGGCTTGATTAGCAAAGTCACTGAAGACTCAGGGAGCATATCACATCAAATGAACAATGGAAATGCTATTTCATCCTAGATAAAAAGGAGTTGAGGTGAGTAGAAGATGAAGCCCAGAAGTGTATGTTTTTCCCTTTTAAAAAGGAGAAATTTATTCCATATGTGAGTTAACGGGGAGAAAAGAGTAAAGCACAAAAAGAAAACCTCCATGGATAAAAACTTCACTTCACTTTTTATTGGAGGGAATCTTTTCATTATTTTTTTCTGACATCTATAAAAATTTTGGAACAAACAATGTGAGTGAAGCACTTGGAATAATATATTTTATATTATGCCAAAGACCAGCCAATCTAGCTGTGACTTCACAGTACTGTCTGTGTTGTCTGTGCCCAAGATACATAGAGATGTTTTTTTCATGGACAATTTATAACTGGGTTCTAAAGCCACTTATGTGCCAGGATTAAAGAGCAAAGTGATTTTAGAATCCTGGCACAAAGTTGCCATGCTGTGGGGCCTAAGCACAGAGCACACAAACAGTACCATTAAATTCTTTCAACAGCTTGCTACTTTAATTTGAAAGGGACAAATAAGTTCTAATGCTTCAGCTAACAATTGGCAATCAGATGTTTTTTGAGCCACACATTCTCTAACATTTGTTTAGTTCATTGCTTCTGTAAAACATTCCTGCCTGGGAATTTATCCATTAGAATATTTGTTTAATTTTCCTTTTAAATAGTTGTGATTTTTAATGGTGGGTGGGTTGTTTTTTTGTTTGTTTGTATTTAAAGGTCTTAATTTAGTAGCAACTGTATCCATGAGACTGGTAAGATATTTGTGCAGGACAAGATAATTTGCCATGTAAGACTCCTAAATCTGCATTAGGTTCCGGGAGCCTAATTGCATACTGTGAGAGACAGTCATTCACCTACTCATTGCTGATGCAGTGAGCAAATAGAAAAGTTTTTTAACATAGTAAATTCAGATATAACCAGCATGTTCAGTAGATTTGGTGATCTGGCTCATTTTTCTGAGTATGGTTTAGTTTTCATAATTCAACCCAAATCATTCCTATATAATATCTAATATTTATATAAACCTTTTGGGGTGTATGGGTGTGTTCAAGAGGCAATACCTCTGCATAGTAGACACCTCCCCTTGTAGGGGGTGGCTTGCTTGGTCCTGGCGACTCACTCAATTCTTATTAGTGGGTTCGAAGTAGCTGTGAGTGCACTGGAGCTCCATATCCCAGGACCTTGCCTTGGCTGGTATGCTAAATCTAGTGAGGGTTGCTAGCAGCTGCAACTGCTAGTGAAGGGCACATCTGGCCTTCCAAGTGCATGCCAAGGAGTCGTGGGCAAACACTTGGCAAATATTAGACCATAGAAACCAAATGGAAAAGACTTCATTTGGCCCCATCATTTTTGTTGAGCTTAGGAACGGGAATCAAACAAGAAGAGAGCGAGAACTGTTTATCAAAGTGCTTTACAAACTTTACATATTCAGATGTGTTCCTCTACCACTAAAGTGTCGCCATCTCTTGGTGACAAGATGGCAATTGCTAACAGTGCATTGCTGCACCACAGAATGGTCTAGGACAGGAAGTGAAGAATGCCGTAGTCAATTGAAATCACAGGGGGAATTTAGGGAGGCAGAATCTAATTACTCAATCTATAATTTGGACAGGAAGCTGAGGCTAAAATTACTTCTCTGGTGAAAAGTACTACGGAATCTGTAACAGCCTCAACTGGTCAGTACTGAGGCTTGCCTCATCCTAAAGAGAGCCTCTGGAATGGTACTAGGCTTCCTAATACCATTCTGAAACATTACTTCAGCACTGACACAGAGCAACCGTGCCACTCCCTGAACCACGAGCACCCCTTCCTGCAGCACTTTGACAGTTCTGTGGACACCTCTTATCTGAGTACTGACCAAAGCTAACTTTCTTTATTTTGTGAGATTCAGGGTGGTGTTAGCCTCAGCTGTATTGTCACAGAGCAAAAGTAAACTTCTTTAGTAATAACAAAGGCCAGGTCTATACTACAGACCTATATTGGTATAATTATGTCACTCAGGGATTTGAAAAACCCACACCTCTGAGTAATGCAGTTATACTGACCTAATCCCCTCTGTAGGCAGCGCTAGGTCAATAGGAGAGCTTTCCCATTGACACAGCTACTGCCCCTCAGGGAGGAGGATTAACTAAACCCCTTATACACTGTACATGAAAGCAAGCCCTAAAAGTTCTTTAATAGTCTGATACACTCAGAGGACCAGGTTTTGCCCTCCAAAGGTGAAGTGAATTAAGACAAACTGAATTAAGGTAAATTTAATTCTGAATAACAATGTTCATACAGTTATTTAATGTGGTTTAACTAACCCATTTCAAATTCATACCTTCAGTTAATTCAGGGTAACTTTCCTGGATGTCCCCATATGGACTAACCTTTAGGTTGTGTTAAGAGAAATAGAAATAGTAGTTGGTGAAGTATGCTATGGGCTACTCCTTTGAAACCAAGTATCAGAGGGGTAGCCGTGTTAGTCTGGTTCTGTAGAAGCAGCAAAGAATCCTGTGGCACCTTATAGACTAACAGACGTTGTGCAGCATGAGCTTTCATGGGTGAATACCCACTTCTTCGGATGCAAGTGGACCCAGCTTGCACTTCTACCCACCCAGCTACCCACTTCTTCCCTTGCATCCGAAGAAGTGGGTATTCACCCACGAAAGCTCATGCTGCACAACGTCTGTTAGTCTATAAGGTGCCACAGGATTCTTTGCTGCTTCCTTTGAAACCATAACCTTAGCTCTGATTGCAGCACAAAAAGAATGTCGTGTTTGTAATTTATTGGAAATAGCTGTATATTTTTATAACTACAAATTACAACCATTTCTATAGTCATCAATATAAAAACTCTTCAGAAACTGTAATTCCCCCAGTTTCTCAAAGCTTTTATTCCATAAAAAAAATATGGCAATTCCATGTATGGGGATATTCAATTTTGTTACTAAGAAGATATTTCCTACTGCAAACATTTTATAATGGCCACCCTTTGTTCTTGTGTAGAAATAAAATTCAATTGCCTGTCACAATATTTTTCTCTTTATTATGAACAACTGTCATGATTTTCAAGGTATGAAATGGGTGGATTTTTGCCAATTTTAAATGTTTCCTTTGAAAGTCTGTTCTAACTTCAGAAAACTAAGATGCCCATTATAAAACTCAAATGGCTACTTTGATTGCAAGCTCTTTGGGGCAGAGACTGTCTTTTTGTTCTGTGGTCCATAACTGGGGCTGCTATGTGCTACAATAATGCAAATAAATAATAATAACAGCAACTCATTGTACCAAATAAGAATGAGGCTAAAGGGAGACTGCATGCTGCTTGAGCACAATGGGTGAATAGTGAAATAAAACAGTCCTCCCCACTTTGTAGTGTGATTTATTATTGGAACCTTTGAAGTTTTCTCTTTTTATTAGACCATGAATAGGGACCGTACTCTAGTAGACCTCCTGTGTTGTCCCCTGTAAACAACGGATGACTGATGTGGCCATTAAATGGGAGGATTGGCAAATTCCCTCACCGGCCTGCTGTTAAACTTTGATACTTCTTGACAACATAGAGGGGCTGGGTCTAGCACAGCCATGCCAGCCAGGATTACTTGTCCATGTAGCACACAGATCAGCTCCAGATCTTCCTTTGATGCCCCTCAGATAAAAAGATCTTGTGGGAGAAGTCTGCTCCTTTTCAGGTTAGGGGGTTGAGACAAGGCAGCCACAGAGCCAGGAGGGGAGTGGGAAAACTGGTAGGGGAAGTAGTGGGGAAAGAGAAAAGGTGCAAAATGAAACAAATATTGGCTGACATAGAAATAAAGAATTGGCACTCCCCCAAGGGAAAAAGATACTCCTCGATGTATACCTTTATTAGAGATGGAATCAAATCAAACCAACCACCCTCGATTTTAACTTTGCCAAACTTTAAGAAGCTTCAGCTCAGAGATGAACTTCCTGGTTTCAGCCTCTCTCTGTCAAGGGTGTGCATCTGTGTTCAGAGTGTATGTAGGTCATTCAACTAGCCTAGGACCAAAAATGACACTTCACATATTTTGTATACTACAAGCAAAAGCACAGTAAAAAAGCTTTTTCTATACATTGTATTTATAAAGTCAACACAAATATAACACTATATTGTAAATGGTAACTGAGCAAGGTATCTACAGAAGTGTCACCGATGGTTTAATTTGCAGATTTTGATATTGGTGCTGACTTGTGACAACTGTATCAGTAGGACTTCTTGGCTTTTCAGCCGCTTGGTGATTTTTCAAAGTTATCTATATATGTCACTGCCTTTCATGGCAGTCTCAGTTCTTCTTTTTAATTTGGCAGTCAACGTTTTTAGGGAAACCCTACATAGAAAGGGGAGAGCTAGAACAAATTTTTAAATTCTATGCAATGGTCAAGCAGAAATACAGTAGTAACCAAAACCATAGAGTATCCCCATGTCAGTTCTTTCTATCACAAGCATGCTAATGGAGAGTTCTGCTGAAGGAGAGCTAGTCTGCTAAATTCATTTTGTTGCACAAGTGAGGTTGCTTGCTGTGTTATGCTTGCACCACTAAAGTGCTCTGAGAACACCTAGCTCTTGAGTTTCAACACGTAGGCTCTGAATATGGCACACCTTTGTTGCTAATAATTGGCAGAGGAGTATCCAATTCACTTTTGGTTTGCTACACCTCTTCCCGACTCATCCTGATAGTGTAATCATAATCTTCTTCACAATGAACCCATTCTCATATGCAATGCATAAGTGGAGATCTGTGTTCTAAAATGGGGCAATCTGTTCATCACTCCTGAGAAGTCATCCTCTTGGCTCTTTGATTAATTCTCCTTATGACATTCAGTCTTTTTCTTGCTTTAACACATTTGGTGGGATTCCCAAAAGTATTTAGGCACTTAACATCCACTAAAGTCAATGGGAGTTAGGCACCTAAATACCTGTTGTGAATTCCATCCATGCTGTATATTCCAAAATAGTTTAGACCTTAAAGACAATTCTCATAATAGGCTATCCATAAGTCCCTAAAGCAAAAACTGAAAAATCCCACTGCATTAAATCCATTATGAAGACTACATTAAGGAGGAGGAGGAGGGAACACTGTCAGAGTAACAGCTGATGTTATGTTGCTGGTTCATTAATTCTTTAGATCAGAATGAGCTTTAATGAGATGCAAGAATCAATGGCAAAAGGAGAGAGACAAAGCAACTAATTTAAAAGAATGTGGTAGAAGAAAGTGATTTCTTAAGACCTTGATGAAATATTCAATGCACATCATGTAAAGTTGAATATAAATGGTTATTCCTCATTGATTAATTTCATTCTCCAAGCTAGAAACAGAGGATAGGGTAAGAGGGGGATCATGATTGGTCTAGAGGTGCCAAGATAATTATTACTCAGATAGAAATCTGAAATGGCTTTTACTTTAAGTGGGACAGAGAGCAATAGAAATCTTAAATGGGATTTAAAGCGACATAGTGAGCAATAAATGTCAATTCGAGCTAATGGCAGAGAATGAAAAAAACTCTCCAACTCCAAACCCCTTCACTTCTTCTTTCCCCCGCCCCACCCCTGCACGCAAAGTAAAAACTACGTGTGTGTGTGTGATGATGCACCCAATAAGACTTTATGGAAATATGCTTATGAATGTATATATGACATAACTGGAATATGTTTTATGCTACATATGCCACGTAACACATCTCTGTAAAGGTTATGATCTACTGAATTTATTCATCCTGTTTGTGTGCATGTATCATTTTTGTGTTTGAAGTCATGATTATTGGCTGTGTACTTGCTGGATTTCTAAGTTGCCTTAGTAAAGCATTTGGTCAGCTTCTTGAGAAAGGAATGTGCAAGTTAACTGCCAAAACAAGAAGCACTTAATGGACAATGGATCTCGGAAGGCACCAATCCACATAAGAAGTCTACTTGAGGGTGTTCAAGGCAGCATCTGAACCATGGCTGCTACCTGTAAGTTCTGAGTCATGCATGGACATGTGACTTGTCCATGGGACTCCAAAACTCCATCTTGGAGCTGAACTTTGCATAGAAGAGAGGAGGGGGTCTCCACCCACAAGAGAGAGTCTATTTAAACTCCCAGGAGACACTTCCATTTGGTCTTCAGCTGGCTCAAGAGATAGCCTCACCATCCCCAAGGATACCTGAGAGAAACTGGAACAAAGAACCGTAACTACAGGGGTTGTGAGTGATTGCTGGACCCAGACTAGAAGGAGACCAGTCTGTAAAAGGAAGCTTACTGGAACACCTCTGAGGGTGATGTTACCTGAAATTGGGCCAACTAGTAAGCTTAGGGAGGACTAATGACCCACCAGAGTTTGGCAGAAAGCAGCACATTTATTATATTGATAGCTAAGCTCAAAAGAAGCGGGGGGAGGTGTCACACTCACACTCGCATACTCACGCTCCCAGAACCGGCATGGCACTGGAGATGTCAGGATTCTTCAAGGTAAGTGTCCCTCAGCGCAGCGATGGGTGGTGTGATAAAGGTGAGTCTTCCCGAGGCATGATGGAATGCAACGCAGTGAACCACTGGCCAGGCGGTCCGGCCAAAGGGCCTTCACGGGAGGTACAAGCTTCTGAGTGCACTCCTGAGCACATAGCCCCTTCCCCTTTTAAGGACCTGCTTCTCATGGCCTGCGACTAGAGATCACTTGGCCACATCTGGTTGGTCACACTCCGCCTCGGGCAGTGTCCATGCACCATCCATGCATTGGGTGTGTGAGCGCTGCCTAATTAGAGTCTCAGACACCTTGTCTACCTGGAAGCTCTTCTGATCTTCTAGCTGTTCAACCAGCCCATTCATCCCACAAGCATTCCAGAAGGGAGGGGGCGGGGGAAAGCCACTTCACAGGTATTCAAAGAGGAAGAGGAGACATGAGGCGGGGGAGGGGGAGAGTGTAACAGACCTTTTGAAATTACAGGTTATACATAGCATACAAATCACTGGTGCTCCTACAACAGGTGAGGTTTTATCTGTATTACTGTATTAGGCATAGATTTGCGCATTGTATTTTATTTTGCTTAATACTTCACTTTGTTCTGTCTGCTATTAGTTGGAACCACTTAAATCCCACTTTTTGTATTTAATAAAATCACTTTTTATTTATTAATTAACCCAGAGTGTGTATTAATACCTGGGGAGGGGGGCAAACAGCTGTGCGTATCTCTCTATCAGTGTTATAGAGGGTGAACAATTTATGAGTTTACCCTGTATAAGCTTTATACAGGGTAAAATGGATTTGTTTGAGGTTTGGACCCCATTGAGAGTTGGGCATCTGAGTGTTAAAGACAGGAACACTTCTTAAGCTGCTTTCAATTAAGCCAACAGCTGTTAGGGGACATGGTTCAGACCTGGGTCTGGGTTTGCAGCAGGCTAGCGGGTCTGGCTCAAACCAGGCAGGGCACTGAAGTCCCAAGCTGCCAGGGCAGGAAAGCAGGGGCAGAAGTAGGCTTGGCACATCAGTTGGCAATTCCCAAGGGGGGTTCTGTGATTCAACTTATCACAGTGTGTACAAGAAGGACCAGGTGAGTACTTGCCAAGAGAATATAAGGAAACAGTATGCAACATGCGGTAAAATATTGTGGATGCAAAAACTACCTCATCTTTATCTGAGTGGCAGAATGAACGTTATTGAGAAGACTTTTTAGTCAACTGGTGAGCAGTGTCTGAAATTTCTGCCTATGGAAGTGATGAAAGCTTTAGGCCGGGAAAGTGTGAAGACAAGATTTTAGTAAAATATACCATAAATGCATGTTACATTGAGACTTATCAACATTTATGGTGAAATGTTTTAATTTTAAGACCCACTATCTGCTAAAATCTTTGCAGGCCTTTGAAAATGAATTAGTTTTTTCATAGGTGGTTTGCTGGTTTTGTAGCTACAGAAAGTAAAAGGCACTCCCTGCACCATGAACAGCAATCTATTGAGAGACATTTCTTCAGGATGTAATGAAATGGACTTGTCTGGATCTAATTCAGTTTGTAACAATGTATGAGCCTGCATGTTGCATCATGTATTGTACTGAAGGTCCATTTTTAAAACAGTCTGATTGAGATGTTACCGTATATGTTTAGTGACGTGTGGGCTATAATCTAGACCTAGCTTACTCTTAGCCATTTAATCACTCTGTGTCTTTGGGCCCAATTCTCCACTGCCTTGCACCTCGGGGTAGTCATTTATACCCATGCAATGAGGATCTGCTGTACTACCTCATCAGAATGATCATGATTTACACCCACCTTGGGCAAGTGCAAATACGACATGAAGTGAGCAAGCTAGTAGAGAAGTGAGGCCTTTTAATTGTAGAAGCATTTTTGGGAGACTAATGACATGATTGTGTCACAGCTGTGTTAGTATAAGCATAGGGGCAGGAGGCTAGGACTAGAGGGGACTCAACCCTTCCCCCCCAAATTTGAGCCATCCCTGCCACCTGTGTGCACTGCCCAGCTCAACAAGCAAAGTTCTGACTCTGGTGGTGCCAGGGCCAGTTGGTGCTGAGCTGCCTGGCTGCCCAGCAGCATGACGCTTAGGGAGAGTCACCAGAGCCAGGTGGGGGTCAGAACGCTGCATGCAGAGTCTGTCATAACATGGCAAGTGCTCAGTGAGCTAGCCCTGTCCCTGGTGCCTGGGAGGAAGGGAGTGAGTGAGACAAAGGGAGCAGAGGAGAGGAGAAGGGAAAGGAGCTGCTAAGGAGGGAGCCAGACACAGCCGGAGCCAGCTGTGGCCACCCTCACAAAGCTCTGTCTGCTCATTCCACCTCCATGCCCCACCAACCCCATCTCCCCAAATAAACAACCCATAAAACATTACCCTCATCACCCTACCAAAACCCTCCTCACAAGCCCCAGTCCCCAATAAACTCACCTCTTAAATATCTCCTACTCTGTCATCCATCAAATGACTTCCCTCCAGCGCCCCCGCTACTCCACCACCACTTATTCCCCCCGTCCTTCTAATGCCCCCAACACCCAAGTCCATCTACCCTACAGATCAGTTGAAATACCCCCATTTCCTGTCTGCATGAACCTCTTTCTCCCTCCTTCAATTGCTCTCATCCCCTATGACTCACCCAGGAACACCCCACGGTGTCCCTCCACCCTTTTAGCCCTGGCATCCCATCCTCACTTTGGAGTATTAAGACTTTCTTGTCTTCTTGGGTTAGTCAGATGGTTAGCTCCCTCTCATTTTGAGGAGCCAGTCACAGCAAAGCTGTGAGCAGCAAGAACCAGTGGTCCTTGCCTCCCCCGAAAAGTAATGCATAATTAGCAATCTAAAACAATAACTTTTGTTTAAAAGTAGCACAGTCATTGCCAGTAACAATTTCAGAGTATCTCTGTGACGATAGTTCTAAGCAATTCATTGCAACTGACTGAGGTCGCCTGCTTCTTAAAATATCTCCAGGAACTTGAACAAAAAACTCCTTTTAAAGAAAGTATACTAGTTTTAGTTTCTCCTAGAGATGTGCTGCAAAACATACGTTCACTACATTGTATAAGCAATAACAGTAGGGGTGCAAGACGCTTTCTGGGGATTAATGGGGCCATTTATTCTAAGGAAGTGTCTGCAATGAGGCTATTATTTGTTGAGCTAAAAATGGGAGGGAGACAGGAATTGAAATCATGTAATGTGAGTTAGGGTTTACATTACTGAAACCCTATGTTTTTTCATCCATATTCTGAAATTGAAGTTGCTGGGAATGAAGAATCTGTTGGGTACAAGCAACCAACACAAAACTGTTTTTGAATGCACATTGTAACATGGCTGCATGGTGTTTTACTCATCACTCTTTAGCTGAACCACAAAGATCATAACTTACTTCTGCTGTCAAGTAAGCGTTAGTTCAAGTGGTAGAAGCTTGTGCTTTTTGTATCTGAAGATCCCGGGAAATAAATCTGGTTGACTGGCTACAAAATATTCACACTTAAGAAAACAAAAAACCACACCCTTTCCTGGCATTAACTGCACATATAACTAATAGATCATCCTGAGCTTTATATTCAGAGAAAACTTTGGAAACAAGTTCTAAGTGACTGCTTCAGTAGAAATGTGGAATTCCGTTGTGGTTCAATGCTTGTAAGTTTCATGAAGGAGGCATCCTTGTAGTTTTACAATGTATATCTCTCGCCAGCTTTTATTTAGTCAATTATCCTTACCTGCTAAATTTTATTTATATATATATTACTAGTCAGTCAGCCTCTCTCTCTCTCATTCATATATAGAGAGAGGCTGACTGACTAGTAATTCAGTTATGCAAAATTTTATGCTTTCTGCTGCAATAAAGCAAGCCAATGAAATAAGCATTGATTTTCATCTCCAGCAAATGAGAATGCAGACAGGCAGGCTCCATTAGTATTTTATTTTGCTCATTTTTCCCCCCCCTTATAAAAACATTATGTAGTAGTGGTAAGTGTTTCAGAAAGCTTTTTACTGGAGTTTCCACTAGCATGCCTTTGATCAGAAGTCTGTTCCTCCTGCGCACTAGTGGTAATGTTAGTTGGAGGCGCTTGTCTCAGACTTTTCTCATCTGTCATACCATAGACTCCCTGTAGAGAGAGAGTGATAAGGCCAAAAGCTGTTTGTGTCAGTTAAAGCAATTTCCGGCATATCCTTGGGAGACCTTATTGAAATAAGTTTAAGTATCTTTGGGGTCCGTTGTTTTTAAATACAAAGTTGATGAATTTTTGTGGGCCAGGGTTGTATGTAACCTCTCCAGGGGGTAGATGTGATGTGAGGCCTGGGAGTTCAAAGGACTATGCTGAACATGTGCCAGACAAGAATGGACTTTTGGGATCATAGGGGCCAGGGAGAGATTAATGCAAATTCCCCACCCCCCAATTATACAAAAATCTAGCCTTTTGAAGCTACACCCTGAGTAGTGGGTCATTATTTGCTGATTACCTGTTACTGGAGACTGGAGATAAAAGGGCCAAGCCATATAAAAAAACCTGCTGATCTGCTAAACCGTGGTTCTGAATCTGAGATGGTTATAAACTTGTAACCATGGGAAAACCCAGTTGTGGGCTTTTGAAGGACTGACACCTCCCAGAGTACAAGGTTGGAGCTGGGGGTGACCTCTTGTAAGCTTTTTAGCATGCATGTTAATTCTTTTTATTGGTTTTTAAGGTGTTTTTTCCTCTGTATTGCTTTTACCTTAAGAAAGGTGGTGCCTGAGGAGCTAGCAGTCCGAAATGGGTGCCCTTAGTGGACCGTGGGAAATACAGGTGCAATTACCCTGCAAATGCATACTGCTGATACCAATCAAATACACTGGAGATGACCAACACGCAACAACTTCTCAGGAATTTCAAGATGGATTCCAGGCTATGAGGTAAGATTGCCAGTTTTTGTTGGATGTATTCCTGGAGGTTTCATCACATGACATAATCTTTAATTAAAGATAAACCCAGGGTTGTGAGTTCAATCCTTGAGGGGGCCATTTAGGATTTGGGGATTGGTCCTGCTTTGAGCAGGGGGTTGGATTAGATGATCTCCTGAGGTCCCTTCCAACCCTAATAATCTATGATTCTATGATTAATCTTTAATTCCTGGAGACTCGAGGCCAATCCTGGAGGTTTGGCAACTCTACTACGAGGTAAACTGTGAAGAGTACATGCCCAAAGCCCTTTCATTACTCATACCCCTCAACAGGATCTTAAATAGTTCATTTGGGGTTGCATTTTGTTTTTGTTCTCGCTCTCTCACTCGCTCTCTTGCGCTCTCTTTCTCTCTCAACAAAAAGAGACACTTCTTGTAGTGAGGCTTCTGAAGTAAGTGATTTTGCAAGTCCCTGAAATATCTCAAACTTGCATAAAATAATCTGAAAAAAAAAATCTTAACGGCTAATTCCTGGGGCTTCTCTTCTTCCATACCAGAGAATGAACTGTCTAGGCAGAAAATCAGAGGCCATTTTTTGTCACATAGTTCAATTAAGAGCTTGAAAATGAAACTCTAATGTCTACTGCAGTATCTGAGAGAGAGTTGCATTAGTCCAAGGTTATTAATAATTAAACACAATTGAGCCAAACCACTAGTTTTCCTGGTTTTCAAAAGAGATAAAACTTTAATGCTGTAATGAGTTTCCAGGTGCTAGAATAGTGATGAAGATTCCACACTTTTGCACAGAAAACTTGGTAGAGTTTCATACCTTACAGTAGCCCACTGTCTCAGTGATGAAATATACACATAAGACTGAGCACTAGTGCCTTCTTTTATACAGACTGGAAGGAAATTTATTGTGAATTGTTGGCATGTGTGAGCTGTCACACATAGCCAATCACACTTTCTTGCCACTGATGAAACTATTAATGTAATTCATGTTGAAAGGCACAAACAGGTGTAATTGGCTTGCCTTTGGACAGTAGAGACCCTGGTGGAAAAATGCCATAATGCCTTAATCTTAGATAAAGTCTGTTGTTGCTGCAGTATAATAAGACCAGTTTTTATTTACCATGGGTACAGATCTCAGTTTTCAAAATTGCATTTAGCCATAGATTCAATTTAATTCTTGTTATAGAAACCAAGTTCCTGACAGTAAACTAGGAAGCCCTAACGAATTTTAGTTCCACGTATCTAATGTCAGAAAATGATACAGCAGATGGTCTGATTCTTCCCCATTAATTCCCTAAAAAACTTAATTGCCATGTACAAATGCCTACAGATCTTCTGGACACAAAATAAACTTGGTTCACTCTAGAGCACTTGCCTCTAGAAGATTTTAGGTCACTAGTTTTTCAGTTAGTAGCCATACAACAGTATCATGCACTGCAACTTTAAAAGAGGAGGAGCTGCGAGGAAGTTAGCAAGCAGTGTATGCATTGAAATAAATTTGAATTGGTTCACTTAGGGCCGCAGATACAGCACAGGAAGGCAAGATGGGTTGGTTGTTGCTGAAGTAGTGGTGACATGATCAAAGTCTGATCTGTAGTTGTGGCTGCCAGCTTTGTCTTCCAAAATGACAGGTTGTGCATGACAGAGAGGTGGCTGGGCCAAATTTGTGTGGCAGACCTGGCACACATGGTTGCATTGGCACTCAGATTGTCCTGGCCACCCATCCATCATGCAATGCCACTCACATTTAGCTCAGCTGCCCCACTGTCTGGCATCATGGAGGAGCAGCTGGGTCAAATGTAAGTGGCATGTGCTAAGTTGCAACGCCACTCAAACTTGTCCTGGCTGCCCCTTTGTCAGTATTCTAAATAGTATCGGACATCTTTTATCCCACATTTCAGCCAGCAGTGTAGTGCTGCTGGAGCACCACTATGCCCCTGGTTGAAAACAGAATTTAAAAAAATCCCAGATTAAAAAGGACAGGCAGTTTTTTATTCAGATAAGGGATGTCCCTTATAATGTGGTACTGTTGGCAACTTTATCTGCAGTGCTTCTTAACTGGCAAAGAAGAGATGGTGATAAGTGATAATCCACAACTTCAGGCTATTTTCCTGTAGATTTCCTGCTCTTTTAAGGCACAGCAATGGTGCCATAATGCATACACTATTCAATCAGAGGCATATGCAGTGGGAATGAGTTTTGTGTGTGTTTCAGTAAGGAAGTAAATCTCACAGGAGTGTTGTGTTTTGTACTTTGGGGTTTGACAGTCCTGCCGTTTACCAGCTGCAGCATAGAACCAAGCTGGGGCATGCTGTTTCACCATTCCAGACCCATCTAGGGCTATCCTTAAGGTTTTGTCTACCCTGTAATTAAATCCCTGCAGATGGCCCATGTCAGCTGACTTGGACTCATGGGGCTTGAGCTGCAGGGCTGTAAAATTGTGGTGTTGATGTTTGGGCTTGGGCTGAATCCCGGGCTCTGGGATCCTCCCACCCGGCCTGAGCCAGGACATCTACACTGCAGTTTTACAGCCCCACAACATAAGCCCCAAGGATCAACCTGTGCCCTGGAACAAATGTTTGTGGAGCATCTAGACTAGCATTTACAATCCTTATATTTAACTTAATTGGCAATCGGTTAACTCAAGTTACAACAGGACTACAAACTCTAGCCTAGACAAGCCATGTGGGGATTGATGCAGTCATGAAATGTTGCCTGACTGGTGAGTTCAGATCAGTTTGCCTCTGTTAGATAGTATTAAAAATACTACCCTGCTCACTCTAAGGAAACAGTCACAAAGTTTTTGTCTGAGCCTTAAAATGTTATGCACTGATAACTTGGCTTCACTGAGCCAGAGACCAATTTTGAAACTACTGTAAAACTTTATCTGAACTGTCTGTGCACATCACCCACCTGTGCTTTTCCGTGTATTTGATTTTGAGCCAACAGTGATCCAAATGCCTGGGGAATGGATACATTTACTTCTTAAGTACTCTTAGAATCATAGAATATCAGGGTTGGAAGGGACCTCAGGAGGTCATCTAGTCCAACCCCCTGCTCAAAGCAGGACCAATTCCCAACTAAATCATCCCAGCCAGGGCTTTGTCAAGCCTGACCTTAAAAACCGCTAAGGAAGGAGATTCCACCACCTCCCTAGGTAACCCATTCCAGTGCTTCACCACCCACCTAGTGAAAAAGTTTTTCCTAATATCCAACCTAAACCTCCCCCACGGCAACTTGAGACCATTACTCCTTTTTCTGACATCAGGTACCACTGAGAACAGTCTAGATCCGTCCTCTTTGGAACCCCCTTTCAGGTAGTTGAAAGCAGCTATCAAATCCCACCTCATTCTTCTCTTCTGCAGACTAAACAATCCCAGTTCCCTCAGCCTCTCCTCATAAGTCATGTGCTCCAGCCCCCTAATCATTTTTGTTGCCCTCCGCTGGACTCTTTCCAATTTTTCCACATCCTTCTTGTAGTGTGGGGCCCAAAACTTGACACAGTACTCCAGATGAGGCCTCACCAATGTCGAATAGAGGGGAATGATCACGTCCCTCAATCTGCTGGCAATGCTCCTACTTATACAGTCCAAAATGTCATTAGCCTTCTTGGCAACAAGGGCACACTGTTGACTCATATCCAGCTTTTTGTCCACTGTAACCCCCAGGTCCTTTTCTGCAGAACTGCTTCCTAGCCATTCGGTCTCTAGTCTGTAACAGTGAATGGGATTCTTCCATCCTAAGTGCAGGACTCTGCACTTGTCCTTGTTGAACTCTTGACTCTTTTCAAACATTATACACCTCTGCAGTTGTTCTGTGTGTATGAGGGTGAGGGGGCTTGAAGAGTTTGCCTCACACACTTATGAGAGAGACTATGAGAGACTTTTGCCATCTTGGGAACCGACATACACTGCTTTTATTTCTGATTCCCTATGGGATCTGTGACAGCTGTTTGTTAAAATGTCAGCTCAGTAGTCTTGCCTTGCTTTTATTACCCATTGTTGATCAAGGAGAGCAAGTTTCCTATGCACAACCTACTATAAACCAGTCACCTGAACACAGGGTGACTAGATGTCCCGATAAAATCAGGACTGTCCCAATATTTAACCCTTTGTCCCGTGTCCCGATCAATGTATGATCAGGACACCATTTGTCCTGATATTCAGATAAGGAGGCGAGCGGGGGGGAGGCGCTGACCCTGTGGGTGCTCTGGGGCTGGAGCACCCACAGGGAAAAATTTTAGCCAAGCTCCCCTGTCCTCACCTCTTTCTTCTCCCCTCCCCAGTATGCCATGTCCCCGCTCCTCTCCCACTCCAGTGCTTCCCACCACTTAACAGCTGTTTGGTGGCGCTTAGCACTTTCCAGGAGGGAGGGGGAGGAGTGGGGTTGCAGTGCGCTCAGGGGAGGAGGCGGAGAAGAGGCAGGGCAGGAGCGGGCACTTGGGGGAAGGGTGTGGAATGAGAGTGGAGCAAGGGTGGTGTAGGGGCAGGAAGAGGCAGGGAAGTGGGCGAGCACCCACCCGGCAGAGAGGAAGTCGGTGCCACAGGGGTGAGTGGTGGGTGTGGGGGTGAAGAGGTGAGCAGTGCGTGGGGGACTGAGGAAGGACGCAGCAAGCCAGCAGTAGGCTGGGAGATGAGGAAGGGCGCGGTGGGGGGGCCGAGTGGGGAGGGGGTGGGACCTGGGGCAGAGTGGGGGTGGAGCCTGGGAGGAGCGAGGGTGGACTGTGGGCGGGGCTGTTGGCACCCCATTGTGTCCTGATATTTTAGTGTGGTGATCTGGTCACCCTACCTGAACATGTGAACTGGCAAGCAGAAGGCAATATGTCTGTATTATCATATCATTCATTGCCAGAGTGGATTTAGCTTCACTCCCCAAATATAACCTACATTGGCAGCACTGAAAATTCATGCCAAGTTCTATCAAAAAGATTTATTCTCTGTGCCCTACTACTCTGTTTACAGTCATTCCTAATTTGATTAACTCATATTCATACTGCCTATTGCACAGGGACAATAGTCATTAATACTGCGCTTTGGCTGAGGGGCATTATGTGAAATGCTTCCTTTAAGGCATTTATATCTCAGAAACTCTTTAGGCCATCATTTATGGTCAGTGCCTAATAACATGCCAGTTTTTCTGACACTAGAGTTATGATATTTGGCTTGTGCAGCAAGTGAAGAACAAGGTAATGATTATAAATTTATTGCATCAACTTCAGTTGACACAGGAGGAAAACTTTTTTCACTGGGGACTATAAAACCTATATATAATGTAACTTGCAATATGCTTAACAAAATATGGCCATGTTTTCAAGACTGGGTGTAAAATCTGCATATGCAAAAGCATACACTCACTTGGAAGAGCAATAAGACAAGTGCACCCTCAAGTGCTGTTTGTGCACATAATACTATTTGAATCTTCCCATGACCCTTTGGGAGAGCAGCAGGTGAAAATTTTCCATAGGAAGTATGATTCAGAACTGAGGTCATTCCATAAAGCAAATTTTCAACTAACCTGCTGTGGCAAGAAAGTTTCTTGAATAAAAAGTATTTAATAAAAAAATCTGGGAGGAGTTGCAAGTGCTTTGGAGGACAGGATTAGAATTCAAAATGATCTTGACAACCTGGAGAAATGGTCTGAAGTAAATAGGATGAAATTCAATAAGGACAAATGCCAAGTACTATACTTGGGAATGAATAATCAATTGCACAAATACTCCTTCCTAGGCAGTCATTTCCCATTTTGTAAGTACTGCAGTAAAGGATCTGGGGGTTAAATGGATCACAAACTAAACATGAGTCAATAATGTAATACTGTTTCACAAAAAGTGAACATCATTCTGAGATGTATTCGCAGGACTGTTGTAAGCAAGACAGAAGAAGTAATTCTTCTACTCTATTTAGCACTGATAAGGCCTCAACTGGATTAGTGTGTCCAGTTCTGGGCACTGTGCTTCGGGAAAGATGTAGACAAATTGGAGAGAGCCCAGAGGAGAGCAACAAAATTAATTAAAGGTCTAGAAAACATGACCTACGAGGAAAGATTGAAAAAATTGAGTTGTTAAATCTGGAGAAGAGAGGATTGAGGTGGGGAAATGATAAAACTTCAAGTATGTAAAAGGTTTTTATAAAGAGGAGGGTGATAAATTGTTCTCCTTATCCACTGAAGACAGGATAAGAAGTAATGGTCTTAAGTTGCAGCAAGTAGGATTTAGGCTAGACATTAGGGAAAACTTCCTGACTCTCAGGGTACTTAAGCACTGGAACAAATTGCCTAGGGAGGTGGTGGAATCTCCGTCATTGGGGGTTTTCAAGAACAGGTTAGACCAGGGGTCGGCAACCGGTGGCTCGTGGCTCGCCAGGGTAAGCACCCTGGTGGGCCGGCCCGGTTTGTTTATCTGCCGCGTCGGCAAGTTCGGCCGATCGCGGCTCCCACTGGCCCCAGTTCGCGGTCCCAGGCCAATGCGGGAGGCAGGAAGCCGCGGCCAGAACATCCCTCGGCTCGCGCCGCTTCCTGCCTCCTGCATTGGCCTGGGACCGCGAACCACGGCCAGTGGGAGCCGCGATCGGCCGAACTTGCCGACGCGGCAGATAAACAAACCGGGCCGGCCCGCCAGGGTGCTTACCCTGGCGAGCCGCGAGCCACCGGTTGCCGACCCCTGGGTTAGACAAACACCTCTCAGGAATGGTCTAAATAATACTTAGTCCTGCCTGAATGTAGGGGACTGGACTAGCTGACCTATCGAAGTCTCGTCCAGTCCTACATTTCTCATATTGTCTATGTAGATTGAAAATTCTTGGGGGCATTTTCTTTTTCTTACTTTTGTTTATTCAGTGCCTGACACAATGGGGCCCTAACCCAAGCTCTGCAGGTTACTGTACTACAAATAATAATACAACAGACACTTCCTCTGTTTTTTATAAACGTAGCAAATTGTGCCCAGTTGCGCTGCTAAATGACAGTAGCACTGGAAGAGTCTCAGACTGGAGTATCCTCTGTTAATTGTGGTTCAGAGGTAGCTGGAGATCTTTGTGGAAGTGACATCTGGGCTACAATGCCCTGAAACTAGACCTCTAGTCACGCCATCTGGAGAATGCCTCTGTAATCAGGAGGAAAATGAATGGTTTACAACCTGTGTGAAGTGCCTAAAATAATGCTGTACCTCAGCTGTATTTTAGATTCTCGGTCTTGCGTTGCATTTGTTTCTGATGAATATCCCAAGTCCAGTCTGCAAGGTACAAAATGGTTAGGGGATGTTGAGGCAGCTAGGAATAAATCTTTTTTTTAATCAGAGAAACAACCTATTTGTTTTATCAGGACTGTCATAGTAAGCCATGTATTTTTTTTTATTATGGAAGAATTTAAAATAAATTACTGTTTATATTATGCAGTTTTGCAATAAAGCTGGCGATTAAGAATCACTAAATGTTAATAATCTAGTGAGATTCTCATAGCTTCATTGCAGAGCTATACTCCTAGAATGCAGCAGAAGTCTCCTAATCCCAGAGATATTACCTCTACTTTAACAGCCAGAGGCAAAGATTTTAATATTAGAAGTTATGAAAGTTTAGTCTTGTATGACCCACTCATGTTATGACTACTTGGGAGCCCCTCTCTGAATAATTGGGTTACATTTGCTTTTCATATAGTTTTCTTATCATAGTTTTTCTGCTTATTGTCTCGCTAGGTTTTGATCTTCTGCATATTACAATTTCCGTGCTGTTCTGTTATTTGTTAACAGTCTGCAGTTAAATTCTGAAAGGATATAATAACTGAATTGCTGTCTTCCCTGTGCAAAAGTAATTTAAAATATGAAAAGATTTCAAAGGTTAAATAGCATGCTAATCCTAAATTTTCAAACTTGGGTGCTTAGAACTAGGCATCTAAGGTTTCATTCACACTATACAGTTAGGTTGGCTTAACTACATCACTCAGGACTGTGAAAAATGTCATGCCCTGTGTGATGTAAGTAAGTCAACCTAACCCTCGCTGTAGACACTGCTAGGTCAATGGAAGAATTCTTCCAGCAACCTAGCTACCACCTCTCAGAGAGGTGTATATACTGCAGCGATGGAAAAACCCCATCAGTTGCTACAGTAAGTGTCTACGCTACATCGCTGCAGCATTTCTAGTGTAGATATACCCATAATCTATATTTAGGCACCTAAGTAAGTGGCCTGATTCTGAGATGTGCTGAGTGCCTGCAGCTCCCATTGACTTCTATTATTTGTAGTAATGATACTTATATTAAGGTAGCATATAGAGACCCCAATCAAGATAGTTGTGGGTGCTCAGCACCAATGAAAATCCTGATTTATGAGCCTGACTGTGAAGAGTTTGGCCTTGACACTTAACTTAGCCTTCTAAGTTTGAAAAGCTTGGCCGTGATGTTTAGCAATTTAAGTCACCATTATTCCCAGGGTGATAGAAAAAGTACAAGCCAAGATTTTTAAAAATGGGTTGACTTGATTGGGGATTGTTGAATGCTTAGCACCTTTTGAAATTCAGGGCCCTTATTTAGGTGCCTAAACATGGACTGTAGGCATTCGTTTTCGAAAATTTTTGGCTCCAGTGTTTGTCTCACTGAGATGTGATGGCAGAATGAAAAGGATAGAACACTGTCAAACTTTAACATTTTCATGACTAGGTTCATAACTAATATTATGCATACGAGTCTTTAGCATAACCTCATTTCAGTGGGTATTCATGGACCAACAATGGCTGTCTGTTTAAAGTAGTATCCAGGTAACCGAAAACTACAATATGGTTTGACACATCTGAAGAATGTTCCTTTATTCAACATTATACTATATGTTTGTAAAGTGCTTACTACAATAAGGTTCTGACCATGTTGAGCCCGTAGGCACTACTGCAAAATTAATTTTAAGTAGAAATAATAATGGTTTTGGGGGGGATGGCAAATACAAAGTGAGGGTGTATGAATAATTGTACCATACATAGGACCTCAACATGTATCAGCTTCACACTTGGATTACTGTTCACAGTTTCAGGCTCCTTTATTTATGTATAATGGGCATAGCTGGAATAGAGGAAATCTTAATAGTGCCAAAGATGATCAAAGAGTTATAGGTTATGAACTATCAGTTGAATCTGCTTTCAGAAAAGAGGCTCAGAGAGGGACAGGTTTGCTGTCTATATATCCTTTACACATAATGGTATTAAAAAAGGGGCAGATTTTTTAGAAGTATTTTTAAGATGGCATAATAAGGAGCCTGAAACTAAAAGAGAGAAAAATTGTATAGACATTAGGAAACAATTTTTTGCGGTGTGTTCAATTGGACAATGAAGAATTTGCATGGGTGGGTTGATGAGGCACCAGCTCCTAGAGGTATTCAAAAGTAAATTGACGAAAATGCTAAAGAAACAAAACAGCAACCATGCTATTGTGTAGAGATATAAGTTAAATGACCCAGACAGCCCTTTCCTTCCCTGAAATCAATGCCTCTGTTTTAGTTATTGAATCCCTTCCCTCCCCCACCCCCAAACTCCTCTCTTACCTTTGCCTTGTCTTTTCTTTTCATAGAGTACAGGTGAGCATTTTTGACAGGAAGGAGAGTGTTGAAGAGCCTCAGCCATGAGCTAAAGTAGGAAGAGCGATAATGACAAATATTTTAGACATTTAAAATATTTAAATAATTTAGGTTCTGCTGCTTGTTGTTGTTGTATCATCAATGTTATGGCCCAAAATATTCCTGTTATGAATCATTTCTGGATAAGCACTCAGTGTGGAACTCTCCATACAAAGGGTTAAATAAAGACAGCCACATCCATGGAACCCCAGAGAGTAACTGCACCCCGATGGTCAGTAAGAGGTTATGCATGTTCCTTTGTCAGCTTGGAGGCTGGCCAAGAGCTCGCTCCAGGTAAATCTGTTTGAAGTTCCTTCCTGCTACAGGACAGCTTCAGGAAAGGAGTATGAACACCCAGGATGACCTGGCAAGACTATGCAGTCTGGGTGAACAGCTTTTGACTAGGGGTTTCCAAAGTAAGCAGCTCGGGGACTTGGGCAGGAAAAGGGTATTGACTGGGCTAAAGCCATCAACCACAAAGAGGGGCTGTGAATAAGTTTGCTGTTTTTGGTAGCTGGGCTATATTGTTTTAACTGAGGCTTCTGCAAAAGAAAATTGCCTGTGTGCAGCTTGGGAGCACATCTGTTCAAGGTAAACAGGATGAGTGCAACCGGTAAATGAATAAATTAGTCTAGAGAATACTCTGATTCTGCATCACTGATTTCTCTTCCATTGGGCAACCAAGTTGTTGCAAGGTCCCAACATCTGCTACCACTAGGCCATCGGTCCCCAAACTGTAGGGTGTACCCTGTAGGGGGGCATGGAGGAATGGTTGGGGAGGATGCCCAGCAGGGCCAAGGCCAGTCCCCACAGGGAGGAGGGGAGTGCCACTCATCCCCTGGTCTGCCCCCAGCCCAGCTCCGGTCCCAGCCATAGCTCCACTTGCCCCCTAGCTCTGCCCCCAGTCCAGCTGCAGCTCTGCTCTGCCCTCAGCCCAGCTCTACCCTCATTCCCTCTCTGCCTCCAGGCCAGCTCTGCCTTCAGCCCAATGTCCTCTGCTGAGCCAACTGTGCAGTTATGGGAGGGGGTGGGGGTGGGGGGGAGATTCCATTACTGGTAAGGTGGGGTGTGAGAGGAAAAGTTTGGGCACCATTGCACTTAGGCAAAGCACCAATGGTGCCAGCTAGTATCATCCTCAGCAACTCAGCGCAGTGAATTAATATGCCTCCTACCTAAAGCATTGCAAAACTATGACCTTCTTATTCCTGTGTCTAAAACAAGTTCCCGTCCAGTGATATTTTCTAGTGCATATGTACAAACCACACTTAAGGCTAAATTATGGCTTTAATTAATACCGTTGGGTGGGGGAAGAATAGGTCTGGAAGCATGGTCCTTTAAAAGGAAGCAATTTGCTTTCTTCTCCACACACGGCTAGCTCTGCTGGCTGGTGCAGTGGGAGTCAGTGTCACTGTACCATCCTCCATGGTATCTGAGTGCAAGAACTGGTACTGTGTCCATATACCCCATGCAGATGATGGCAGTGAGGTGGGAGAAGAGCAAAAGTTCCTTGTGCCCTTCTTCTCTCTCCTGTATATTTCCCCTTGCAAGACCAAGCATAATCCAGCCAACAGACTCTAAAACTAAAACAAAAATTAACAGGGAGAAATCATTACTATGACAACCCTACAGTTAACACAAGGAGCATATGACTCACTCCAGCTTTTGAGTTCAGTGATTCAAATCCATAGGCAATAAGCCTGTTTGTTTTTCCTCTACGGGCAAAATTGAGTAACATTCCACTTGTGCTTGCAAGACCGCTTAATAAGTTTCAAGAAAAAAATCCAGTGTGTACCTGTATCTGGCCTTAAAAAAAGATCAAACCGTGCAAAATATCAATAACAAAACCCTTGTGATTTTTTTCAGTGGCACCTTTCTTTTCTGAAGACATTTTGGGGCCCTCCAGTCTTTCCCTACCTTTTTTAATGTTTCTCTCTCCAAATGTTTTCAGATAGTTTCTCTGTTCTGCTGTGTCCCTCATTAAATGTGGTGGAGGCTGGTAATGTCTGAAAATGGATAGATGTAACTGGTATGCATGGGAGCCAGTTTACAGCAGTTTACACATGCAAGATGTTTTGGGGAAGTCTTTGTTCTGTGCCTGAGCAATGCCTAGTGCAATGGTGCTCTGGCCTCTAAACAGGGCTGTAAGACAAACAATAGTGCCTCAGATCTGAAACAGGATGGACACTGAACCATGAGGAGCTTCCATTGGATTCATATGCACTGAAATCTTCTATCCATTCCTTCCCACTTGGAACAATTTCCCTTATCCAGTGCATCATGATAAATGAGGAACGACTCCAAATTTAGACTGTTGATCAATGACCACACCTAGGATATCATTATCTAAGCACATAGTTGCAGATGACAGCCCATTAATCTTCATTACTTTATGCAAGTGCTCAGGGACCTCTTCCAGAACCTCTGTACTGTGTCTCACCACAAGACATAGTTTTTGTTTTGCGTTGCTTAGTTTTAATCAACAAACAGAAAACTTTAAAAGACTGCAGACTCCTGTTGTGATCTGCCTGTCACCTAACCTGCCTTTTTCATGGTCTTTGTGGTCAATTTGCAGTCATAGAAGAGCTCGCTTTGAGATACTGCCTCCAGATTTGTATTGCAGGGAAGAATCATTTCATTCTGAATAAAGAACCTAAACATATGTGATAATATTTTTCATCTCAGCTTGAAATCAGATGGTAAATAATACATACCCCTGTGTCTCTTTTCCAGAAGGTCTATAACAAAATAGCACTTATGATTTTTGCCTCAGTACACAGGCAGTAACCTTTAAAGGAAGCAATCTTCTTGCTGAAGGTTAATTTATAAGTATGTTTTAATGAGTGTTTATTAATGAGTGTGCATATAAAGCCACACCTAGATTAAACTAGTGATCATGAAATCTCAACCTCTTTCACCAATCCTAATATTCTTAAAATGTCATTTAAGGAGGGGAAATGCATCCGATTGGTAATGGACATAACCAAAGAAGCAGTGAAGTTGGTTGAACCAAACCCTCCCGTCTCCTCAGATGCTGAAATTTGCCTACATCTCTGGTTCCTTCATGTGCTCTGACATGATGGCAATGGGTGCAATACAAAACTCATAGATAAATACCTTCCTCTCTAGAAAAGACCTGTACTCTTAGGGGATCCATCACTAATTATACACTGTGTCTGTATTTTATGATGTCTGCTCGCTTGACAGTTTTTAAAAAGCATCCACAGTTATGTTTTTTTGACTAAGCTGTGATATGAGAGGTTTTTGTGTGAAATTTTCAGACGTGCCCAAGTGACTTAGGGGCATAAGTTCCAATGACTTTTCAATGGCATCTGTGCTCCTAAAACACTTTAGGATATATTTATACAGCAAAGAAAAACCTTTTGCACCAAGAGCCCTCATCACTTGACTTGACTTGGGCTCCCAGGGCTTAGGCTGCGGGGCTAAAAATAGTAGTGTAGAGGGTTGAGGTATGGAATTCTGCTCCAGAACCTGCTGGGGCAAAGTTAAAAACTTGATAATGGATGTCTTTCCATTTAGTTTTTGTTGCCCTTTCAAAATGAAAGTCAGTTTGTCTTCAATAGATTATTCTTCCCGAAAACAATTTTTTTCATTAATCCTGTGATTTGAAGGATTTGGAGTACTTTTCTTGCAGACTTGCTTTTAGTTAATTCAGTTTCCCAGATATCTCTCTGGTGTAGGCAAGAAGCCACATCTTCTGTTGCTCACATAGAAAACCAGTAAATTCACTTTTTATGCAGTCACAGGCATGCAGCTTGTGTCTCAGTTCAAAAAAATCATCCCAGTACTTTTCCTCTCAAGATGTAACAAGCTTCAGCGTGGGACAACATGTCATGGTCAGACCCCATGTCTTCACACAGTTTTGAAAACAGTGTACATGAAGAGGCTGAGTCTTGATGTAATTCACAATGGATGACTCCTACTGCGAGACTTAACCTAGATGTGGACTCAGAGTTTTAGATGCCAGTTGGTCTCTGTGAATCATGCAGTGAGTCCACACAACAAACGGAGCAACTTTCTTGACCAAGGTGTGCAGGGTTGCTTTGTGGCCTGCCATAGATGGAGCTCCATCTGTGCAAAAGCCCACCATGTGATCCTACAGGGTACCTTTGTTTTGCATGTAGCCATGTAACATAACAAACATTCCTTGTGCTGTCTGAAGCCCAGGAAGAGGGAGACAGAACAGAATGTCTTTGAGAATCGCATCGTCCTATATGTATGGCACAAAAGCCAAGAAATGTGCATCACAGCCCTCAGTGCTCACATCAACTTGAAGAGCCTTCACTTCACTATAGTGTTGGAGAATGGTATGGCTTTCAGTTGTTTGCCTTATTTTCACTTCACATTATCTTCACCATATTGATTCCAGGAGGGCAAAATCAAGGTGTCACCAGTCATGTGAGGCTTCTTGGCCTGTGCAGTGTGAGTAACTCATCTCCAATGATGTTTGGTCAGAAACAGATGTAGATCTCTTGAATTGCACTTGTTGATGCAAAATTTCTTCTTTCCAGCGCTGTAAAAATGACTTTGGTTTTCCTATGTGTTCCTTGTGAAAGTTTTCAAGGTGTTGTTTGTTTCATTAGGCTTCTTGCTTTCACGAAATAACATTGTGTGACACAGCAAGCCAGATTTGGGCCAAGAGACAATTCCAAATGCATCTGGACTCTCTCCCCAAACGCTCCACCGGGAGGAGGGCATTTGGTAAATTAAAATGGAGTCTTGCCACAAGGTGTTTGTGGAGCAAGTGCAGACAGATCTGGGAGTAAAGGAAATCATCTCATGGACTGAATCCGGCCCATTGGTCCTGCGACCCCACATGAGGACGTAACCCACAGTTTGGAAACTACTACCCTAAGGAGCTCTGTCGTCATAGTTATGCCAGTATAACTGTATTGGCAGAGTCTGTGAAGTGTAGCCTAGCCCTTTATAGAGTTAGTTTCTGGAACAAGAGCATGAGTCTTGTCACTCACCTTTTCCTCATTTGAGTTGATGGGGGGGAGGGAAGCAGTTTTCAATATTGATCTAATTATGCTGGTTTATTATTTAATATGCTCCTTTGACTAATTTTTGACAGCCTTGTCTGGGCAAGTGCCCTTCAGAATAATAATAAAGTCAAAATCTGAGTTTATGGAGGCTTTTAACATTGAAATTTGCACCTCCAGAAAAGGAGGCATTGAGCTGCTTTATCAGTTAATCCTTCACTGATTGTTCAATAGCACATAAAATAGACACACACAAAACAGACGCACAGTACAGTAGCCCAAAAGGAAATTTTATCCATTAACCATTCTGAAAGTAAATGAGTTGTTTTTCAGCAAATGTGGGACTCATCTGAATTTTACATAATTTTTTTGCATAAAGCAAGTTAAAGCCTGAATTATTCATGACTTTTGCATTTCTTTCTCTGGTTGGTTATTCTGGAAGGAAGGAAGCTGGAATTTATTCCACAGGCACTCTCGGTTTATTGCAGTAATGGGAACATTGTACCGGTAATTATAGTTTTACTAATTATACTTGCTCATTTGCTTAATCTTCATCAAAAGAATATTATTTGAGCCTGGTTTTCTCTTTGACACAGTAGTTGGGTTATGAATTGTAAGTAGGAAAGAGGTCAAGTCTGACTGTCTGATCTTGTCCCTCGCTCTCGATCAGGCTCCTGTGGGGCTGCTTCACAGGAGTCTCAGTCAGTTCTGAACAAGTTGAACAGTCTGCAGACCTTACGCTTGTAGAGTGCATATACTCATGAAACAGAGAGGAAAAAACTATGGGGGAGGGGCACATGAGGAGGGGGACGACTTGTATCCCTGTTGTTGGATTGCATCCTTTTGACATGAATAACTGTTGTGTTTTATTGCTTAATTAAGAAAATCTTTAATGCATTTGTGTCTGCAGCTTATTAGCACTGCTACTCAGAAGACTTCTTTCCATGGTTCTGTTTACAGGTTTTTTTTTATTTTTTACTGTAAAAAATACTTGTATTATAATTACAAAGAGTTTAGGGCCAGAGCCAAAGCCTTTTGAAGTCAATGGGGGAATCTTTCCACTGGCTACAGTGGGCTTTTGGTCAGACCCATAACTGGCAAAATTCAGAATCAGAATATTGTGGAAAAACATAGGTGAATTCCACTTCCAGATTGTCACCTGGCTCCTGTGTTTTTTCTCAGTGAGCTAGTTTTTTTTATAAAGCATGAAATATTGAAGGTTGAAGAAAACCCATTTAATGGCTTTAAGTTTGTGGAGTTCCTTGTGATCTACTTTAATGTTTAATACATGCACAAGCAGAATAGCTAACAGTGGATAATACAAAGGGCAAATAATTATTCACTGTCATGTCTCATTAAGTAAAGTTCAGCGAATTCTATTAATTTCTAAGAATGTGCAGTCTGAATACACAGCAATGAATTTGTATTCAGTAAATATCAGGGACTACTCGTATGTAAAAACAGGCACGTTTCTATTCCTGTAAGGCTGTGTGTGTATTTTCACTGATTCTGAACTTTATTATCATGAAAACTTTTATTGAGGGTGACAGGAATAGGTGCTCAGGAAGCAAAATGATTAATTCCCCAGTGCCCTCTGGAGCTCAGAGGATCTAATCCAAAATAGTAGCAATGAGTGAATCTCTGGGGTAACTTAAACACCGAGAAGTTTCATTTTTATTTTTAAGTAAGCAAGTTCAAGCAAAGCCAACTTTTTATTACATGACTGTGACTGGAGTCCTCAAGGAGCCGCACTGAGGTTACTCAATTAGGGTGAATTGCAAAGAATGGGGTAGACAATCCCCAAAACTGGTCGATATTCCAACACTTAGATTTACCAGACCAGCACAAAACAGCTTCTATAATACCTTACTGGTTACCCAGAAGCCAACAACACAGTTCCCTTAAAGTAATCCAGCCTTAAGCCTCCACCCAGACACCAAGTCAAATATGATGAGGATTACTGAAAATCTTATTCATCATATAAGAAAATTCTACCAATCCCAAAGGATCAGACACATTACCTCCCAAGTTAATGAATATTCCATATCTTATCCAAATACACGCTTACAGCCAATTTTTATTAACTAAACTATAATTTATTAAAAAAGAAAAGAGAGAGAGTATCAGTTAAAAGATCAATATACATACAGACACGAGTACAGTTCTGAGATCAGATTCATAGCTGAGATGGTGAGCTTTGTAGTTGCAAAGAGTTCTTTCAGAATCAGTCCATAGGTTATAGTCCAATGTCCATATTCAGGGAGATCCAGATGAGACTGTGGAGATCTCAGCCTTACGGCTCAAGCTTCCCCCGCATTAAGCATCAAGCAGATCTGAGATAAAAAGGATCAGGACCCGAGTGGTTTTTATACAGTTCCAGGCCTTCTCTTGACAGGCCGGAGTCCACAGGCAAACAATAGGGAATCATGGAGACTTTGAAGTAGACCTATTTCCTAAGCATCGCTGGTAATTAGCTACACGGATTAACTTAAGGCAATTGCCTGTTTTTCCACCATTGACAGGTGATTTGCTATACATTTCAAAGAGAGATGGATACAGTGATATTACTTTGTTTACAGTTATTTTAAATGTTAAGATGTCCTTTGGATCTCTGAATCAATAGTTATAGTGACAGACACAAACTGTCTGTTTACATGGCTAATATCTAACAAGATATAAGTACACACATGCAGTTAGTATCACCTCAAATTCTCTGACAATACAGGTTTGCATTTCAAAGTTCTAGCCTATCTAGCATGGAGTTGCCCTAATGACCATTCACATACTTTTCTAACATGTCTCTAAAGGTTGGCTCTGGGTCATTAGCCTGTGAGCCGCTTAACCCTTTCTATTGACACACTTTGTATAAGATTCATTGCAATTATACAACAGTGGTAGCAATAATGATTTGCACGGTCATATTTTAATGAGATAATGACACAATATGTCAGATCCTCAGCTGGTATAATTTGGTGTAACTCCAGTGAGGTCAATGAGGCACTGCTGACTTACACCAGCTGAGATTCTGGCCCCAAATCTCTTCTAGCATGAACATGTCTCTAATAATAACGCACTTTGTGTTTTTCCTGCAGAGAAAATGCTTTATTGGCATAGGAAACTTTAACAATAAAATAAAGACCCTTGTCTTTGATTGATGTGATTAGACAGTATTAGAAAATGAAAACAGTCCTTATCCATTTGATGAAAAAAGACAACAAGGGAGTGTAATGTTCATAGTTTCATAAAGCACAATAACCCTGCTTATGAAGTTTTCAAGGCTGCTTCTCAAGACTCATTGCTTTAATACTTCAACTGATTTGTATCTGAAGAGACAGGTAGGGTCCTATTTTCTCAGCAGGAATTTTGCTGCTTAGGAAAACAGGCTGAGTGCGCACTGGGTTGCTTGCGCTCTGCCAATTTACTATAATAATTCACATCTTCCTCCTGTAATGTTTGTTTGGTCACTGCAGTTATCCATTTGCTTATTTTAAAATGGAATATATTTATTATGCCCCATATGTTAGGGGAAATGCTTCTTGCATTGGCATTAGGAAATTTTCTCCCTTCATTTTCTTCATAAATGATTTATCTGCCCTATTACTGCTTGTGTGGTTTCTACCTTGTCTGCATAAAGACTTTTCCAAAGCCTTTTTGTTAAGGACCACAGAAAAGAAAACGCATTGAATCTAATTTTCAGCTGGGAATATACTTTAAATCTTTCAAATGACTTTCTTCTCATTTCATGGCCATTGGCACATCATTAATAGCTCCAGAGGGAAAAGGCGGAAGTTACCAATCCAGCGTGGACATGCATGCATTATCTTGCAATGTGTACTGACAGGACTGGGGACTTTGAAAACCAGCAAAATACTTTTCCAAGGAAACCTTTAAAGTGGGTGTGGCTGCAGGATTTAGACTTGAGATTAGTTCAGTAGGTTTTGAAGTTGACGTTACCATCAAATGACTAACTCCTTGGCTAATGTGCTTTTGGGCTCTGAATTGTTAAGAGTTCCAACGTGCCCAGATGTTTTGGTTTTGTTTTATTTTAACCCACTTACTGAGCACACATTGCTGCCATTAAAAGAAAGCAGCATGAGCTGTGATGCCCCTGTTTGCTTCTCATTATGGAGAGACTTATGATCGCAGCCAATATTTACTCATCTCTTCACAGTGGTGTTTTTGGAGGTTTTGTTTTTAATGGAATAGTTGCTTCTGTGAAGACAGTAGAATAGGTAGTAGTTATCTACTTCACATCACATCTTCAAAGCACTGATATTAAAGGCCAGATTGTGGGTGCGCAAGAGCAGGGGAAGAAGGACGGTACAAGGAATCTCTGCCCTTCACTCGCCCCAATGACTTCACAGGCCCAGAAGCCTGGAGAGAAATAGGGGAGGGGTGAGCTGAGGGTAAGGCCATGATTAGCAGAGCTGGTGGGGTGTGGATGCTGGGAAGCATGCTGCACCATCTCCAAGGCTAACGTAGGCTGCTCTGGTGCATATTGCCCAGTATCTCCCAGGAAGTATTCGACTGAGTCAGCCAGGAGTCCTTCTGGGGACTCTGGAGCAGCATGGCTTTTCTGTACCCCATCCCATAAAGCATGCCTATTAATGCTGAGAGCACAGCCTAGCCTAACAAAATCTGTGTGGGGTATTTCCCTCCTCATTTTACCCAGGGAAAACCCAAAGTAGAGAAGTTAAATGATTTGCCCAAGATCATAGTAGGAGTCGGTGTGAGAACTGAGTTTAGAATTTCTGAGAGTCCATCACTCTGTCCTGAATTCAGACTGCTACACTGCCTCGCCTAGTAGTTCTAAAATGGCCTGTAGTGCTCAACATGCTGTTTCCTCTGGCACTAAAGCATGATCTAGGCCAGGGGTGGGCAAACTTTTTGGCCTGAGGGCCACATCAAGGAATAGGAATTGTATGGAGGGCCATGAATGCTCACAAAATTGGGGTTGTAGTGTGCGAGGGAGTGTGAGCTCTGGGATGGGGCTGAGGAGTTTGGGGTGTAGGAGGGTGCTCTGGGCTGTGACCGAGGGGTTTGGAGGGTGGGAGGGGGATCAGGGCTGGGGCAGGAGGTTGGGACATGGAGAGAGGCTCAGGGGTGTGGCCCCCAACCTAGCATCCCCCGGAGCGGGACCAAGCTGTGTGGTGTGGCCTCGACCCTGCGCTCTGGCTGGAGCGGGGCCACACCACGCAGCCCCCAACCCAGCATCCCGGCCAGAGCAGGACCGAGCCGCGTGGTGCGGCCCCCGACCCAGCACCCCAGCCAGCGCCGCTGAGCTGCGTGGTGCGGCCCCCAACCTAGCGCCCCAGCCAGAGTGCTGCCGAGCTGCGTGGTGTGGCCCTGGCTGGAGCAGGGCCCAGCCGCTTGGTGCGGCTCAGGGGCTGACTTAAAATGGCTCATGGGCTGGATCCGGCCCGTGAACCGTAGTTTGCCCACCCCTGATCTAGGAACAAGGGGGCATGGAAATACCTCCAGCTGAACACGTCCCAGTTTGCATTCTGGAAAGTGTGCATCCCAGAATATCTATCCCCAAATGCATTCTAAGGATGAATTATAGCTGTCTGCAAAGTGCCTCCACATAAAGAATTGTGGGTTTGTTTTATTTGAATTGATAATGCATTCCCATAGGACTCTGAGCTTTGTGTATGTGCTATTCTTTTACAGTTTTCACTAACCAGAAGACTCAAATTGGGGCAGCTTGATTTTAAGATTATTGCTTGATAAAATATGCACAGTGACATCAGCTCTTGGGGAAAATTAGGAAAAGTTCCCTCAGCTATAATCACTATGATTTCATTGCTTTTCTTTGAGTGCTTTAGATGAGACATCTTCGTAACAATAATAAATTAAAGAGGCATCCAAACAGTTCTGCAAGATGAGCTTTCTGCAAGATGAGCTTCACTCCTCATCTAGGTCTCTTGGTTTGGAGCTGTATCTACATAGATACATCTTGTTTTATATTTTGATCTGCTTCGTGTCATCTCTAATAGATGAGAGAATGTTTCAAACCTACCTGCAGTAAAACAGACAGATGTTTGCCTTACATGCTGCCTAGGGTGAAATACAATTACTTTATTGGGATATTGCAAGTTTAGCAGAATATATAGGATCCTATTCCACCCTTGCTTTTCATGTGGAAGACCCACTGATATCTATGGGTGTTTTGCACAAAGACTGAAAGTGAGCTATGACCTCTAGTAACCTTAAGAGAAAATCTATACTGATTGCTGTGCTTCTTTTCTTGTTTTGTTTTTTCTTTCCACTATTAAAGTCCCAGTCTTGATGTGTTTTTAGTCAGGTCCCTGGTTCGATGTCTGTGACAGGCACCTCTTAGTTCAGTATAAATCAAATAAATACAACACTGTAAGGCAAGAAAAAAACATCACTTTATTCCAGCTAGGTCTATTGTTCCAGAACACAGTAATTGCTCCTGGATCTGTAACTTATCCTGGAGAGTGCCTACAGCAATCTGAGACACTCCCCCCCCACCCCCACCCCAACACACACATCTTCAGCACACTTTGTCCTTTGTGCCTCTTTAGCTGCCACCTAATCATGTTGTTTCCCATCCATGGTCTCTACATTTCCATCCTGTCTAGAAAGATCTCCCACATCTACCTTAATTTAAAGGCACAGCATAATGTAATTATTTTGCAAAACTGGTATTAGACATTTGGAAAAAAAATACAATTTTTAAAAAATGTTTTGCACCAGTATTGCATATTGAAATCACTAGAACTTTGCTGCAGACACACTCATAACCCATTTTGCCATTGGTTGGGGGAAAGACCTTCCAATAATGTCATTTTCCACCTCCAGTGGCCAAAATGTTGTGATCAGGCATGGAGTCATCTTCCACGTGCTTTTCGGTTGCAGCTTTTGGGGTGTCTGGGTTGCTTTGCAGCCTCCCTAATGCCAGATCTAATGAGAGAACTGCTGTCATTCTGAGTGATCTCCCAACATCAGCTAACTCGGCACTGTGTCTAGGTATCCAAATCTCTTAGTTAGAGGAGGGGAATTAGAGGTGGAAACCAGAAATGTCTTCAATCGCTCTAAATGCATCAGTCATGCTGGAAATTACCAGCCTACTCCAATCATGTTAGGGTGTGACGGTGACTGTCTATTGATTCTGTACAATAGTACAATAGGGTCCTGGTCCATGACTGGAGCTCCTAGGAGATACGATAATACAAATATTTAATAAGTTTTTGGAGCTGCCCTGTCCTGAGTGAGTGGAAGGAGAAGGGGATCCAAGGGATGATATCTGATAGGAGAGAGAAAGAGGAAAGACCTGTCTTCCCATAGTAGGTAATAGGTACCTTCTCTTCTGAAGGTAGATAAGGTGGAGCCTTAGACACCTCTTCCTACAGAATATCAGTCAGCCAGAAAATCACCCGGTTTGCATCTAGCCAACTAAGTAAGGAAAACAGCCTTTAGTAGAAGCCAGGTTGAGGGTCCAAAGTCCTTCCCTAAAGGAGCAAAATTACCTGGCCAGTTTCTCACATAGCTCTAATTCCTCCCCTATTCTTGATTCCCTTCACTATCTGTCTCTGTCCTTCTGCACTAAATTCCACTTTCCTCTCATAGTCTTCAATGCTTGGCACATCTCCATTCCTCTTCTCGCATCATCCTATACCCTCAATCTCTGCATCCTCTCTCCGAAGTGGTCCCTTCATCTGTTGCTCACTGCTGGCATTTTGCCTTTCTTTATGCCACCCCCTATACACGGATTCTCTCCTTCTTGCCAGATGCATCTGTATGTCTGATCTTTAAGATGATCTCCTTAAAAATCCTGCAAGATATGGGTCTTCCAACTCCTTGCCATTTGCTAGTGATTCTGACAACTGCACAAGCGTCAGAAGAAATTTCACACTCGAGAGCTTGCCTGCAGCAGGATTATTATAAGTAACTCACCTATTGATCATTACTGTTGATGATATCTCAAGAGAAATGATATAAAATGTAAGGCAGACAAGTAATCTATATGAGAAAAGATCTAGATCTCGGAGAACTAAAAATCACAAAATTATAGGAGATAAAAGACTTAACCAGCGGGGTTAGTGTTTAATTTAGGAAGAAAGCAAGGGGTCATCAACAAGGTGAAAAAACAAAACAGGGAAATATGAGTGGCTTCTTTTTAATTAATTTTTCATTCTTGTACTGAGCGTGGTGCTGTTGAAAGATACCAGGTTGGCCATTCTGGGAGTCTGAAGTTCCTTCTTTATTCATGGAACAGGAGCATCATGACACTGCAAGTTTCCTACCTTCCTCCCCACCAATATGCTGCAACTCTAGGAGGAAAAGGGCAGTTCACTCTCCATGCTCATTCTTGCGCAGGATCTACCGAAGGAGCAGAACAGTGTAGAATGAAACCCTGAATTTTTGCTGTCTCTACTGAGATTGCTAACAAGGGTGCCAAGTATTAATATCTTAGGTTCTAGAAATATGCCCTCTGCCTTCTGCACCTGGGGGCTCTGCCATATTGTGCCAAGATTTTTAAAAGTGGCTACTGGTTTTGGGTGCCTTAACCTGAGACATGGACATTCAAACAGTCGATAATAAAGGAACTACAGTCCTTTGAATGATGGTGTTATAGAATTATACTGACAATATCATGGATAGACTATGTAACCAACAAAGTATTGGAGAAGATTGGAACTCAGCATGATTGGCGTTAGGTTCTTATAAAAAGAGAGGGGCTATTTGCAGGGCACATCTAAACAAGCTGAGCAGACGGTGTATGTTTATAGGGTCTAGAAGGGAAAGTTGATGGCAAAAGAACATGAGGCAGAAAAAGAAGATCTTGGACGGTCAAATTGGTATCTTGGGTGGATCAGGTTTATTCATCCACAAAGAGATTAGTAGAGGATCATACAGAATGGACTACCATTGTGGCAAACCTCCAGTAATGTACATGACACTTACGAAGGAGAAGAGCAACCTTAGATACCTTAAAGAGGCTTGAATTTTCTGAGTGTATGCCCTCTTAAAATGAGGCCCTTTCAAGGTGTCTTAAATTCAGCACCCCCACTCACTAGTCAATTTTGAAACTTTTATCCCATGAGCCTGGCAATTCCAACAGCACTTCCTCACATATGGGAACTTCATGTGATATCCCACTAGTCATCAGTACTGACTGGCTGAAGGTAGAGATGGAAGAACCTGATGATGCTTGAGGTTTTGAAACTCTTGGACTATATTCTGGAGGTTGCAAACTTTGATTTGAGTTAATTACCTCTTTCCCTATGGATTTAAACACATGGTTTCCCCTCCCCAATTTAAAACACATGCACACGTGTATTTCTTTACTTACTGGGAAGCGTATGCTGTGAAATGTCAGAGGCTTGGGACCTACTGCAAAAGAATAATTTGATAAGACGAGTTCTGAGCTTAAGCCCTTAGGTAAACAAGAGGAATGAATAAATAAAAGGAGGATGGGGGGTGGGGAGGGAAGAGAGGGGAAGAGCCTAGGTTTGAGCAGTAATCCTCTCTTGGCATTTGAAAGCTCTCATAAATTTGCTTAGCTATTGAGCTGTTACATCCCAGGAAACAGAAACAAACAATATCGTCCTGATAGCCTGTTATTATGTGAACAAATGGCAAAGGCAAAGGGAAGATTAATGTTCATCTTCTCTTCCTTTACACTGATCTGTTTGGTCTTATCAGGCAATAAGAATGAATTCATGATGTTCTTGATTTGTTTGTTAGATCTAAGGTTCTGCTCCTACAGTAGCATAGGCAGGCTCCTTTGGCTACACAGAGCTCAGTGCAGAATTGGGGCCTTAAGCATAACATTGGCATTAAAACCAAAAGGGGGTCGAGGGGCGAGGGGGAATATAGTCACTCTCTTTAAAATAAATTTATTCAAAGTCTGATCTACCAGTACTCTCCTCACTAATGGGATTATAGTCCATGGCAGTTAAATTAAGACATTTAATGTTGAACTTCCCAGTTAATAATTCTACTTATGCAGAGACCTTGGGGCTGAAAAAAAAATTGGTTAAATCTCCATAGTGACATACTGACACCATCCTGCCTACTCCACCAAGAAAATAAAATAGTGTCAATCTAGTTGAAAAATTTAAGGGAATTTTGGCTGGGAGCCCCGGGGCCTTTAAATCACCCCCGGAGCTCCCTTCTTCAGAGGCAGCTGGGAGCCCTGGGGCTCAGGGGCGATTTAAAGGGCCCAGGGCTCCAGACGCTGTGGGGAGCCCCGGGTCCTTTAAATCACCAGCCTGGGGAAGCCGGTCCGAGGTCCCAGTTATGCTGATATGTCCTGAAAATGATATTTGGACATTGGACTATAACCTATGAACTATTTCTAAAAGAACTCTTTGCAACTACAAAGCTCACCATCTCGGCTATGAATCTGCACCTAAATGAATTGAACTCATGTCTGTATGTACATTGATCTTTTAACCATATTCTCTCTTTTGTTTTTAATGAATTTTAGTTTAGTTAATAAGAATTGACTGTAGCGTGTATTTGGGTGAGATCTAGAATATTCATTAACCTGGGAGCTAATGTGTCTTTGGGATTGGTAGAACTTTTTTTATATATGTATATGATGAAATAAGATTTTCAGAAATCATCATATTTGACTTGGGTACCTGGATGGATGCCTGAGGCTGGATCACTTTAAGGGAACTGTGTTGTTTGGACTTCTGAGTAACCAGTGAGGTAATAAAGAAGCTGTTTTATGCTGGCTTGGTGAATCTAAGTATTGGAATATCCACCAGCTTTATGGGGATTGTTTGCCCCATTCTTTGCAGTTCACCCTAATTGAGTGACCACAGCTGGCTCCCTACTAGGATCCCGGTCACAATGTTGCTGAACGGAGCCCCACAGGAGCAGTTTACCTCTTCACACATTGTTCAAAATTCTAGCCTCATGCCAATAGAAAAGAGACTTTTGATTGATAGCTAGGGCGTGAAATGTTAAAATTTTCAATCACTTTTAAGGTATAAATTCAGATCTAAAACTCTGTAACTGCAGCATAAAAGCAGTGTTTTATTAAGCTGCGTTTCTTTTTTTAGGTACTCTTAAAAGATCTTTTTTCATTCCATAAAACTGCTTAGTATTATGGAGAAAACTATATACTAGTGAGATTAAATTCAGGAATCACAGTCTAGGCACATACAGTAGCTGGCCTACGTGCCCTCTTATATTTTGCCTACATTGGAAGCAACTTTTCATTTATTAACACAGTATCAGCAGCTCCCATATCCAATTAGTGTGCTCTACCTTTCCTACTGCTTTTGTTTGGGCATTTAAATAAGAGAACTTCACTGCAATTTTTCTGTTAGCTGCTAGGCGGCAGAGCTGACAAGTGAAACTCTTGCACTAACACTTCTTGCATAAACCCAAGGGATAAAGCTTATTGAAAAGAACTCTGTCCCTTTTCATTATTGATGAGGTTTAGTATGAGTTTTGGATTTCTTAAGTAATCTCTCTGTACATTAAACTGGAAAGCTTTAACATAGTCTATCAGCTACAGAAAGGTTATGCATCCTAGTTCTTATTAAACACTCAGATAAAGCAAATTTGATTTTACAATATAAACAGGTAGACCTGGCTAAACATGTAGCCTTACAAAAAATCCTAAACACTGATTAAGTCCCCATGTTTTCCTGATTCACTAAAGAACTGTCAATGTCCAACGCTAACCTAATTTCCCACTATCTGACCATATCCATCCAGTCTGCAAAATGAATTCCTTGTTTATATATTTTGTAGAGATGGGACTGATCTGCACTGGTTGGATCTAGACCCAACTTTCCCAAAATTCAAGAGTGCTAGCTCAGATCAATGTTTTATATACAGGTTTATCTCCAAATGTTTAGTTTTCTTCCCTGATAATCTGATACTGGAGGATTTCTTCCCATCTTCATCCCTGGGTGGGTTCAGTCTCTGAGTGGTTCTTTTCTGAGGTGTGCCTAGTCTAATTCTCCAATGCTCAGAAGGATCAATCCAGTGCTGGTGAGGGCAATGGACTTGGATAACAACATATTTTTATAGCTCCTTTTTTTTAAAAAAGCATTTCTTTAAAAAATGTGAATACAGGTGCAGTAAAAAGTGTTGACTGACTTTTTTGTTTATATTCTTATAATGGAATAATATATTGGAAGGATAAAGAATGTGGAAAACAGAAGTGGCATTATCACAATAGATGAGCAAAACAATTCAGAAGTCCCTGGGTGGCTTAGGGGCCCCAGTCCAATTGAAAGTCAATGGGATTTAGGATCCTAAGTGCCTCAATCACTTGAAAATTTTCCCAACAAAGAGATGTATTGTGGTGGGGTAAATGATGATAAAGTCAGAACAAAAAGGGAGGGAGAAGGAAGGAGAGAGGGGGAAAGGTAGAAAAGAGGGTATGGATGTGTAACCCATGCCTGTTTGGTGTGGTGCTTTGTCCCCCTCTTGTGGCATCTAGACCAGTTGGCAGCAAGTAGAATTGAACCTGGAACCTCTGAAGCTTAGTGTATGAGTCTTTACTGCATGAACTAAAGGCCATGTAGCACTTAGCAAAGGCTGTAGCAGATACATCAATCTCTAGATTGCCTAGGTACCATTAGGGGGGGACAGAGCATCACGCTAGGGAGGCATGGGTTACAAATGTGTGTGGGGAAAGGTGATGTAGGTAATATTTATGGGCTATGATATATCTGTAGAAACTCCCAGAGGAAAAAAAATTAATTCAAACAAACAACTCTAAATTCTGTAGCCCAAAAAGGATCCTATATGCTGTGGTTTATACAAAAATAAGTGCATGCTTCTCTTATGCAGTGCAGAGCTAATAATAAGTTGACTTGCAAATTATACAGCAAGTGCTCTTTAAATACATCGCCTGAGAGGTTTTTATTGTTCAGATCTTCAAATTTTCAGTTGCTTTGTCTTTCTTCCCATTCTTGCCCCCTATCTAATTCACATTGTCACTCCCCCCATAGAGATTTTCTTCTCATTACAGAAGATGTGAAGACTTAAAAGTTTCACATATGCCTAGCTCCTTGGAGAGGATAAAACAAGAGGAGGAATGCAAAGAATTTCTTATCATACTGAGTAAAAGTCATAGCTTTAATTAGCAGCAGGAAATGATTGCTTAGAAGCTTGCTGCCGAGAGGTGGTTGGCAGTCTGAGATCTATTAACTCTCTGTTAGTGCTCTATAACGGCAGCAAGTGCTTGCAAATACTGTGCATGAATGAAAGAGTGAATATCCTGATACAGTTACTGGAGAAAAATTAAAATATATATGTGCTTTTTCTGCAACCTGCATTTGCACAGATATGCACTTGTTTCCAGGTCTTGCTGGTAAATGTGTAACAAAAAGAACTCCCCCTCTCTTCTTGCCTTATAATTAATGTAATAGCATTTTACTGCCTCTCTCTTAATGCCTCTGGACAAATCCGATATTACAATATTTTGATTGGGAATCAAACCTAATTATTGTTGAATTTGGTATGTAGGAGAGAATGAGGTTTTGCTAAACAGCTGCTGAGGAAGCTTTACATGTGAAACAACCTGACACATTCAGTATAGTTTGCATTTGATCACACCTATGTGGCTGAGAGAGGAATGCAGTTGGTTTTCCAACATTCAGTTTAAATTGTAACAGCAAAGTAAAGAGGTGGAAGGAGACCAATGTCCATTCTTGTTTCAGCCTCTGTCAGAAAAAACAAGAACTCCAAGGTGTTTATAGTCAAACGGGCTAGTTCAGGACAGAAAAGGAACCAGTGTGCATCTTAAGTGGAATTAGAAACAGCCTACTGGGTCATCCAGTCCAGCTGAATGCTAATGCGGGACTGTAACCAACATGCTTTTAAGTTCCCATCACATTCCTGGGAGATTACTCAGAACCTAATAAATCTGATGGTCAGGACATTTTTCCTGGTACTCAGCACCTTAACTTGGATTTGTGGTTACTAGCGTATTATTTATACCACACTCAGCACCTTGGGATCCAAGCATGTTACAAAATACATATATCCACACAGGTGGTCTACACATGGGTTAAGATCCTATCTTCCTCCTTCTCTCTCCATTTCCAAGAATGGGGAGATATTTATTATTTACTACAAAAAACTCTGACAAAGAAGTGGGTTTTGTCCGGCGGACAGTAAGGTTTGCAGAAAGAGGTTGCACTGCTGTAGACCAGCTATTGAGAAGGCTCCATCTCCAGTTTCCACGATGCTCAGTCTTGCGGTTGAAAGTTGTGTTGCTCTTGAAGATTGTTGCTATTATAGAGGGTGAAGTGGTGTCTGGGATGGTCCAGTCCATTGAGCATTTTGAAGACTGTGACCAGGACCTTTAAAGTGGATCGTCTGTGAAGTGATCCCCGTGCTAGAGTGATATTCAATAGGTGGATTGCTGCATGTTATACTAGCTGGAGTATTTTAATATTTATGGTTTCACTCCTTAGTATCATACGTTGCCAGAATTGTCATGTGACAATGGTAAAGAAAGAACCATTTTTTCCTAACACTGAATCTATTACAATAAGGAAAATGGTATCTAAGATCTCATCTCTCTCTGCTTCTCTAGAAGGCGCTGAGGTGCCTAGAAATGAGGATAAGCAGGGCAGTGTCTAAGCATGAATACATAAGGTGCTTTTATTCATCTGCAAATGTGGCAAACACCCAGCATATCTGTCAAGGTTTCCTCCCCCACTCTGAACTTTAGGGTACAGATGTGGGGACCTGCATGGACCCTTCTAAGCTTAATTCCTAGCTTAGATTTGGTAATGCTGCCACTATCCAGAAATTTCAGTGTCTGGATTACTTTCTGTCCCCCCAAAACCTTCCCCTCCCTGGGCAGCCTTGAGAGGCTTTTTCACCAAGTTCCTGGTGAACACCGATCCAACCCCTTGGATCTTAACACAAGGAGAATTTAACCATCTCCCCTCCCTTCCCCCACCAATTCCTGGTGAGTCCAGATCCAATCCCCTTGGATCTTAACACAAGGAAAAAATCAATCAGGTTCTTAAAAAGAAAGCTTTTAATTAAAGAAAGAAAGGTAAAAATCATCTTTGTAAAATCAGGATGGAAAATACTTTACAGGGTACTCAGATTTATATAGCCCAGAGAAACCCTCTCTAGCCTTAGGTTCAAAGTTACAGCAAACAGAGGTAAAATCCTCTCAGCAAAAAGGAACATTTACAGGTTGAGAAAACAAACATAAGACTAACACGCCTTGCCTGTGCTACTTACAAGTTTGAAACATGAGAGACTGATTCAGAGAGATTTGGAGAGCCTGGATTGACGTCTGGTCCCTTTTAGTCCCAAGAGCGAACAACCCCCAAAACAAAGAGCACAAAACAAAGACTTCCCTCCACCAAGATTTGAAAGTATCTTGTCCCCTTATTGGTCCTCTGGTCAGGTGTCAGCCAGGTTTACTGAGCTTCTTGACCCTTTACAGGTAAAAGAGACATTAACCCTTAACTATCTGTTTATGACAATATCCGATTCTCCTGGGAGCCATTGGGCACTCAGTCCTTTTGAAAATCTGATCATCAGCCTTTTATTTCACGCAGGGTGGCTGAAAGTCAATCTGAACTTACTGATTAGTTTCTCCTTCTAGTTCAAATGTTCATACTTTCAACTGTTCAGTTATAATTTCAGAAAAAAACATAGAGCTGACTTTCTCAGATATCCTTCTAAAAGAGTTAGAAGTTTATCAAAGTGAGGAGAAGAGGAAGGAGTAATGCTGGATAACATTTGCAAGATGAACTGGAAGAAATGGAAAACATGATATAGCTGGCAGCCAAACTGCAACAAAGGGTGAGATGCATGGAAAGGTAAATGCAAGGGCTGTGTTACAATATCTGAAGAGCACAGCAAGGGCACAAATTCAATAGTATAGTAAAAAGGAGGCAAAATTATACAAATATTGTAAATGACACAAGGTCATAACACATGGGTCAAAATACACCTGCAGTGTAGTCCCATTTGCCTGGGCCATCTGTCTTGACGAGCCAGTGACACCGTGGAATGTTGGCACATAAGGATGGTGCAGCAAAGCAGTTACATTGTATTACTGCTACAGTTTTCATCACCAGTGATCTAGGAGAATGTTACTACCTAGTAAAGTCAGTAAAAGACTATAAAGTTTAAAAGAGTTGTAAAGACAGACTTTAAAATGTTTAATATTCTATATTTTGATTGACTGCTTATTCCAAATCTTTCGCATACATGAACTTATACAGGCTACTGCTGTTTTGAACAGGGAGAACAGGGCATGGCCAGCAATTCAAATAAGCAACATAGAAAAGGTCACAGTAGTAAAGTTTACTACCATCTTTCACAGAATAAATGAGGCACTAAAACTCCGACACCTCATTCTTGAGGCAAAGACTGAAAGAGGAACAAGAAATGCCACAACCTGGATCTGGGCTTACTGTTCATGGACTTAAGTAGGTAGTAACATTCTCCTTGATTACTCATGAAGAAATTATTCTATATTCATTACAACTTACATGCTGTAATTGTGCACTTACTCTGATGCAATGTTAGCAGTTAAACTCTGATAATACTTAGTTGTAGGTACTATGATAACGTGGCATGCAAGCTTGTCATTAGAGCTGGTTGAAAATGTTCTGATAGAACAGTTGAAATATTTCGCAGAAACATTTTGATTTCATCAAAATTTCTGAAAAATTACAGAAACATCTTGTTTCAAGAAGGTCACAGCGCTTTTATTATATCAAAGTTGAAATGATACATTGGCAGCAAAGCACTGTGACCTGATTGAAATAAAGTGCTTCAATAAGGTTAAGTAAGTAGTTCCAAAATGAACTTCTTTGGAAACTTTGTTTTGTGAGTAATTTCAACTTTTCCTTCTGATTTGGTACAAAAGTAAGTTTTGAAATGTAGGTATTTCCGATGGAATGGTAAGGCTGAGTTTTGACCAAGTCTCTTTGTTGTGAGAATCATGGATTCCCTGGGCATTATGCATCAAGGCACTGTGATGTCTTGCTCCGGTCACCCAGAACTGTGAGCCCCTGTGCTACCATTCTGCCCCAGTGAGAATGAGCTTTGCTGTTGCTAAGCTATGTGTCAGCAGCCTGACACACCTGCTGGCCTGCCTTGCCAGAAAACTCATCAGGACTCTGCCAGTCCAAGTGCTGGAAAAGAAACAGAAGAAGGGTTTAAAGTGACTGTATTAAACATTACACTACAATCCATGTATCCCCTCGATACCCAACCACTGTAAAGATTCTAGTGCTCACCGTTACTGCGGTGGCCAACCAGGCCAATAGCAATATCCTATCACAGGTAATAATCCTATGCAGGTAATAATCAGTGAACCCCAGTCCTGAGTTCCCCTGAGACATCTTTCTGCAGTGTCCCAATCCCTCTCACTGGACACTCACAGAAGTTATGTTTGCTGCCTCCAAAGAAACCGAACACACACCAGTCTGTTAGTTTAACTGAAGTCCTACACTTCAGTTTAACACAAAGCACAGAGATGCTTTTGTAATAAACCGAGAATAAGTTTATTAACAAAGGAGATAGGTTAAAATGATGATAAATAAGAATAGAAGGCACAGTTATGGTTACAAGTAAACAAAACACCCTTTCTAGTGCCTAAAACTTAACTTCAGGAAGTTGCAATCTTTGTCTAAGCAGGTCTCTTTCCTACAGTCAGTTCCCAGAGATTTCAACCTCCTTGACTGAAGGATCCACCTTTCTCAGATTACAAGAGCTCTGGCCTCCTTTGTCTGCCCAGTAATGGATGCCAAAATGGCTTTTTGCCTTTATTTATTTTTTTTCTGAAGTCTAGTGTCTCTGTTTCAAGAATCAGGAAGGCTTCCTCGGGGTGCAGGCTCCATCCCCCTTCCGTTAGGAAGTCTTCCCCACCCTGCTTGTTTAGCTTGATAGCTTTTTTTACCTTCTGTTTAGATGTACTTTTCTTTGTCCTCTGAGGTGTTATCTGGCCCAATTTACATTGGAGACAGAGGAAAACAGGGGAAACAACATTCCTTTGTCTAGGACAGGCTGGGTTTAAGCACTGCTTGAAAAACAACTTTAAAGAACGTATTTCCATCACACATCTATAATTCTTTATACTCTCACCCATACATATATCATGCAATAATATTTATGATCAGTATCACATATGGTACTTCACATGACACCTTTTAAATACAGATTATGACACCAATGTGTTGGGGCTATGAGTGTGTCAGGTCTGATGTGTTGTGTTAAGTTATGCCATGCCCTCTGCCAGCTGTCATTGAGGGACTTTCTGGGTCACAAGCACAAATATCAGTGCTTTCCCCCTACATTTGGTGCTGTTTCTAAATGGATAGGAATAGTAGGGGATCACTAGGGATGGAACCAACGCTGGTTGGAAAATGGTCAGAATTTACTCCAACTTTTTATGTAAGAAACAAAAAAAATCTTCCTTTCCCCATATCTTCAAACTTTTCTGTGTGAAAAATAAAAAAATAATATTTTTTTCAGTTTTTTCTGCTTGTTTTTGTTTTTTGAAAACCTTGAAAAGCTGGAAAGTTTTGAAGGAAACTAAAATTTTATGTAAATGTTTTTGGTTTTTTTAAAGTCATTTTTTGGTTTAAAAGTAAAACCTCATCAAACACTTCAGCCAGCTGTAATTGGAGTTACATCATTGAGAACAGCTAGGTGAAGGCCCACAAGGGGATTGGTAAGTTTCCTAATCATATTTAAAGACAGTAATGAAGAAAAACTGAAGCCTGGCTCTATAAAGAGTTCCTCTGTGAAGAGGGATGGGATCAGTAGCTAAGTGTGCACAGGATTAAAGGGCAAATGATTCTGTCAGCCAGCTGCCCCCTGCCCCATGGCAGCAGTTGAGGCTCTGGAGAGGGGGAAAGGTGGATTCTGTTATCCAGGCTGCTCCCACATGCTCTTGAGTCAAGCCTATTTTAGTTGAGGGTGGGGAGTAGGATTCAGATATTTGGGGAGCAGGCGGGGAGGCAGGTGAGGAAATGGAAACTTGGAATCCTGTCTGTTTCATCAAATACAGTTTGGATACCACCAAGCAGGCTAGGGCCTTCTCATAATTGTCCTAATTTCTCTGATCTTTAACACTTTCTCCCAATTTTAACCAAGAACACCAGCCCTAATAATAATTGTTTTGAATAAGGCAATGCAAATGGAGCCTGGCGGTGAAATGCATGTTTGAGGTTGTCTGGATTTTGACACCCCGCCTTCAAATAAAAGGTTCACTTGGTGGCTGGAACTTCAGATTTGTATTTCTGTTATAAATCCATTTTAAGTGGATATGTTTTTACATGTGAAACAAATCTTCCAATGACTTAATATTAAAATTTGGGATTATTACTATATTGTCATAGATGTTAAGACCTATGAGGGCCATTATTATTAGGCCCTGATCAGGATTGGAGATCCATTGTTCTGGGCACCACACAATGAAAAGAGATAATCCCAGCTGTTATCTAGTCTGACTTCAGGATAATGCACACCATAGAATATCACCCATCAACTCCTGCATAAAACCTGACAATTTATGGTTGAGCTAGAGCATATCTTTTAGAAAGAAATCTAATCTTGACATATATGTTATCACTCAATATTTATACAGTCTTCTTTGTGTGAAAACAACACTATAACTCCTTTAATTTATGCTCCCATTATATGATTGTAAGTTGTTTGCCATTTTTTTTAACAGTCTACAGTGCTTAGCATACTGGGGCCATGGTCAGAGATTGGGCCTCTATGCATTACTGCAATATAAATAATAGGCGATGAGCCACTTTTAACCTATGCGCATCCTGTAAAAATCCTAATAATTTGCATAATACAACACAAAAACATTGTTGAATATGATTGACACTTAGTGTACTACACATGGAAGAGCCCAGTCTGTGTGCCCAGAGAGGAACTTCTGCAGGATTGGGGAGCTGACATTTTTCTCCCTTCTGTCTTCTTCCTGCCACCCCTGCAAACCTCTGTGTGCCAGATGAAGGTCCTCTCCACTCTCAGGGGCAGAGGGGAAGATTTGATTGATATCCGGTACTTATTTACTGGCAAAGCTTTCTGTACCATTCTCTCAAGTGCAGTATACATAAACCTTCCTGGAAACTGTGTACAATAGGAACATTATGTCAGCAGTTCTGTACAAAGCTGAAGTACAGCAATTAAAATTGAAATGAGAAAACAGCTTGATACCCCTAACTGCTATTGACTGTTGGCAAAGGATTTTCAGAGTCACAAAAGGCAGCAATAAGTTTTATTGAGCAGGAGATTCTCAAAATAATAGCTTGGGCATTTTTATTGCCTATTCCCCTGTGACAAAAGTTGGAAATCTTGGTCTCTTCAGATGCCTCCCAACTCACAGACTGGCTGTGGTAACCCAAAAAAACATTTAGGAGACAGGCAATGATCAAGCCAACTTCTCAAGTGATGATTAACATGAAGGGAGAGGGAAAAGAACATGAGTTCTTTCAAAGCTTTTCTACTCCAGTCCTGCCAACTTGTCTGATACCTCAATACTATGAAAGTTAATTTAAAAATAAAACCTTATTGTGTTCAAAACAACTGCCAGTACTCTGAGAGTAAAGTTCGTCAGTTTAATCAAAACAGGCTTGACTGTCACCATTCACCACCGTCACTGAGTTAAAGTAGCTCACCATGGAAGGCAACAATAAGGAGGTCTGGTCAGGAAGAACTGATTCTGTAGATCCGAAAGATGACAAAAAAGAGCAAAACATTTATTCTGTTTCCTTCAGAGAACACTTTAGGACATGGTCGCTTTCTAGGTATCTACAAGTTATCCTCTAGTGAAATTCTCCACTGGAGTAAAATGGAAAAAACTCCATTGAAGTCCAGGGTGTTAAGCTCATTTACATAACACAAGCAGAGAATTTGACCCCTCTTTCTTATCAGGGATGGTTAGTAATTTAGTTTTAACAAAAAAAGCACTCACTGGAATGTGTTGTTTTTGAGAGGGGGGAAAAACAGTCATGATACTTGTGTCATTTGACATTCCATGGGCCTCCTTGGTCACTCTTTTGGTTCCACATGTTTAATGCCTTTTGATGTCAAGGATATTTTGGTCCAGATACTTTGGATTATCACTTTGTGTCTCGCATTTCTGCTAAGTGTCTTGAAATAACCATGTACTCTAGACTACATTAACAGGTGAGCTTCCCAAGGTCCTCTGAGACATAGATTAAAACAGGTTGGCAAGAATTTATTGCAGCTGTGTTCAGGATACATACAGCTTTTCTCTGCATTAACCACGCTTATGCTGGGAAGTGCACTTATGTGTTCTGGGTTACCAGCTGGAAGTCCTCATTTAATTTGTTACTAACACCATCATAAAGTCTTTTAACCACCTTTTGGATTTTTTTTTAATAACTTCACAGTCATTTTCAATAATAAAATGGCCTTGTTCCAAAAGATGCATCTACATTGTCTTGGAATATAACAATTAAACAGAGTGGCTAGGTTGTGACTTGGACTCTGTAATCTGAACTGATCCCCCTAGCACTGTAGAAAAACTCACTGATCTAGATTAAACACCCAAATAAAGTTATTAACTAGAGAAAGATTTTAAGTGATTAAGTGCTATTGGCATAGAAGATTAGAACTGGTCACAAAAGGAAATAAAATAGCAAAACTGAAATCTTCTAAATCCTAAACTTCACCAGACTAATAATTCTTAAAGCAAAAGGATTTCTCTCACTCAAATCTTCACAGAAGTTCATGCTAACTGAATGCCTTCCAGGTAGATCCAGCCCCTCCCACAGTCTCAATGGAGATCTCTTTGTTTTCCAGATAATCTTGCTTCCTTGTGTACAGATTTGGGGGTGGGGGGAAGAGAAAGAAGAGGCAGGCTCAGTGGTGATGTCACTGTCCCCTCATATATACTTTCCCCCAAGTGCCAGAAAAATCCTTGCTGTGTCATGGGGTTTAGGCAGCCCCATCGTGTAGGTGCCTGGCTGACAGTCCTTCATTATGAATTGCAAGTTCTTGCTTGCACCTTTTGTCTATATGAGGTTTGGCATGTAAGGCATCTGTGTTTACGATTCCTTTGTCCTCTCTGAGGGGCTAGTTTGTGGGCATTCCCAGACTCACAATATGTTTCAGTGACTAACATATAGCAAAATGTCTCATAACTTAATATACATTGATACATACATTTCAACAGGATAATGAGGTTCATCAAATCAAAACTTTTCAAATAATATCCCACAAGGCATACTTTGTACGAAATATATAGCAATGGTGAACATGTGGGTAACAGTGGTTACAGTATGTCATAGTATCTAGCTAAAAGAATAGGAGTACTTGTGGCACCTTAAAGACTAACAAATTTATTTTAGCATGAGCTTTCGTGAGCTGCAGCTCACTTCTTCGGATGCATAGAATGGAACACACAGACAGGGGATATTTATACATACAGAGAACATGAAAAGGTGGAAGTATGCATACCAACAGGCAGAGTCTAATCAATTGAGATGAGCTATCGTCAGCAGGAGGAAAAAAAACTTTTTGAAGTGATAATTAAGATGGCCCATAGAAGGTGTGAGGAGAACTTAACATAGGGAAATGGATTAAATTGGTGTAATGACCCAACCATTCCCAGTCTTTGTTTAGGCCACAGTTAATAGTATCTAGTTTGCATATTAATTCAAGTTCAGCAGTTTCTCTTTGGAGTCTGTTTTTGAAGTTTTTTTGTTGCAAAATTGCCACCTTCAAGTCTGTCACTGAGTGGTTAGAGAGGTTGAAGTGTTCTCCCACTGGTTTTTGAATGTTATGATTCCTGATGTCAGATTTGTGTCCATTTATTCTTTTGCGTAGAGACTGCCCGGTTTGGCCAATGTACATGGCAGAGGGGCATTGCTGGCACATGATGGCATATATCACGTTGGTAGATGTGCAGGTGTACGAGCCCCTGATGGCGTGTCTGATGTGATTAGGTCCTATGATGGTGTCACTTGAATGGATATGTGGACAGAGCTGGCATCGGGCTTTGTTGCAAGGATAGGTTCCTGGGTTAGTGTTTATGTTGTATGGTGTGCGGTTGCTGGTGAGTATTTGCTTCAGGTTGGGAGGCTGTCTATAAGCGAGGACTGGCCTGTCTCCCAAGATCTGTGAGGGATCATCTTTAAGGATAGGTTGTAAATCTTTGATGATGCGCTGGAGAGGTTTTAGTTGGGGGCTGTGGATGATGGCTAGTGGTGTTCTGTTATTTTCTTTTTTAGGCCTGTCCTGTAGTAGGTGGCTTCTGGGTACTCTTCTGGCTCTGTCAATCTGTTTTTTCACTTCAGCAGGTGGGTATTGTAGGTTTAAGAATGCTTGATAGAGATCTTGTAGGTGTTTATCTCTGTCTGAGGGATTGGAGCAAATACGGTTGTATCTTAGAGCTTGGCTGTAGACAATGGATCGTGTGGTGTGTCCGGGATGGAAGCTGGAGGCATGTAAGTAAGTATAGCGGTCAGTGGGTTTCCGGTATAGGGTGGTATTTATGTGACCATCGTTTATTAGCACAGTAGTGTCTAGGAAATGGACCGCTTGTGTGGATTGGTCTAGGCTGAGGTTGATGGTGGGATGGAAATTGTTAAAATCAGGGTGGAATTCCTCGAGGGCTTCTTTTCCATGAGTCCAGATGATGAAGATGTCATCAATGTAGCGCAAGTAGAGTAGGGGCGTTAGGGAACGAGAGTTAAGGAAGCGTTGTTCTAAGTCAGCCATAAAGATGTTGGCATACTGAGGGGCCATGCGGGTACCCATAGCATTGCCACTGACTTGAAGATATATATTGTCCCCAAATGTGAAATAGTTGTGGGTGAGGACAAAATCACAAAGTTCAGCCACCAGGTTAGCCGTGATATTATCGGAGATACTGTTCCTGATGGCTTGTAGTCCATCTTTGTGTGGAATGTTAGTGTAGAGGGCTTCCACATCCATAGTGGCCAGAATCTAGCTAGTCGCACTTGTAAATTACTGGTGTAGATGTCTTCTAAATGGCTTATATAATGACTGCAACTATTTGTGACAGAAAGGGAAATTTCTCTTGTTGTGTATCTATTCTTCCACCTGCAAAGTACCACAGATCATAGCAGCGTAGACAACTCCCAGCCCTTTGCCCCACACATCATTAAGGGGAACTAAACCTGCCCTCCCAGCCCCCGCTCAGAGTGTGACTTTGACTGTGTGGTGGGGGAAAGGGAGAAAGTTCCTTCTACCTGATGCTCCCCCTCTGTGAACAAGTGGGTGAGAAGGGGGAAGAGACGAACAGGAGTAGCTGGCCAAGCATGCCACATGGAGCTGGTGCTCCATAAAAAGGAGTTAAGTCACATACTCATCCTCTGATGAGAAGTGGGACATGAGGGGAGGGAATAGCACTTCTGAACCGCAGTTCAATCTCTAGTTTGTTCCTGGGGTGATGCAGTTACACGCTGCCCCTTACACTGCCAATATTGTAAAGTTACAACCATGTATTCCATAATAAGGGCATTATTTTGCACTCTTCAGGGGCAGGTTCAGGGTTTGCCAGTGTCTTGTTGAACAGGTCCTGGTTTCTTCTTTTCAAAGTGAGCTCGCTTGCCATTATTATGTCTGTGGTATAAGCAGAGGCAAGTAATGATTTAAAAAAATTATTAATCACTCTTGAGCTAAAGTACGGTGCTTAACTTCCTAAGGGGAGGAATGGGAATTTCCTTATTTTAGTGTCATAGGAGAGCCATTTTTCTTGTTTTTAACTGCAGGTTTAACCTTTACCGTTTTATATTTTAGAGTAAGAATGCCTCTGTATATAGGATCATCAAACCATTTCATGCCTGATTGAGTCTGACAAGGTAGGAGCAGCATTATAATTGAAGGTCCAAACTACATCAGAACAAGTTTAATTTATTGACATGGTAGAAAATTGCAGGCTATAGTAATGCAGCAGCTTAATATTCAATAACTATCAAGAAAATACTTTAAATTAAATGTCAGAAGTTTCAGCATCCATTATTTCTGTGCTGAATTTAACCAGTTAATCCACCATACTGTACTAATCCATACTTATTTAGTAGGAAATGACTTTGGACATTTGGATCGTACTGGTTGGTTGTATCAGCAGGTCATATTCATGTCTGGTGCCCAGTAAATGCACATGCCTGTTTTCCTTTCTTTCATAATATATGAACAAGATGATTTTGTATGGAAATAAGAATCAAATTCAACCTCTTTTTGAGGTTTTAAAATGTTTTGATTTGCTTTTTACCCACCTTGTTTTTGCATGACTGGGAGAGAGAAGCCTGCTGTCCTTGGAGAATGTCTATGTGGGCAGGGCATATGTCTGTCAGAGAACTGGAAATTTTGCAAAGAGCATTTGATCTCTTGGGTGTGGATGATATGCTTCTAGGGAAAGGGGCACACCAGACCTATGCAGTAAGTTATCTGGATTCTAGTCCTAGTGCTCCAGAGTGCCAGGAAGAGACCTGACAATCATAAGAGCTGGCACACTATTGTGTTGGCTCTGTGGATGTGTATGGGAGATGGGGATGTTACATGCTAGTGGCTGGCCTATACAGAAGTTAAGAAAAGTGTTATTACTATTCTATTCTGTAGAGGTTCATGGCACATGTTATGGTAGATCATTCTTAGTGTATGTAGTTGAAATCTATGAGTTTGGGAGCTGAAGAACTGGGGTTCTAGTCCCAACAACATGTCAGTGTATGAATTCTTGTAACTGTTGTCTACTGTGTGGGCCCAAAGAGGCATAGCTGGTCCCAGCGGTGCTGAGAGCCTTTGAACCAAACTGTAAACCCTGTATATAATGGAAACCACTTCAAACCAGGGGGTGTGGCAGCACCTATGGCTAGGCCATCGGTTCCCAGCCCACATTGGCTATGGGGACAAACTGCTCCCTTTCAAAGGTAGCAGGAAGTCACCACGCTACACATGAGGATGTCCAGCCTGAACCAGGCTGCTGTGCTCAAGCATTATAATACTTATAATTAAGCAACTATCCAGCCAGGGCCAGGGTTTTTGCTGCCCCAAGCGGCGGGGGCGGGAGGGGAGGGAAAGCCGCTATTGGCAGCACTTCGGTAGCAGCTCCACCGCGCCACTTTCTTCTTCGGTGGCACTTCGGCAGCAGGTCCTTCCCTCCGAGAGGGACTGAGGGACCCGCCGCTGAAATGCCACCAAAGAGCGAGACGTGCCGCCCCTTTCCCTTGGCTGCCCCAAGCACCTGCTTGCTGCGCTGGTGCTTGGAGCTGGCCCTGTATCCAGCAGGCACCACTCCACCCAATCCAGATTTACTCCTTCCAGTAAGGACATTGGTTTTTGTATATCACTGAAGCATTAATAATCTACTGAAGGATGAACTTGTTAACCCTGAATAGTATGTGCTAAACATTACTTGGGTGAACATTCCATCATATACCTCATAAAGATTCATAATAGTGTTTTACTTGTCTATACTAACATGTAAAGGTTATACAGTTCAGTATATAGACATCTTAGAAGCTGTGGATGCAATCTTAACATCATTATATATATATAATGGAAAGAGCTGTAACAGAGGAAATTGTAACCCAACTGTTGAAACATCAGACTGATATGCACAAGAACCTTCTATTACTATTCTCTGTGAATGATCAGATCCTAAGTGTTTCCATTATTTATTATCAGTTCATCCTAGTTTAGAGGTGGTTGGGAATTTGTCAATGAAACTTTTTCTCATTTTTTTGGTCAGCAAATGCTGATTTTGTTGAAACTGAAGCTGTTCACAGAAAGGGCATTTGTCAAAACCAACCCTATTTAAAAAAAGTGTTTGGAAAAATGTTTCAAAGCTGTCCAAATATCTTGTTTTTATAATTTCTAATGAAAAGTTCCATTTGGGTTTGTTCTTTTTTTTGAAGTTTAAGTTAATATTTAGGTTTTTTAAAAAGGAAAAAATAAAAAGTCAAAGGTTGAAATCAAAACATGTTTCATTTGATTCACTTGATGTTTGTTTATTTATTTTTGAATTTTTGGTTCATGAACATTTTTGAGGTTAAGTATCAGAGGGGTAGCCGTGTTAGTCTGGATCTGTAAAAGCAGCAAAGAGTCCTGTGGCACCTTATAGACTAACAGACGTTTTGGAGCATGAGCTTTCGTGGGTGAATACCCACTTCTTCGGATGCATAAAAAGCAAAAGAAAGTTAGACACATTACAATATGTTGTTGGTCAGATAATTTTCAAATATAAAACATTTGGAGATGGAACTAATCCAAATTTGAACCCCAACTTTGGGAGGCTTGTCAGGAGGTTTCATACATAGGTTTTTGGTCCTATTAATTTTACTTTGTACTTCCACAATCACATATTTAGAGCATATTCAACTATGAAGTTCCACAACAAAATAGCAGCACAAAGCACATCTGTAGCTATAAGTGATATCTATATTTATTAACATTATCCCATAGTTGAAATTTAGGGGAAATATCAAAGTGTACATGTGAAAAATAAACCCATTTTCAAGTCCCTTTATAGCTCCATTACTTTTATTCAAATTATTTGAAAAAAATGGTGAAGAACAGCACTCTGCGATGACCACCCACATGTATGTGCTTCAAATAGAGCCTTTTTCTGGAGGTACACTTTAGAATAATGACCTGTAGCTACATTGCAATTACAGTGAGCATTGTGGTTAATCTTTCTGATAATTAAGTACACTAATAGAAGCAGAAGTTAAACTACATAACAGACTATGCATTACCTTTAAAAAAAAACAATGTAAACAGTAATATACAGTAAAAGTTGTGTTATCCGACACTTTACCAACCAGAAAGCTCTAGAAACCAGCATTTCTGATATCTCCCAACACAAATCTTCAGTAGGGTTGCCAGGTGTCCGGTTTTCGACTGGAACACCTGGTCGAAAAGAGACCCTGGCGGCTCCAGTCAGCACTGCTGACCAGGCCAGTAAAAGTCGGGTTGGCACGGGGCCGTCAGGCTCCCTACTTGGCTCCGTGTGGCTCCCCAGAAGTGGCAACATGTCCTTGTTGCTCCTAGGTGGAGGAACGGCCATGGGGGCTCCATGCACTGCCCCCCACCCTGCCCCAAGCGCTGGCTCCACAGCTCTCATTGTCCAGGAACCGCGGTCAATGGGAGCTGCAGGGGCAGCGCCTGCGTGCCAAGGCAGCACACAGAGCCGCCTGGCCACGCCTCTGCCTAGGAGCAGCAGGGACATGTCGCCGATTTCAGGGAGCCGCCCAAGGTGAGCGCTGCCCAGATCCATTACCCCGAAACCCCTCCTGTATCCAACCCCCTACCCTGAGCCCCCTCCCACACCCAAACTCCCTCCCTCTATTGGTAAGGATGACTCTTAGTTAACAGGAATTTCTGACTAACTGGCACGCCCCCATTCCGCCAACATGCTGGATAACAAAGCTTTTCCTGTATAAGCTATGCATACATCAAGAACAACAGGAATAGATAAGTTTAGATATTTGCAATGTGAGTTTATATTTTCATTAGAACTTTCAAGTTTTGCATTTCCTGACTTTTTTTAATGTAATTTTTTTTAACTGAAGTCATAGCCACACAAATCCAACTAAAAGAACCACACATTTCCAAGGTACGTTCAACTTGATATATACGTTCAGTGTAGGCACCAATCCAGCAAAGTACTTAAGAACATGTGCAACTTTAAAATAAATGGGACTATTCAAGTGCTTGAAGTTAAGCAGGTACTTAAGTACTCTGCCGGACCAGAGCCCAAAGCTTGGACTTGTGGCTTTTCTTTTGCCATAAACACCCATGTTCTGTATTTGTCAAATGGTACTCAGACTTGAAAAAATAAAATATTTTAAATGATGCAATAACAAATCAAGTCTCTGGTAATACTCAGCATGGGGATATTTACACTGGTAAATGCACGGGAGATGTGGGATTTCCAGTAGTGCTTAGTATTGGCCTAACTCTGCTCCAGTTGAAGTCAGTAAGCACTTTTGAAAATCCTGTCTACACTGGAACTTCATCGGCAAAACTTTTGTCATTCAGGGGCGTTAAAAGAACACCACCACCCCGAACGACAAACCTTTTGCTGACCAAAAGCACGGTGTGAACAGCACTTTGACAGCAGGAGCACTCTCCTGCAGACAAAGCTCCTGCCGCTTGTTGGGGGTGGAATTATTTTGTCAGCAGGAGAGCTTTCTCCTGCCGACAAACAGCAGCTACACTGCACGCCTTTTAGCAGCACGGCTGTGGCGGCACAGCCATGTCGCTAAAAGTGAGGTAATGTAGAGAAAGCCTTAGTTGTTTCAAGGAAATTAAAAGCTCTGGTAAGCTGAGCAGCACCAGAGCAAGGATCTTATAGGCTCTAATGGTACAGACAGCAGGTTATTTCATTTTCATTTTCTTTCAGAAACTGCTTGAGCACAATGTTGCTGCCTAGTGTCTTCCCTCACATATAACAATCATGTTACCCCCATCCAATCACTTAATGAGCATCTATTCAATACTTTGTTTCTTCTCATTGTTTAATATGTAGCCCCAGGCTTTATTTACTGCACACTGTCCAAACCCTGCTGTGAAAACAGAATTATTAATTTTACTTACACTGGATAGCACTTTACATATTGTCCCGTTGACTTCTTTGGGACTATTTGTGGAGTAACATCCTATCTAAAATGGAGTAAGTGCATATCAGAATCTTGCCCAATATACTTAACCCATCCACGAACACTCTCTGAAGCAGATGATGCAATGGATGTATGGATTAGATGATGATGCTATCTAAGAGATCTAGTGCAACAAATGAAAATAAATTAATGAAGATGAAAGAGTGATTAGATACTCTTTAATTTAATCACATCATAATAGTTTACAATAGGAAACTAAAAAAATACAACTGACAATGCATTAGAAATGCAGCTATTTATTATTAGAAAGACCATACAGTGAATGGGTTTTCTGCAAAAGTATTTCTTTTTAATTGAAGACATTATGAGTAAGATTAAAATGAGATTTCCATTATGGCCAGGAATCAATTTGTGCCTTCACTTTCTTCCAACCTTCTTCTTTCCTCAAATAAACAAACAAGACTTTGTGGGCAAAATGGGCAAAAAGAAAACTCATGTCTTTCATTTGCCTACAATGATCTAGTTATTTCCATTTGACATTTCTGGTAATTCACAGAGAATAGTAATAGAAGGTTTCTTGTGAATATCAGTTTGATGTTTCAACAGCTGAGTTACAATTTCCTCCGTTACAGCTCTTTCCATTATATATATATTATGTTTGAGGTTATATTTAATATATATTTGATGTTAAGATTGCATCCACTGCTTCTAAAAATGTTACTGGTGAGAATATGCTTCAGGTTGGCAGGTTGTCTGTGGGTGAGGACTGGCCTGCCACCCAAGGCCTGTGAAAGTGTGGGATCATTGTCCAGGATGGGTTGTAGATCCCTGATGATGCGTTGGAGGGGTTTTAGCTGGGGACTGTATGTGATGGCCAGTGGAGTCCTGTTGGTTTCTTTCTTGGGTTTGTCTTGCAGTAGGAGCTTCTGGGTACACGTCTGGCTCTGTTGATCTGTTTCCTTATTTCCTTGTGCGGGTATTGTAGTTTTGAGAATGCTAAGTGGAGATTTTGTAGGTGTTGGTCTCTGTCTGAGGGGTTAGAGCAGATGCGGTTGTACCTCAGTGCTTGGCTGTAGACAATGGATCGTGTGGTGTGCCCGGGATGGAAGCTGGAGGCATGAAGGTAGGCATAGCGGTTGGTAGGTTTTTGGTATAGGGTGGTGTTAATGTGACCATCACTTATTTGCACCGTGGTGTCTAGGAAGTGGACCTCCCATGTAGATTGGCCACCTCCCGTGTAGATTGGCCACAGACAACCTGCCAACCTGAAGCATATTCTCACCAGTAACTGCACACTGCACCATAGTAACTCTAACTCAGGAACCAATCCATGCAACAAACCTCAATGCCAACTCTGCCCACATATATACACCAGCGACACCATCACAGGACCTAACCAGATCAGCCACACCATCACCGGTTCATTCACCTGCACGTCCACCAATGTAATATACGCCATCATATGCCAGCAATGTCCCTCTGCTATGTACATCGGCCAAACTGGACAGTCTCTACGGAAAAGGATAAATGGACACAAATCAGATATTAGGAATGGCAATATACAAAAACCTGTAGGAGAACACTTCAACCTCCCTGGCCACACAATAGCAGATCTTAAGGTGGCCATCCTGCAGCAAAAAAACTTCAGGACCAGACTCCAAAGAGAAACTGCTGAGCTTCAGTTCATCAGCTCAGGATTAAACAAAGACTGTGAATGTCTTGCCAACTACAAAACCAGTTTCTCCTCCCTTGGTTTTCACACCTCAGCTGCTAGAAGAGGGCCTCATCCTCCCTGATTGAACTAACCTCGTTATCTCTAGCCTGCTTCTTGCTTGCATATATATACCTGCCCCTGGAAATTTCCACTACATGCATCCGACGAAGTGGGTATTCACCCACGAAAGCTCATGCTCCAAAACGTCTGTTAGTCTATAAGGTGCCACAGGACTCTTTGCCGTTTTTGAGGTTGACATTTTTGCCCTGTGATTTAGAATGGGAAAATTTTTCAAAATCTCAAATTCTCATGTGCCAGGAAAACCATTTCCCACCCAGCTCTGCTTGAGATTGAGAGTCTTTGGATAAGACAAAATTGCAGTCTGTTTCTCCAAACTGAACTTCCTGGGGTTCATTGATCACTAATTTTTTATTTATACATTTCATAATGCCAGCAAGGAAAACCCAGATAGTGTTCTACAGGATAGTTATCATACTTCTGCGATGATTAATCACTCAGCGTTTGAACATATGCTTTTGTAATATTACTCAAAGTGTGCTATTATCACCTAGAAATAAACTGCCTGATATTAATTATTGCTGTTGTTTTAGCACAGAGGCATTGAAAGAGAAGCTTAAAGAAGCTCCATCCTTTAAAACATTAAAACTTTGGACAGAGAGTCACAAAAATAAGAGAATATAGGAGAAAAAGAAAAGAAAAAGAAAACCCAAAGTCAGGGAATATACACTATATTTTATCTTAAGAGTTAATAGTTGTGTACAAATAATCACCTTTAAAAATCAGGATAGTGTGAATTTAACAGCAAATGGCAGTGACCCAGAATTCAAATTTTCAAAAAGTTTTTTATTTGTTTTACTTCCTGTCTTTGTCATCTTTCTAATCAAAGCCAGAGCCACTGTGCATTTTGTCTGTCAAACAGTGTAACTATTGGAAGGATTTGCTTTTTATAGCTAGAGAGAGATGCTTTTAAAGCATATTTAGCTATTGCAAACATTGGCTTTTTGTGTATCACTGAAGCATTAATAATCTACTGAAGGATGAACTTGTTAACCCTGAACAGTATGTGCTATACATAACTTGGGTGAACATTCCATCTTGTACCTTATGAAGATTCATAAGTGTTTCACTTGTCTATACTAACGTGTAAAGGTTATACAGTTCAGTATATAGACATTTTTAGAAGCAGTGGATGCAATCTTAACATCAAATATATATTAAATATAACCTCAAACATAATATATATATATATATATATATATATATATAATGGAAAGAGCTGTAACGGAGGAAATTGTAACTCAGCTGTTGAAACATCAAACTGATATTCACAAGAAACCTTCTATTACTATTCTCTGTGAATTACCAGAAATGTCAAATGGAAATAACTAGATCATTGTAGGCAAATGAAAGACATGAGTTTTCTTTTTGCCCATTTTGCCCACAAAGTCTTGTTTGTTTATTTGGGGAAAGAAGAAGGTTGGAAGAAAGTGAAGGCACAAATTGATTCCTGGCCATAATGGAAATCTCATTTTAATCTTACTCATAATGTCTTCAATTAAAAAGAAATACTTTTGCAGAAAACCCATTCACTGTATGGTCTTTCTAATAATAAATAGCTGCATTTCTAATGCATTGTCAGTTGTATTCTTTTAGTTTCCTATTGTAAACTATTATGATGTGATTAAATTAAAGAGTATCTAATCACTCTTTCATCTTCATTAATTTATTTTCATTTGTTGCACTAGATCTCTTAGATAGCATCATCATCTAATCCATACATCCATTGCATCATCTGCTTCAGAGAGTGTTCGTGGATGGGTTAAGTATATTGGGCAAGATTCTGATATGCACTTACTCCATTTTAGATAGGATGTTACTCCACAAATAGTCCCAAAGAAGTCAACGGGACAATATGTAAAGTGCTATCCAGTGTAAGTAAAATTAATAATTCTGTTTTCACAGCAGAGTTTGGACAGTGTGCAGTAAATAAAGCCTGGGGCTACATATTAAACAATGAGAAGAAACAAAGTATTGAATAGATGCTCATTAAGTGATTGGATGGGGGTAACATGATTGTTATATGTGAGGGAAGACACTAGGCAGCAACATTGTGCTCAAGCAGTTTCTGAAAGAAAATGAAAATGAAATAACCTGCTGTCTGTACCATTAGAGCCTATAAGATCCTTGCTCTGGTGCTGCTCAGCTTACCAGAGCTTTTAATTTCCTTGAAACAACTAAGGCTTTCTCTACATTACCTCACTTTTAGCGACATGGCTGTGCCGCCACAGCCGTGCTGCTAAAAGGCGTGCAGTGTAGCTGCTGTTTGTCGGCAGGAGAAAGCTCTCCTGCTGACAAAATAATTCCACCCCCAACAAGCGGCAGGAGCTTTGTCTGCAGGAGAGTGCTCCTGCTGACAAAGTGCTGTTCACACCGTGCTTTTGGTCAGCAAAAGGTTTGTCGTTCGGGGTGGTGGTGTTCTTTTAACGCCCCTGAATGACAAAAGTTTTGCCGATGAAGTTCCAGTGTAGACAGGATTTTCAAAAGTGCTTACTGACTTCAACTGGAGCAGAGTTAGGCCAATACTAAGCACTACTGGAAATCCCACATCTCCCGTGCATTTACCAGTGTAAATATCCCCATGCTGAGTATTACCAGAGACTTGATTTGTTATTGCATCATTTAAAATATTTTATTTTTTCAAGTCTGAGTACCATTTTACAAATACAGAACATGGGTGTTTATGGCAAAAGAAAAGCCACAAGTCCAAGCTTTGGGCTCTGGTCCGGCAGAGTACTTAAGTACCTGCTTAACTTCAAGCACTTGAATAGTCCCATTTATTTTAAAGTTGCACATGTTCTTAAGTACTTTGCTGGATTGGTGCCTACACTGAACGTATATATCAAGTTGAACGTACCTTGGAAATGTGTGGTTCTTTTAGTTGGATTTGTGTGGCTATGACTTCAGTTAAAAAAAATTACATTTAAAAAAGTCAGGAAATGCAAAACTTGAAAGTTCTAATGAAAATATAAACTCACATTGCAAATATCTAAACTTATCTATTCCTGTTGTTCTTGATGTATGCATAGCTTATACAGGAAAAGCTTTGTTATCCAGCATGTTGGCGGAATGGGGGCGTGCCAGTTAGTCAGAAATTCCTGTTAACTAAGAGTCATCCTTACCAATAGAGGGAGGGAGTTTGGGTGTGGGAGGGGACTCAGGGTAGGGGGTTGGATACAGGAGGGGTTTCGGGGTAATGGATCTGGGCAGCGCTCACCTTGGGCGGCTCCCTGAAATCGGCGACATGTCCCTGCTGCTCCTAGGCAGAGGCGTGGCCAGGCGGCTCTGTGTGCTGCCTTGGCACGCAGGCGCTGCCCCTGCAGCTCCCATTGACCGCGGTTCCTGGACAATGAGAGCTGTGGAGCCAGCGCTTGGGGCAGGGTGGGGGGCAGTGCATGGAGCCCCCATGGCCGTTCCTCCACCTAGGAGCAACAAGGACATGTTGCCACTTCTGGGGAGCCACACGGAGCCAAGTAGGGAGCCTGACGGCCCCGTGCCAACCCGACTTTTACTGGCCTGGTCAGCAGTGCTGACTGGAGCCGCCAGGGTCTCTTTTCGACCAGGTGTTCCAGTCGAAAACCGGACACCTGGCAACCCTACTGAAGATTTGTGTTGGGAGATATCAGAAATGCTGGTTTCTAGAGCTTTCTGGTTGGTAAAGTGCCGGATAACACAACTTTTACTGTATATTACTGTTTACATTGTTTTTTTTTAAAGGTAATGCATAGTCTGTTATGTAGTTTAACTTCTGCTTCTATTAGTGTACTTAATTATCAGAAAGATTAACCACAGTGCTCACTGTAATTGCAATGTAGCTACAGGTCATTATTCTAAAGTGTACCTCCAGAAAAAGGCTCTATTTGAAGCACATACATGTGGGTGGTCATCGCAGAGTGCTGTTCTTCACCGTTTTTTTCAAATAATTTGAATAAAAGTAATGGAGCTATAAAGGGACTTGAAAATGGGTTTATTTTTCACATGTACACTTTGATATTTCCCCTAAATTTCAACTATGGGATAATGTTAATAAATATAGATATCACTTATAGCTACAGATGTGCTTTGTGCTGCTATTTTGTTGTGGAACTTCATAGTTGAATATGCTCTAAATATGTGATTGTGGAAGTACAAAGTAAAATTAATAGGACCAAAAACCTATGTATGAAACCTCCTGACAAGCCTCCCAAAGTTGGGGTTCAAATTTGGATTAGTTCCATCTCCAAATGTTTTATATTTGAAAATTATCTGACCAACAACATATTGTAATGTGTCTGACTTTCTTTTGCTTTTTATGCAAAATGGAATGAAATCACAGTTCTTTGAATGTTATGATTGACTGAAAGGAATTAAAACTGGAAAGCTTGCATGTGGTGGAACTATTATGGACCAGCACCATATGCTAGACTCTGTGCTTTTTATCCTTCTGAATCTCTTTGAAGGACTTGTTAAAGGGAGGAGGGAAAGTAAACTAATGCACAGGATAACAAGGGTGAGAGAATCCCTAGTGGAGAAGTGGCAGATTCACTGATGTTTTTAAAACTAAATTAGCTTCCATTACTGAATATTAGAGGTGGTTGAAGATTCTCAGACGGAACCATTTTTTTCCATTGGAAAATGCTGATTCAACAGAATTGAAATGTTCTTTGGGAACATTTTGATTCTGTCAAAACTTTTGATAGAATCCAGGCAGGTGGACTAGCTGGCAGGAAACCAGGCAGGCTACTCAGCTTGATGGCTCACCAGGTGGACAGGATGCCTGCCTGGTGGACTGGCGGGATGCCTGGCTTCCTGGGCTCCCTTGCTTTTCAGCTCCCAGCCTGACAGGGCAGCTGCCTGCCTTGCTGGCACCCTGATGGACAAGCTCCCGGGCTCTCTGCCTGGCAGGAATGCTGCCTGCTGCTGTACTGGTGGCTGGCCTGGCCAGTGAAACAGATTGTTCCATTTTTCTGGAAATTCCCGTTTTTGGCCAGTTCTACTGACTATGAAATGTAGAAGCTGCAAAAACAGAAAGTACAAGACTGGAATGAAGTAAAATTAAACTTTTGTATAAAAAAAAGTTGATGGTTATATACTAATTGGAAAGAAATCAAAATGTACCTACAAAATTAACTATACCTTAGTTTTCATCCAGTTAGAAATATTTGAAATAACTATTATCAAATTTGAGCATTTTGGCAGTACATTTATTTTTCTGATGCCTTTAGGCTTTCTACACAGGCAGACATACGTAGAGAAATCAGGGTTTCCAAGGCAGATGTTAAATCAAGCATGTGACTAGTTCCTTGAAATCAATGGGATTACCCATGTACTTAAAGTTATGCACATGTTTAAGTGCTTTGTTGTGTTAGGGCTGGAGTACAGAAATGACAGAGCAGAGCAAAATAGGAAAAAAAGTAATGATGTCAGTTCTTGTGAGTTGACAGGTTTTTCCATTTGATGATATCCTATCATAAGGTGATACAAGACATTTACTCTGATGTGTTTTGTATTTTGCTGCTGATTTCATTATAAATACACATGGGTCATATTGAATCTTTATTAATGATCTGGATGATGGGATTAATTGCACCCTCAGCAAGTTTGCAGATGACACTAAGCTGGAGGGAGAGGTAGATCTGCTGAAGGGTAGGGATAGGGTCCAGAGTGACCTAGACAAATTGGAGGATTGGGCCAAAAGAAATCTGATGAGTTTCAACAAGGACAAGTGCAGAATCCTGCACTTAAGAAGAAAGAATCCCATGCACCGCTACAGGCTGGGGACCAACTGGCTAAGCAGCAGTTCTGCAGAAAAGGACCTGGGGATTACAGTGGACGAGAAGCTGGATATGAGTCAGCAGTGTGCCCTCATTGCCAAGAAGTCCAATGGTAACCCACTGTATTAGTAGGAGCATTGCCAGCATATTGAGGGAAGTGATTATTCCCCTCTATTTGACACTAGTGAGGCCACACCTGGAGTATTGCGTCCAGTTTTGGTCCCCTCACTACAGAAGTGATGTGGACAAATTGGAGAGAGTCCAGTGGAGGGCAACATAAATGATTAGGGGGCTGGGGCACATGACTTACAAGGAGAGGCTGAGGGAACTGTGGTTATTTAGTCTGCAGAAGAGAAGAGTGAGGGGGGGATTTGATAGCAGCCTTCAACTACCTGAAGGGGGCGGGGTGGTTTCCAAAGAGGATGGAGCTAGGTTGTTTTCAGTGGTGGTAAATGACAGAACAAGAAGCAATGGTCTCAAGTTGCAGTGGGGGAGGTCTAGGTTGGATATTAAGAAACACTATTTCACTAGGAGGATGGTGAAGCACTGGAATGGGTTACCTAGGGAGGTGGTGGAAACTCCATCCTTCTTGGTTTTTAAGGCCTGGCTTGACAAAGCCTTGGCAGGGATGATTTAGTTGGTGTTGGTCCTGATTTGAGAAGGGGATTGTACTAGATGTCCTCCTGAGGTCTCTTCCATCCCTAATATTCTATGATTCTATGAAAATTTGAAAACAAAGAAACTGAATTCATGTATCACATAAAAACTTCCTAATGATTAGAAAATGTGTGGTTAAGCTTTATTGTGCCTTATTCTCCCCGTTGGTGCACCAAGGCAAGGCAGTGAAATTGCATAAAAAATTATTTATGTCTTAGATCTACATAGGCACCCTTTGTAGGATTAGCTTGCAAAGAAAATTTGTTCATGTTCTTGTTTAAACATACAAATTGGATTGATGAAATTGCTGCTGCACTAGTAGTAAAGGAAACTGAAAATAAGAACAAACTATTGAGTATAGTAGTCTACAAAAATTCTAACTGCTGAGTATATTTTCTTACCTTTCTATCTAAATGAGAAGTTAATGAAATTAAAAAATTCCAGAATAAAGCTAGATAGGAATGCCTGACTTGTGTTAGCAGATCTATTGTTGCAGGAAAGCTGGATGGCAGCTGCTAAGAAAAAAGTAAAAGGTCACCTGACATCCCATTCTGTACATCCCATCTCAGATGAGTAGAGAAATGAATTATCTGACATTCAGCAAAATAAAATCTGGACTCAAATACAGGCTCTTGATTTTTGCCTTATCGCCAAAGAAGCAGGAAGTCACAAAAACTACTCTACAATTACATAAGGTCATCCCTTCTGTCAGTATTTGACCTTACTTTGACTTTGTCAAAGTATTAAAATTAAGTATAAAAAATAAGTATATATTTTATACCTAAAGATATTAGAGAAACAAGGGCAGTGAGGTAATATCTTTTGCTAGACCAACTTCTGCTGGTGAGAGAGACAAGTTTTTAAAGTTACACAGGTCTGACTTGAAGAAGCTTGAAAGCTTGTCTCTCTCACCAGCAGAAGTTGGTCCAATAAAAGATATTACCTCACTCACTTTGTCACTCTAAAATCCCGGGACCAATATGGCTACAACAATGCTGCATACCTAAAGATAGTCAGATTTTCAAAAGTGCAGATTATATGTATACACAAAATATGCACACAAGTCTGTATCCAATTTTTATTTACAATTCCCACTAATCATGTGCAAATCAAGTAATTATGTATGAAAATGAATAAGCAAATGAATATGTGGAGTTATTTGATCTGATATCTGTGAGAAATTATGCACATGAATTAAGCTAAGTGAATAATGCATAACTTATCCTGTAGTTGACTCCTTTAATCCCTTTATTCTTTTTGCCAATTTTTTTTTCAAAAACAGCATAATATTTTGTTGAAATTAATTGTTCAAAATTATTAGCCAAATTACCTAGAAAGAATTTTTGGTCTGTAAGCTCTTTGGTTCATTTTGAGTATTTTACATTCAAATTTTGAACCATGTTGGTTAGTTTTGGGTAGTCACATAGGCTACATACTGTTTTTGTTCTTTGGTTTTGATGATTTGGGGGGAGGGATAGCTCAGTGGTTTGAGCATTGGCCTGCTAAACCCAGCATTGTGAGCTCAATCCTTGAGGGCGCCACTTAGGGATCTGGGGCAAAAATCAGTACTTGGTCCTGCTAGTGAAGGCAGGGGGCTGGACTCAATGACCTTTCAAGGTCCCTTCCAGTTCTAGGAGATTGGTATATCTCCTATTATTATTATTATGACCGTAACACTTAGGGTACGTCTACACTACGGGATTATTCCGATTTTACATAAACCGGTTTAGTAAAACAGATTGTATAAAATCGAGTGCACGCGGCCACACTAAGCACATTAATTTGGTGGTGTGCGTCCACGGTCCGAGGCTAGCATCGAATTCTGGAGCGTTGCACTGTGGGTAGCTATTCCGTAGCTATCCCATAGTTCCCGCAGTCTCCCCTGCCCCTTGGAATTCTGGGTTGAGATCCCAGTGCCTGATGGGGCAAAAATCATTGTCACGGGTGGTTCTGGGTAAATGTCGTCACTCATTCCTACCTCCGGGAAAGCAACGGCAGACAATCATTTCGCGCCCTTTTTCCCTGGATTGCCCTGGCAGACGCCATAGCATGGCAACCATGGAGCCTGTTTTGCCTCTTGTCACTGTCACCGTATGTGTACTAGATGCCGCTGACAGAGGCGATTCAGCAGCGCTACACAGCAGCATTCATTTGCTTTTGCATGATAGCAGAGATGGTTATCAGCTGTTCTGTACCATCTACCATACCCTTGTAAATTGGCTATGAGATGACGGTTATCAGTCCTTTTGTGCTGTATCCTCTGCTGCTGTCATAGGTGCCCCTGGCTGAGATCGGCCGGGGGCGCAAAAGACAAGCAGAGACGGTTACCAGTCATATTGCACCGTCTGCTGCTATCATGGGTGCCCCTGGCTGAGATCGGCCGGGGGCACAAAAAACAAAAATGGGAATGACTTCCTGAGTCAATCCCTCCTTTATGGTATCTAAAAATAGAATCAGTCCTGCCTAGAATATGGGGCAAGTGTACTAGAGAAGCAGTGTATCAGAGAACCAGAGAGTACAGCCCCTCCATGTCAGATCCCGCCGAAATGATGAGCTGCATGCCATTCACAGGGGGTGCCCCTGCAACAACCCCACCTGTTGATTCCCTCCTCCCCCAGCCTTCCTGGGCTACCGTTGCAGTGTCCCCCCATTTGTGTGATGAAGTAATAAAGAATGCAGAAATAAGAAAGAGTGACTTGTTAGTGAGATAAAATGAGGGGAAGGCAGCCTCCAGCTGCTATGATAGTCCAGACAGGACATTAAGCAGTGTGGGGGAGAGGAGCCCAGCATCCCGCTGCTATGATAGTCCAGGCAGTACAGAATCTTTTCTTTACACATGAAGGGCAGGGGCTGATGGAGCTCAGCCCCATATTGCTACGATGAAGATGGTTACCAGCCGTTCTGTACCATCAACTGGGAATGACCAGGAGTTTTTTACCCAGGCACCCCCGGCCGACCTCACCTGAGGCCAGCCAGGAGCACTCACGGGCTGATGATGAGGACAGGTACCAGTCCTATTGTGCAGCACCATCTGCCACAAGGCTGATGATGAGGACGGTTACCAGTCATATTGCACCATCTACCACCAGTAAGGGGGAAAGAGGATACTGCAATTGAGTGCCGCAGCATCGCGTGTACCAGCAGCATTCAGTAGACATAGGGTGACATTTAGAAGAGTCAAGAGACAATTTTTTTCCCTTTTACTTCTGGGGGTGGGTGGGGGCTGTAAATTGACGAGCTATGCCCTGAACCACCGCGGACAATGTGTTTGACCCTACAGGCATTTGGAGCTCAGCCAAGAATGCAAATGCTTTTCGGAGACTGCAGGAACTGTGGGATAGCTTGAGTCCTCAGTCCCCCCTCCCTCCCTCCATGAGCGTCCATTTGATTCTTTGGCTTTCCGTTATGCTTGTCACGCAGCAGTGCGCTGAGTCCCTGCTATGGCGTCTGTCTGGAGATTTTTTAAAAATGCTTTGGAATTTCGTCTTCTGTAATGGAGCTCTGATAGAACAGATTTGCCTGCCCATACAGCAATCACATCCATACGGTCCATGCTGGAGCTCTTTTTGGATTTTGATTTCGGACTGCATCGCCACCCGGGCTGATCGGAGCTCCACGCTGGGCAAACAGGAAATGATATTCAAAAGTTCGTGGGGCTTTTCCTGTCTACCTGTCCACTGCATCCGAGTTCAGATTGCTGTCCAGTGGTGCACTGTGGGATACCGCCCGGAGGCCAATACCGTCGATTTGCGGCCACACTAACCCTAAACCGATATGGTAATACCGATATTAGCGCTACTCCTCTCGTTAGGGAGGAGTACAGAAACCGGTTTAAAGAGCCCTTTATATCGATATAAAGGGCGTCTTAGTGTGGACGGGTGTGGCGTTAAATCAGTTTAACGCTCCTAAAACCGGTTTAAACGCATAGTGTAGACCAGGCCTTAGATTCAGATTTATGGTGGGAATAGATATGTTTCAGTTACAGTGTACTTCCTGCATATATTCTTCAATATGCACTTAAAATTTACATTCTTTCACAAACATACCTACCAAGTAAACAGGTTTGTTCAAACATTTGTAGAAATTGAACAGGTGAGGTCAAATGCCGCTGAAGTGAATTCAATTTTTATTTTATCAGATATTTACTCTTTTTGAGGTATTTATCCATGTAAGTTGAATGTGTATTTTACACACCTAAATAAGTACCTAAAATCTCTAAAAGTTAGCCTTAAATCACTTCCTCTCCAAATATTATTTCTCAAGAAGACCTCCAAACTAACAGTCATATGTTTTAGCAAAAAAGATAAATGAATAAAATAACAATGTTTTAGCAAAAAAGATAAATGGAAACTTAAGAGGGCTATTGATGGGAGTTCACAGTCATAAAATACTTCAGTGGAGTAGGACTTGGAGTGCATTCTGCAGGGAAATTACAATATTCTTATAAATGCATAGTGGGGCTTGTGTGTGAGAGGGGTTGAGAGGCAGGCCTGAAGAGCTACTTTATAGACTGCTGAACAAGATGAGTTATCTCATCTTCCTAGTGGCTGCCCATCAGAAGGGGTTTCAGAAGCTAGCTTAATCTCTCCCCCATGTGTAAAATCTCTGGTTTCTGTGAGTTGTATCAAACATTGTACCTGGTGACTGAAACCATAGCCTCTTTGACCTCTTAGGCCATGTCCACACTACAAACTTTATGTCGGCACACAGTTGCCAAAGTTAATATATCAGTCAGGGGCTCGCATACTTGGCTGCTTGCATTAGTGCTGTGTGTACTCACCAGGAGTGCCTGTGTCCATGTAAAGTGAGATGCACCATGGATAGGTATCCCACTGTGCCCCATCTGACACCATGAAAAACAATTCAAGGTTGTTAGTGTTCACAGGGCAGCTGCAGATGGTGGAGGGCCACTTCTGGGTCTAAGAAATGAGCACTGATGGGTGGAGTCACACTGAAATGCAGGTTTGGGATGATGAGTAGTGCCTGCAGAACTTTCAGATGGGAAAGGCCACATTCCTGGATCAGTGCTCCTAGCTTGCCCAAGCACAGGGACACCAGAATGAGAGGTGCACTGACAGTGGAGAATTGAGTGGCGACCACACTCTGGCAGCTCACAACACTGGACTGGGAAATTATTTTGGAGCTGGAAAATCCACAGTGGGGGTCATTGTCATGCAAGTATGTAGGGCCATTAAGAGTCTCCTCCTATGCAGAACTATGACTCTCAGCAATGTGCAGGGCATAGTGGATGGATTTGCAGCAGTGGGGCAATAGACATATCTCTATTTTGGCACCAGCCCACTTTGTCACACAGTACATCAACAGAAAGGGCTACTTTCCATGGTTATGCCAACGTTGATGGGTCACTCGGGATGTTTCACTGATATCAGTGTGGGTTGGTCAGGAAAGGCACATGATGCTTGTGTTTTTAAAAACAGGACTGTTCAGGAAGCTGCATGAGGAATGTTTTCTTTCCTGACTGGTGGATTACCACTGGTGATGTTGAAATGCCAACAGAGATTCTAGGGGACCCAACCTACTCCTTGCTTCCAATGCTCATAAAGTGGCACACTGGCCACCCTGACAGCACCAAGGAAAGATTCAATTACTGGCTCAGCAGGTGCAGAATTACAATTGAACGTGCTTTTGATAGATTGAAAGGACCCTGGCAGTGTTTACTCACAAGATTGTATCTCAGTGAGAAAAATATCCTACTGGCTATAGCTGCACTTTGTGTCTTGCATAATGTCTGTGAGACAAAGAGGGAAAAGCTGCTGCCAGGTGGAAGTGGAGCGGCTGTCAATTGACTTTGAACAGCCAGACACAAGGGCAATTACAAGAGCTCATCGTGGAGCTATGAGGTTGAGGAGGCTTTGAAAGAGCACGTCAGTGGTCAGCCACAGTAATGTGCTGTGCTGTGCTGTGCTCTCTCCTTGAAGGTTTGGGGGATGTCAGGAATTGTGTAGTGTTCTGAACATTTATAAATATTACTGTGGTTTTACTGGAGCTATCAATTATGTGGCACTTGCTGTGCATTTATTAACATTAGGCTGTGTGTTTTACTGAAGCTGTAAGTTATGCGGTGCTTGCTTTATGTTTACTCATATGACCGGGTGTTTTCTGGAATGTATGAGTTCTGTGGTGGTGTACATTTACAAGTAGTGGATGCTTTGAATAACACTGTGCGTTCTGTAATATGTATTGCGAACTAATAAAGATAATTTATTTTAAAAAAACAGAAATGGATTGAGTAGCAAAAAGGGTGCAGAAGAACAATGTGCAAAATAAAAAAGGCAATCCAATGCAGACTTTTAACATAAATTAACTGAATGGAACTTTAAAACTGGAAAGGCATCAATCATTTCTGTCCACAACAGTGCACAAATGCAGTCCATTTTGGCTACACATACACCAATTGTGGTTGCCACGTGTGTGAAGCTCTGTTTGTCCTTATTGTCACTCCAGTATGGAGTGGTAGGGGTAGGAACGTGGCACATGATGCCCTATGGAATATTGGGGGTGTAGGGAGCTTCTATAATGGAGTTCTCCAAAGGGTGGCAAGTCTGTGACTGCTGGACCTCTAGGCCAAACAGGCTCAACAGCATTTGTGTTTGCTGCCTTAGAAGCCCTACTGTGTATCACTCTCTCCTCTTCCTGCTGGGATTCCTGGGTCTTTCTCCCATCTGCTCTGTCCTCCTCCATGCCATCTGCCATGTCGCCCCTCCAGGCCCTTTATTCGTGGACCAATGCAGACTGAAGTGAAGGATCTCATTGAACTTATCCTCCCTAGTTGTCTTCTTTCTTCTCCTCTTCAGGGTCAGGTATTCTGTTGGTCTGGAGGGGGCCAAGGCAGCAGCTACTGATTAAAAACAGACTCATGTCATTGGATTTCCCTAGATTTACAGTCACAACAGAAAGGGAAAATACGTTTAAAAACTCCCTTCTCTTATTCCCATCAGATCTTTTAATAAGACTTGCTTATTGACACTTCAGTTTTGCAATACCTCTCCACAGCACCATGCTCTAACCCCAGCCATGTTGAGTATGGGGCAAGATGGGGGAGGGAAAGAATTTTGGTTACATAAAACAATAACATTTTAGTCCCTATTCCTTGGGTACAAGTACAGAACAATGGCACTGAATATTAGCACTATATTTTCCCCAGACAATGGTGATTTTTGCTGATATCTCACCTCAAGGGTAAGTGTGTGTGTGGGGTGGGGGCTTCTGGTCTCTGTGACCCCAGGGCAGTAGAGTTTACAACTGTGACCAGAGTGGGCACTGTCTCAGGGACTGGGGCATGATGTGGCAGTTGCTGGAGGACTGTGTTGATGTATGTCACTCAGTGTCTACACTTGCACTGATTCATCCTCAGTAAGTCGACCATGGCTGAATGCCATTTGGGTAAGTGGTTTTACTGCATCACCATAACTGGGCACTTACTTCGGCCCAAGACAAATCTGAGTGTAGACATATGCACTAATAGGGCAATGCAAAGTGACTTATATCAACCTAACTTCATAGTGTAGACCAGGTCTTAGAAAGTCAAAGCATCTGACATTGAGCTGTGGAACTAGAGATCTGCCCTGAACTCAGCAGGGGAGGTTGTGGCCACATCAAGCATTTGTTGTGGAAGTTGCTGTCAGAAGAAATCAATCCCTTTCCTCAGATGTGAAGTCTGGATTTAAGATTATAATTTGTACCCAGCTAACTAGCTACACCCCAGGCAGATACACAATCTTCAAGAGGAAACAAGTATTGCCCTACAGTATATTTTCTTCCCACAAAAATGGATAGAGTAATTACTGGCACCTAATTGACACTGTGGAAACTACAGCTGTGTTATTAATAAATTATAGGATTAGCAACTGGGACTTGTCATTAAGAGTAAAATCTTCAGTTTTCTGGTAGAGTGAAGGAAAGGGTGTGCAAGAGTCCTGCAGTGTAAAGAAAGCTGCATCTGTTGCACTCTTCATAACCTTGGGGGCGAGTTTAGAGCAAAAACCAAATGATAATAAATATGTTAGAAATGTATATCTGTTTCTGGAATGCCTGAATCATGAGAATCCCTGTAGGTATTTATTGCTTTTTGAGCAACACCAAATTGCCCAGTACACTGCTGTGTCTCACTTTTTTTTTTTTAAGCAGTGACAGGAATTTGAATGATAGCCTTGGTTACTTGCAGGGTTTTCATATTCTATAAATACACCAGTATTTATGGTATTAGTGATAAGCAACTAAACGTGTCAGACTTTAATTTCCCCTGGTGATCAAGGCATATACGAAATGAGAATTGTGGAATATTTCTTTCTTGGCATTCTGTATATTTATCAAGAAGATGCTCTAGATATAAGAAATATGTTCTCACTTTTTTTTTAATTGATTCAAAACCCATTATAGTCAATGGGAATCTTTCGACTGACTTCAGTGGTATCAGGTTCAAGTCCTTAGCAGCACAAACTAAGAGACTGCTTCTGATCTCCTGATGGTTTGCCATTAGTGTAGCATAGTTGAAGTCAGCAGTTACTCCTGATTTATACAGGTGGGAATTCACAATTAGGCTTTTTAAAGAAGAAAGCATTACGAAAAATACTATATGATTAGTGCCAAAAGCAGTCCTCCAGCACTGTAGAATTTGGCTACACCAGAGATGTTTTCCTTTCTCTGTCCCAGTTTACTATGGTTTGAATATTGGAAGTTCTTAATAGAAACAGAAGAAATGAGGGACACAGCTTTAATTTGAGGAGTCCTTATGGCACCTTAGAGATTAACAAATTTATTTGGGATAAGCTTTCGTGGGCCAGAACCCACTTCATTGGATGCATGGAGTGGAAAATACAGGAGCAAGTATAAATACATGAAAAGATGGGAGTTGCCTTACCAAGTGTTAAGTCCGTCTAACGAGACAATTCAATTAACAGTAGGATACCAAGGGAGGAAAAATAACTTTTGTAGTGGTAATGAGAGTGGCCCATTTCAAACAGTTGACAAGAAGGTGTGAGTACCAGTAGGGGGAAATTAGTATGGGGGGAATTAGGTTTATGTTTTGTAATGACCTAAGCACTCCCAGTCTTTATTTAGGCCTAATCTGATGGTGTACAGTTGGCAAATTAATTCCAGTTCTGCAGTTTCACGTTGGAGTCTGTTTCTGAAGATTTTTTGTTGAAGAATTGCCACTTTTAGGTCTGTAATCGAGTGACCAGGGAGGCTGAAGTGTTCTCCGACTGGTTTTTGAATGTTATAGTTCCTGATGTCAGATTTGTGTCCATTTATTCTTTTGCGTAGAGACTGTCCGATTTGGCCAATGTACATGGCAGAGGGGAATTGCTGGCACATGATGGCATATCTCACATGGGTAGATATGCAGGTGAACGAGCCCCTGATGGTGTGGCTGATGTGGTTAAGTCCCATGATGGCTGATGTGGTTAAGTCCCTTGAATAGATATGTGGACTGAGTTGGCTCCGGGGTTTGTTGCAAAGTTTGGTTCCTGGGTTAGTGTTTTTGTTGTGTGGTGTGTAGTTGCTGGTGAGTATTTGCTTCAGATTGGGAGGCTGTCTGTAAGCAAGGACTGGCCTGTCTCCCAAGGTCTGTGAGAGTGAGGGATCATCCTTCAGGATAGGTTGCAGATCCTTGATGATGCACCGGAGAGGTTTTAGTTGGGGGCTAGTGGTGTTCTGTTACTTCCTTTGTTGGGCCTGTCTTGTAGTAGGTGACTTCTACCCAAACGTTTAGAATTTGGTCTGGACAGAGTTTGAGGTTTGTAATGACAGCTGAAACTATATGAGTTGCATCTTGGCATTGTCAGGAAACTGGGAAAGGAAAGTTTTGTACCAACCCTCACAACAACCAAAAAAATTTGGTTGCTAAATTATGCAAACAGATTTAAATATTGTAGTTCACAGATGGCCATTTCTATATTTCTGTAATGCCTAAGAACTAATAAAAAATAGCTAAGCACTGTGTAAACACATTATGAGAGACAGTTCTTGCCCTGAAGATCTTACAATCTAAATAGACAAGACATATTTTAGGCAAGGGAAAGGGATATAACATAGAAGCAGAGTAAACAATGCAATGGCAGTTCCAGCAAACATCATGTTAGTGTCCTAGTTTCTTTGGTTTTCAGTAGGGTTAATGTTAGGAGGTGATTAGCGAGATGGAAAAACAAAGGAAGGAAGGAGGTGGGAAAGGTTGGAGCAAACAGCCAATCAGCATAAGGGAGAAAATGTTTAGCGTGAAAACTGCCGAAAGCAGTCTGATGTCATCATCAATGTCCATCTATCACTGCTTGAACTGATTTCTACAGCTGCTGCTGCTACAGTCTCTGGCTGGATCCTCCCTTCTGTTGGCTATAGGCCGGATGGGGGTAGGGGGTGTCCCCAAAGATGATAGTTCCCCTGTGGGGGATGTCTTCGTTGTACAGTTCTGAGTCCAGCGGTTATTCCTGGCATTTATAGTATATTTGATCTTGTTACTCTACATAATTATCAGGGTAAAGCATGTCTTGTTGTTAGAATAAAATATGTCTGACTAAAAAGGGATCGTTACATTCACTGGGAAGAGAAATTTAAAGTGAAATATTAATTTTACTTCATTAACTCCCTCAACTTTAGCTTCATGCAGGAGTCAGGGTTTGTGAAATCCGGTATAAGCATATTTTGGAGTAGCTTTCTGTTTCAAAGGAGGGGGTAGGAACAAAGCCAGTAAAATCTTTAATTTAGTCATTGTAATTAATTTGAATAACAAGGAAGATTAAAAACTTGTAAAGAGTATCAAAGGAATTTATATCTAAATGTTCCTGCTGAGTCTCCAGGTAAGGAATGAAATATTTGCCAAATTGAGGACAATTTAAAAACTGTTGCAAGCTGAAGACATCTCATCAGACTTTAAGACTAGCTGCTGAAGACTCTTTGGAACCAAGAGCCATTATGAATGTCAAGTAGATGAAGTAAAGAAGTTCGTAAAATATACAAAGTGTTAGATATTTGTCTTGTGTAATGCAGTATTTGTAAACAAATGGGCATTCACATTTCTCTTCTGCCACCTGCACTGCAGATCTCTGTTGCATATTCAGCACAAGGAAATGAAGAATGGTACTTAGCACTTCAATAGTGCTTTACAACTTTTAACTGCATTTCAAACACTAACAAATTAATTCACACAACTCCCCTGTGAGATTAAGCAGACATCTATTATATTTCCCTCTTTTGCAGAGAGGAAAACTTGGCCAAAGAGGTAAAGTGACCTAGCCAAGAGCAGAAAGGGAACTAATGTCAGGGCAGGAAGTAGAAGCAGGTACAGTGGGTGCTCAGAGCTGTACAAAATGTGAATATTTTTGTTTCATGGAATTTATCAGGAAAATATCTCAATTTATTCTGCATCATTTTGGTCCCGCTACCTTTTTTTGTAGGGAGTGGGGTTTTTGTTTTAACATGAGTAAATTTTATTCATTTTAAACAAAACCAGACTTGCTTCTGAGTGAAAATAGGTCTGTTTTCTGAGCAGAGAAGTTGTGCACTTCCAAAAAAAAAAGTGTATTGTGCTCACAACTTTTTTTAGCATGAAAATTGTCATTTCATCAACAGGTTTTATCATCCCTCCAGGCTCCCCTCAGAAAATTCAGCAGACTGCAACATGCTTATCATAACATGTGGGGTACCTTATCCCGTAGATCAAAAGCCCCAATCACAACTATATGGGTGAAACCATGCAATCACTATACTCTTGAATGAACTCTCGCAGAAAAATGATAAAAGACAAAAACACCATATCACCCATGGGCGAACGCTTTTCATAAAGCTTTCATTCCCTATCTGATCTTTCAATACTTGTCCTCAAAGGAAACCTGCACAACGCCTTCAAAAGACAAGCCAGGAAACTTAAATTCATAACTATGCTAGACACCAGAAACCATGGACTTAACAGGGAGATTGGTTTTTATGGCTCATTACAACAATTTGTAATACACCTTACTGCCCGCCAGGGCTGCCCGGGAGGGGGGGGCAAGTGGGGCAATTTGCCCCAGGCCCTGGGCCCCACAGGGGCCCCCACAAGAATATAGTATTCTAGAGTATTGCAAAGTTTTTTTATGGAAGGGCCTCCCAAAACTGCTTTGCCCCAGGCCCCCTGAATCCTCTGGGTGGCCCTGCTGCCCGCTACCCTTAATTGTCCACTTCAAAACCTTTATGCATAACAATCTGACCTCCAGTTGACCATTTCAAGTGACCTCCAATATGCATTATCCCTTCTGTTCAACAATCTGTCCCAATTTATAGTAAGCTCAGACACTCTGCTTCCTTCCCCAGACCTGAAGAAGAGCTCTGTGTAGCTTGAAAGCTTATACCTTCCAGTAACAGAAGTTGGTCCAGGAGAAGATATTACCACACCTACCTCAATTGCAGAATGCAACTGACCATTTAAGTGCTCTTTCCTGAAGGGAGCACATTGCACCTGTGTACCATCATTTGCACTAACTTTCACTTCATTTCTAGGTGCAATATCAGAGATTGCTTTAAATGGTTTGAGTCCTTGATACCTCAGAGACTCAGAGATTGCCCCTTTCTTCCTCTGATACCATGGCAGAAAAAAGTCCAACCCTTATGTGTAATAACACTTTTTTTAGTGAGGAAAATGATATTTTTTTTAATTTAAAGTTTCATGAAAAGCCCCAAGATTTGATGCCCCTTTGCATCGACCTTGCTAAAGGATATTAGATTTCTGTCATCAGTGCATATGAACTGACCATGATCTATCCAGATGAGGAAAAGGAGGATTTCTATGAAATGTTTGATAGCACTGTCGGGTCAGTTCCACGTAATGATGAGCTGATAGTTTTAAATGATTTCAATGCCAGGGTTGGTTGTGACTATGCATCATGGGACAATGTGATAGGTCATCATGGAGATGGTCATGCAACCTCTAACAGCTTGCCACTACTTTCTAAATGTGTGCAGTTCAACGTAGTTATCATCACCATAGTTTTTCAACAGGCCAACAAGCATAAGACATCTTGGATGCACCCTCATTTACAACACTGGCATATAATCAGTTACCTTATTGTATGGCAAAGAGATCTCCACAATGTCAGGCTCATTCTCATCATGAGAGATGCTGACTGCTGGTCATACCACAGACTTGTGAGAAGTCAAACGTCCCTCCGCATTGTTCTCAAGCAACTCTGACTGTCTCAAACCAGTGAAGAAAATCAATATTTCAAGCCTGGAAAACTGTGACCGTCTGAATTTCAACAGAAAATCATGGAAGCATTTCCTTGAGTTATAAAAGCCTCGGGTGAATGTTGAGACATCCTGGAAACATTTTTGGGACATGACATATAACATGGCTGCTGAAGTTCTTGGCTTTGTTAAAAGGAAATATTAGGACTGGTTTGATGAGAATGACCCTGAAATATGACCTCTCTTGAACCCTCTGTATGCTACCCATTAAGCCTACATAGCAGTCAAGAATTCAGCTGCTAGGAAGGCTGCATATCATCAAACAAAACAGATGGTTCAGATCCGGACTTTGGCAAATGAAAAAACTGTGTTTGGAAAATGTAGCGGCAGAGAACTAGAACCAGACTGCAAAGACACCAGAAGCTTTTTTGCTGGTCTTCAGACTGTGTATGGCCCTAGTGCAAAGGGATAACCCTTATATGCACGCTAGATGGCAAGCAAATCTTAACTGACAAAAAAGAAATACTTGACCCATGGATGGATCATTTCAGTTTGTGTCTCTGTTACTCTTTGACCATTTCTGAGGAAGCAATTAATGCTCTTCAAGAACTCCCATTAAAAGAAGAACTTGCACTAGCCCCTCCTTATATGAGACCATAACACATCACTTGGGAAAGCACTTGGACAATAGCATTCCAGTAGAGATCTATAAGGAGGGTGGCTACCACACTGCAAAGCAGCTCACATGGTTTTTCTGCATTATCTGGGAGCAATAGTTGGCACCACAGGATTTCAAGGATGTCAACATTGTCCATTTCTTTAATGTAAAGGACGGAGTGATAGACCATGGCATTTCCCTACTCTCTGTTGCTGGAAAAATTCTTGCATGGGTCATATTGAATAGACTTAATACCGGTCTTGAGGAAACCATCCTCCCCAAGTCTCAGCAGAGATTTCAGTCTGGATGGGGAACTACAGACGTGATCTTCACAGTCCATCTGCTTCAGAAAAAGACTGAGGCAAAACCTGTGGTTTCATAGTGTTTGTTGACTTAGCTAAAGCTTTTTACTCTGTACATTGTGAGGGATCTCAAAACTTTTGTTCTTCTTTGGATGCCCTGCAAAGTTTATTTCTGTCATTCTGTCTTTCCATGGTAGGATGATAGCCAGAGTTGTGGAAAATTATCAGACCCCTTTCTGGTCACCAATGATACCAAGCAACGTGGGTGCTGGCTCCTGCATTCTTTTCCATCCCTTGTCTCAACTATGCTTATAGCTGCATTTCATGACATTGACGAGAAATATATCCTGTTCTGCACTGATGGAAAGCTGTTCAATCTGCAATGTTTCCATGGTTGTACAAATGTGGTGGATTTACTCATTAAGGAGCTTTTATTTGCTAATGACACTGCATGGGTTGCTTATCCTATTATTAACATTCAATTTATAACTGATCACTTGTGCAGGCAATCATTTTAATTTCACAATCAAACTAATGAAAATTGTAATACTATACCAACCTGTGCTGGGGGGATGCGCCTATCTACCCTATTATTAAGATTACAATGCTCCTCTCAAGTGTGTGGAGGAGTTTTGCTATCTAGGGAATATGCTGTCATATGCCTCAATTTGTGATGGGATTACCCATTGGTAGAGCCCTGCAAATCCATGGATATCCGCTTTCTATCCATGGATGTGGATATAGTGGTATTGCTTAACATCTTTACTGATCAGATGAAGATCCATCTTTTTTTTATCAGCATAGGGCTTTAGAGTAGTGGTTCTCAACCAGGGGTCCATGGCCTCCAGGGGGCAGCAAGCCTGTGTCAGGGTGTCTGTGGGGCCCCGGAGGGTGGAAGCCTGGAGCCCTGAGGCCTGGTGCCCCCTGCGGGGCTAAAGCCCGGAGGCCTGCAGGGGTTGAGGGAAGCGCTGGGGCTTGGGTCTCTGGGCTTTAGTCCCCTTGGGGCTCCAGGCTTTCAAAGCACACTCTTAAAAGCTGAATTGCTCTGGGCATCTTGTTTGTATAGCTGACTAGAGAATACCCAAGGCCATATTTTATGTCAGCTAAAGCAAGGCATTGGTTCTCATAGTGGCCCAGGCCCACCGACAGCAATTCCGGGCCCCAGGACAGAACAGTCAATGGGCCCCCACGCACTCACAAGCTGCGCCTGCGCGGACATGGTCTGCCTGACATTTGGGCAGTGCTGTGCCTGCGCTGGCTGGTGCCCAGCGAGTTGCTGGGTGCGTGCGCGTGCTCTTCCGGCATGGCCAGGGCTTTCACATGCCCACCTGCTAGGGTTGTCAACTGTCTAATTGCACAAACCCAAAGACCCTTACTCCCCACCACCCTACCCCTTCCCTGAGGCCATGCCTCCATCCTGCCTCTTCTCTGAGGCCAAGCCCCCTGATCAATCCTCTCCTCCACCCTCACTCTCTCTCCCAAGGCTGGGGCAGGGGGTTGGGGTGTGGGAAGGGGTGCGAGCTGTGGGAGGGAGTTTGGATGAGGGAGGGGGTGTGGGGTGTGGGCTCTGGGAGGGAGTTTGGGTGCAGGATGCAGGCTTTAGGGCAAGGGGTTGGGGTGCAGGAGGGGGTCGGGGGTCGGTGATTATTTTGGGCGGCTCCCAAAAGCAACTGACACCCCCCTCTGGCAGCGGCTCCTAGGTGGGGGGCCCGGGAGTCTCCGCACACCACTGCTTGCAGGTACCACCCCCCACAGCTCCCATTGGCCACAGTTCCTGGCCAATGGGAGCTGTGGAGTCAGCACTCGGGGTGGGGACAGCATGAGGATACCCTCTGCCCCCCCTCCAGGGGCCGTAGGGCTGTACTGGCTGTTTCCGGGAGTGGCATGGAATGAGGGCAGGCAGGAATCCTGCCTTAACCTCACTCCACTGCCGGCCCCTGGGGCCACCAGGCCCTTTTAAATTGCCCGGGCCCCTAGGCAATTGCCCCCTTTGCCCCCCCCTATCGGCGGGCCTGTAGTGGCCAGTACAAATAATATTAAGGTACACTGAAGTCAAATTTGAAAGCATGTCTCATTGACCCTGGCAACTGGGAAGCAACAGTCCATGACAAAGTGGAGCCAGATTTTCATATCACTGTTAACTGCTTTGAAGCAAGGCACAATGCTGCTTTGTGTAAAAAACACGAACAGTGCAAAACAAGGTACAACAGTCTGCAGTGGTCATGAACAATCATGTCTGTCTCTGTACCTCTGTTTGTGGTTCTTGCATTGGTCTGAGCTTGCATATAGGTGTTCATCTGTGGTGGTTGCTGAATCCTTGTACATTGTCATTGAGGTGCAACTCCATCATAAATCGTCGTCATCATCCTTTCTTTGCATAGTGTTCCATGTTAATGTAAGCCTCTCTAGCATTTTAATTTTAGTTACTATAAAAGCAACTGAAAGAATAGGGTATAGAAAACAAGAAAGAAGAGAGAAACTTCTAATACCTATATTAGGTGATGATCCTTCACTTGCTTAACTTTACTCTCATTGATATGAATAGGATTACTCATGTATAAAGCTAAGCATACATGCAAACATTTGCAGGATCAGGACCTTATTGTTAGCAGAAAATCAGACATAAGTGACAAATTCCCCCTTCCGTGGGTATGCAATAGACAGCGCTTACTGAAGTCATCTGAGGGCAGTGTTTGGTCTTAAAAGAGAGAGAAAAGAAGCATCTCTTGGTTTTTTAGCCTGAGAAAATATTATAGAGAAATTATTCCACTATAACCTACTGTTTATCAGGGAAAGTAGCTTAGAAAGTCTTTACGACCAAGGTAATCTTAAACCCAATGAAGTAGGAAGCTATGAAATCATCCCTAAATTAGAAAGGGACATTTATAACACTGGAATTTCAATACAATTAGGATTAGTTTAAGTTAACAGTGGACTTTTTTGCATGCATTTTGGATGAAGGATATAAATATCCTCCCATGCCACTGAAATAAATTGAAAATCCAATATTATGAGTTTGTTTCTGTATTTTCATTTTAAATCATCTTTCACTTTTTGCATTTTTAAAAATTAATTGAGGGCCTGATCTCACAACTGATCTGCACTCAAAAAATCCATTTGACATTAGTGGGAATTCTACAAGCAGAATAATTGCAGGATTGGGCTATTAGTAAATAATATATTGTTTTCGGCAGCGTCATATCTAAAAAGTTGTTATAAACTTTACATTGAACGTGAAACACACTGTTGACATACAGTATATTAAAAATTGAGGTTCTCAGTTGTAGACTTGCCCAAGGTCAGGAAGCATGTCAGAAGCAGGATCAGATTGCTAGGCCCATGCCTGTTCCACACTTCACCTCTGTGTTTCAATATTTCCTTCTGTAAAATGGGTTGGAGGGAAATGGTATTTATCATAGGTTGAAATCAGAAATGTGTGGCAAAAGATGTCCAATGAAGATGCATGGGGACAAGCATTGGTCCCATTCTGCACACAGGGAAACAGAAATCCAGAGAGGATGAAACAAAGGTTGAGCCTTGTAGCGGGGTGGTCACCTGCTCCTTCCTTGAAGGGCTTGAAATCAGTCCTGAAAGAGGAATGCAGTGGTAAAAGCTGCCCTGGAGAGGGCTGCAGCTCTGAAAGCTGGGCTGATTGGGAAGCAGCCACAGCTGTAGCTGGTTTAATAAGGGCCCAGCTGGCCCTTATAAGAGGGCAGTGGGCCAGGAGCAAGCAGTCTCTCTCTAGCTGTAGAGGGAGAAGGACCTGGCTGCAGGACCCGAGCAGAGTGCCTGAGTGGAGCAGGGCTGGGGAAAGGCAGAGGAGCTGGGGAGGCTCCAGCCTGGAAAGCCCCAAGCTGCAGCCTAGCAGAAGGCCAGTGGGTACTGGGAGTTGCAGGGGGCAGCCCACGAGTAGGCAGAGGCAGCAGGTCCAAACCCTCCTTGCCAGTGATGAGTAGCTTATACTGCAATCTGCCCCAGGAACAGGGGCTAGTTAGTGACTAGCAGGGGCGGCTCCAGGCCCCAGCATGCCAAGCGCGTGCTTGGGGCGGCAAGCCACGGGGGGCGCTCTGCCAGCGCCGCGGGGGCGGCAGGCAGGGTGCCTTCGGCGGCTTGCCTGCGGGAGGTCCGCTGGTCGCGCGGCTTCTGGACCTCCCGCAGGCACGGCTGCGGGAGGTCAGCCGAAGGCACAGGACCAGCGGACCTCCCGCAGGCAAGCCGCCGAACGCACCCTGCCTGTGGTGCTTGGGGCGGCGAAATGCCTAGAGCCGCTCCTGGTGACTAGCAGTAGCCCATGACTGAGGCAAGGCAGGGATAGAAGGTTGGGGGTTTCCCTGGGTGGGGAGACACTGAGACTGCAGGGTTATTGCCAGGGGGCAGCGCCCAAAGACAAAGAGCACCGAGTCCTGGGAGGGACACGGGGGGCCAGTGGGGATAGGCTTTTGGATAACGCTCTGAACTAGGACTCAGCAGAACTGAATTGATTCCCAGCTCTGTCATGGGAAATCTGTGATCTTTGGCTGAACACTTAATTTCTCAATGCCTCAGTTTCCTTTAATCTAGAAAATGGGGGTGATGGTCCTGATCCACATCCCACTCTCTGTCTCTATAGATTGTAAACTCATCAGGGCAAGGACCGTTTATCCCTCTCACTGTCTGTAGACTGCATAGCCCAAAGAGGGCCCAGTCTTGTTTGGAGTCTCCAGGACCTATTGTAATATAAAGAATAATAGATTCATTGAACTATTTATTTAGGCTGACAAAAAATCAGGGGAGTTTTAAGTCCAAACTTAAAAATTGTTTACACTGAAATTTTATGACAATTTATAAATTTGGCTTGGAAAAAAGTAAAAATCTTTGTGCATTTTTACTACTACTTTTTTTTTTTAATACAAAATCTAAATTCCTACCTCTGACTAACCATGTCCCTTTCAGTTTATTTCCCATACAATCTTCAACTTTAACTATACTAAAGAACTTGCCCGTATAAATTATGTTTAGCAAGGACAGTTTTCTACTGATTCCCTTTCTTCATTTCCTTGTTCTTGTGAAAATATATGGGTCAGTATTTTAAAAAACGGGTGTCTTAAAGTTAGGTTCCTTGTCACAAAAATGTTCTGTCTGTATAATTGTAAAAGTAAAAGATAAAGTGCTAGTAGATTGCGCTCAATAGTATTTAGCATAGTTCCTGGGTTTTGTAGGACCAGTACAGTTATGCGTTGCATATGGCTTCCTTTGTGCAATCAGTTCTTAAAAACTGCTGAGTGTCCAATAGTTTCTGCTGATGTCATTGGCATTAAATTATCTCACAGTTACAAGTGCTGGTCAAATAATATCTGGCAAATAGATTATTTAACAAATGCCAGTGAAAATTTATCAAGTGTTATATTTGACAGCTTTTTCTGCTTTTCAACCAGCTTTATTGATGACTGTGAGCTGAGAATAAAAAGCCCTAAATCAGTGCTGTAGAAGTGAAAGGGCACAGCCACAAAACCATCACAAAATCCCTTAACCTGGGCACTGAAATGTAGAACTGTGATTGGACATGCAGATAACTGGAACTGGCACATAATTTATTGTTTACACACCTTGACTTGATGAGTTCTCAGGTAATTATAATACTTTCCACCAATATGGTGCCTTTCATTCAAAGGTTTCAAGATATTTTACAAATATTAACTCTCTCATTCTCTGGCAGGTGGTATTACATTAATTTCACAGATGGTTAAACCAGACATAAAGAGGTTATGTCAAACAGTGAGTCACTGGCAGAGCTAGGGAGAGAACCCAGGAGTCCTGGTTCTCAGGGTCATGCTCCAGCTGTTGGAGAACACATCCTCTCTGAGCATCTGCTGCATCTTTACTAGTCCTTGAAAAGTTACAGCTCCTCAAATTAGCGAGAGAATTATATATGCCAGTGGGATACATGGAGGGTTTTAGAGCAGGAAGGGGATACTGACTTGCAGTTGTTCCTTGATTGCTCTGCAGCATTAAAAACAGTGTATTTTCCTATATTAATAATAATGTCTGTGTTCTTTCTTCGTTCACAGCTAATGAGAGGAATATATATGACCATTTCATATGTTCCTGCTGTGATTTCAATGGACAAATGAGTTACCTACTGCTTACTTAGGCAACTATTGCCAAATAGCTTCACAACAAAGGTGTGTGTTTTTTCTCTCTGAAATGCGCTGAATTTTCAAGTGTGGTGCTTAATTTACAACCTGTAAATGGGACAGACTGAAAGGGCAGAAAAGATAATTGAAACGCGCAGAGTGTTCATGCAGGGTACAATGTGGATTTAAATTCTGATTGCCTACAGGATTTTATTTTTCCTGTGCTCTGGGGGAAAATTGGGTCAAATTTAGCCTTGATATAAGCAGGCGACTTTCCTATTGACTTCAGTGAAAGTTAGATCAGCTTATATCAGGATTGACCTTATTATCTCACTGCTGTATCCAACTGGCTCAGCTTCAGCTAATGTTACATTGGGCCTTGAAAATGACAAGAAATCTATTTACCTTAAATATTTATATGGTCCCCATTGCCAGAGTATTTGAGCACCTCATAATCTTTAATGTATTTATCCTCAGAACAACTCGCTGAAGCAGGGCCAGATTAACCTTTTGTGGGCCCAGCGCCAAACATATCATCAGGCCAACACTCCAAAGGGGCCCACAGTGGCAGTGCCATTGGCGCCATGGTATACCTGGTACTGAATCTCAGAGACATTTTTCATTTTGATCTCACACCTCTGCAAGACTATGTGTATTGCCATACACAGCTTTCTCAGCCCTCAGTTTTTGTCATTGAGCTGTATCCATGTGAGTTTAACAGTGTCCACAGTGAGCAGAACTTTCATAGTGAACAGGGAAACTCCCCACAGATTTATCTCCTTCCTCATTCGGACGTTCTGTAGCCTTGTGTCCAGTACCACCCTCTTTCACCAGGCACTGTACGCAGTCCTGGCCTCGGCTCACTAAAGTTCCACAGCCAGCAGATACCTGATCAGTTCTGACAAATCCCTTCCCCAGCACCCTTCCTGCCATTTGAGCAAGCCACTTGCAAACACCATTTTCCCAGCCCTGGGTCAGTGAGCACTTAGCCCCTGGGAACCTGAAGTCATCAGCCTTCTTTCTCACTCTGCTCCCATCTGCATGCTATTCCACTATGTGGTCACCATCACCTCTCCCCATGCCTGTTTCCCTTCTATCTTGGATGTGCCCTCCAGCCAGCAGGTCCTATTCTCCCCCTGCAAGCCTGACCTGCTTCCTCTTTCCCTGCTTCCCTTGACATTCCTTTCCTACTGCTGACCTCAGTTCCTTGAGGTTAACTCCAGTTTATGGCCCTAGCTTAATGGCCCCTGGTAGACAGAGCGCCACCTGTAGCTTCTCTGGCTACAGCCATGGTGCCAATTGCCAGAGACCCGCCTTAGACAGCTGCACCTACTAGCTGCGGGAGGAGTGGCAATTCCAAGGTTGGGCATGCTTGAACCAAGCAACAGCAGCACTAGGGACTCTGTCTCAATCCTCTGTGCTGGACCTAGGCAACTGCACACTCTGCAGTAAAGTGCTTCCCTACTCCAGGCCATGGCTTTAAGTACCTGAGATGCCCATCACCTGCAGCAGGGGCCCCCAGTTCCCATGCACCCCTCAGCTAGCACATAGTCATGCAGAGGGTGCAGCTTGGATGATTTTGGAGGCTGGGGTGCCAGGAGGTTCCCCATTCCTGAGCAGCAGATCTGCAACAAGCTCACACTGCCCCCTCTGCTGTGGGACTGGGACCCTATGAAGATAGTGGAGTTACCTCATGTATAACCAGTTCCACCCAAAGCCTGTTGAAGTCAGTGGGAGTCTTTTCATTGTCTTTAATGGGCTGTGTATAGAAGCAAAGGACTTCATCTAGACTCTAGGAGCATAGTGCATCCTAAAACTATGCTGCACTGGTTTACTATTGTAAACAGGAGGGTCTCACATTACCTAGTGAATAATCAACACCACCTGCTACATGTAACTTTTTCTGAGAGACTTACCACCCAATTAATAAATGTAAACCTGCTTAGCTTACAAGATCTGAAAATATCAGGTGGTATGGTTACAAAAGCAAAGCACTTCTGAATCCAGTAGGAATTTTCTATGTGCACAGAATGCAGGACTGGTTCCCGCATGGTTACAGAACTGCAGCAAAGTTCTGTTTGTGTGATTGGAAGATATCTGGATCCATACTGTAAGACTCTCCCACATAATGAGGAAAAGTTGAGGTGCCTTTGCAGTTCTTTTGTTCCACTCTTAGGGTATGTCAACACAGCCAATGTTAAAGTGCTCCCAGCACTGTAGCACTACTACACTGCCACTTTACAGTGCTGAAACTTGCATCGCTCTGGGGTGGTTTTTTTCACACCCTGGAGCGAAGAAAGTATCAGTGCTGTAAGTGGCAGTGTCGACAAGGCCTTAGTTCCTGTGGGGAACTTGCCAATGCAATATTACTGTCATTTTCTTTTTAAACAAATGAAACTGAAAAACAACAACCCAGTAATGGTTGTTGAAAATAGCAATTCCAGTCCTAGTTAGCACTGGAAAGATGCTAGCATTTGTTGCTCAAGTTTATCCTACTTTTTCTACAGCAAATTACAGTGGATCAGCATTTGATTTGAGAGAAATGAAATAATAGAGAGCAGCCCAAATTGAACTTGAGCTCTCCTGAACTTTGAGAGTATTCAAATCTGGAAGTCAGGTGCCAGATTCCCTTTCTGGATATTAGATAAATCTGGAAAGGAAAAGCCAATTTCTGCTTCCATGACTCAAATCCTCCTGCGTGCCTGGTATTGTACCTAAAGTTGCCCAGGTCTTCTAGTTGAGCCTTCTCTACCTATCATTTTAACTTCTCCTGGTGGGGATCCACATACCTCCCTTGCTAGGCTTCAGATAGAGGTGCACTGTCCATTCATTCCACCTAATTCCTTCTTTGGGGGCTGCCAGCAGTCATCTCTAATCGTGTCTGGGGAAGTGTTCTGAGGTGATAGCCGGGCCAAAGCCTTCTACTTCTTGTGCATACATGTTCCTCATTCACACTGCCACCCCCTTCTAGCAGCCAGCTCCCCATTCACAGCAAGCCTGGTGTGTATCAGGTCTCACTAGCCCTGGCAGCTTCCCCCATCCCTTTCCTGTTGATAGCTGCCAATGGAATGCTGGGAAATTTAGTTCCTTCCCTGCTCCAGGGCTGGCTCTCCAGGCAGGGAGCTGGCCAAGGAACTACAGCTCCCAGGGTCCCTTGGGCTCTCAGCTCCCAGGCTGGATCCCTGCGCCTGCGGGCAGAGGGTGAGAGCTGGAGCATTGTTGCCTGTCTCTGGGTGTAGCATGGGGGATACAATGTATCAGGGTCCTGATACGGTGTATCATATCCTGGGGAAGGGGGCTGGCCGGGCCTTGAAGGGGGCGGGTGTAGGTGTTCTCTGGGGCTGGATGCTGGGCACTGTGGTAACCAGGATGCTGCTCCTTGCTCTCGGGGCCTCTTGCAGCACTGTGGGAGGGGAGCAAGCAGGTGTTATGGGCCCCTTCTGAGTGTGGGCCTGGTGCCAGGGAGCCACTGGCGCCTTGGTAAACCCAGTACTGCTCTGAAGTAGGACAGTGCTATTATCTCCATTTTACAGATGGGGAACTGAGGCCAGAGAGTGTAAGGGTTTGTCTACACTGAGCTGTACTTCAGATGATGGGCGTGTGAATTGCAGAGTGCACCAAAATGTTTTGCGCTAATTGCCCTGTGTGGCTGCTGCTTGTGCAAACTAAAAAGTACCTTGTTTGTGTTAACATAGTTCCATTTGAAAGAGCCTTTGCCACTGCCATTACTCCAGAGCAAAGGTGGAGTCACAGTGCAGGATCAGGAAGGGAGTACCTCAGACCCTGGATCACTTTGATCCAGCCGTGGATTTATACAACCATATTAACAAAAAGAATCCCAAATCAAGAATCTTAAATTAAAACTTGAAATTTATACTTTTATGGTTAGCTAAATTGGTGGTGATGTTGTAGCATTGCTTTTGTTTGCTGATTGGATGAATTATGTAAGTAATCAACACAGTACCAATTTTTATTCTGTAGTTGTGTCTTCTACAATAGCTGCTATTTGTGATGTGCTAGTTAGTTATGTAAGCCATCTAAGCCATCATAGGAATGTAGGACTGGAAGGGACCTCGAGAAGTCATCAAGTCCAGTCCCCTGCACTGTGTCAGGACCAAGTAAACCTAGACCATTCCTGACAGGTGTTTGTTCAACTTGTTTTTAAAAGCTTCCAATGATGGGGACTTCACAACCTCCCTTGGAAGCCTATTCCATAGCTTAACCATCCTTATAGTTAGAAAGTTTTCCCTAATATCTAACCTAAATGTCCCTTGCTGCAGATTAAGCCCATTAGTTCTTGTCCTACCTTCATTGGATGGAGAGCAACCATCCTCTTTATAACAGCCCTTAAGATACTGGAAGACAGTTATCAGGTCACTTCTCAGTCTTCTTTTCTCAAGACTAAACATGCCCAGTTTTTTCAACCTTTCCTCATAGGTCAGGTTTTCAAAACCTTTTATCATTTTTTTTCTCTCCTCTGGACTCTTTCCCATTTGTCCACATCCTTCCTAAATTGTGGTCCCAGAACTGGACACAGTACTCCAGCTGGTGCTTCGTCAGTGCCCAGTAGAGTAGGACAATTACCTCCTGTCTTACATATAACACTTCTGTTAATACACCTCAGAATCATATTAGCCTTTTTGTAACAGCATCACATTGATGATTCATATTCAGTTTGTGACCCACTATAACCTGCAGATCCTTTTCAGCACTACTCCCATCCAGACAGTTATTCCTCATTTTGTAGTTGCGCATTTGATTTTTCCTTCCTAAATGAAGTACTTTGCACTCATCTTTATTGAATTTCATCTTGCTGAATTCAGACCAAATTCTCCAGTTTAAGGTCATTTTGAATTTTAAACCAGTCCTCCAAAGTGTTTGCACCCCCTTCCAGCTTTGTGTCATCTGCAGATTTTATGAGCATATGCTCTACTCCATTATCCAAGTCATTAGTGAAAATATTGAATAGTACTGGATCCAGGATTGACCCCTGCGGTATCCCACTAAACATGCTTTCTCAAATTGACAGTAAACCATTGATAACTACTCTTTGAGTATGGTCTTTCAGCCAGTTGTGTACCCAACTTTTATAGTAAATTCAGCTAGACCACATTTCCCTAGTTTGCTTATGAGACTGGCATCAAGAACTGTGTCAAAAGCCTTGCTAAAATCAAGATATATCATGTCTATTGTTTCTCCTCTATCCAATAAGTCAGTAATCCTATCAAAGAAGAAAATTAAGTTGGTTTAGCATGATTTGTTCTTGACAAATCCATGCTGACTATTCCTTATAACCCTACTATCTTCCAGGTGCTTACAAATTGATTGTTTAATAATTTGCTCCAGTATCTTTCCAGGTATCAAAGTTAGGCTGACTGGTCTATAATTTCTTGGGTTCTCTTTGTTCCCCTTTTTAAAGATAGGTACTATGATTGCCCTTCTCCAGTCTTCTGGGACCTCTCCATCCTCCAGGAATTCTCAAAGATAATAGCTAATGGCCTTAAGATTGCTTCAGCTAGTTCCTTAAGTACCTACGATGAATTTCATCAGGTCCTGCTGACTTGAATACATCTAACTTCTCTAAATATTCTTTAATCTGTTCGTTCCGTATTTTGGCTTGCATTCCTTCCCCCGGGTTATCAATATTAATTGTGTTGAGTTTTTGATCATCTATAATATTTTTAGTGAAGACTGAAACAAAATAGGCATTAAGCATTTCAGCTTTCTTGATGCCAGCAGTTATTAGTTCTCCTTCCCAGGCCCAGCTAAGTAGAGGAACCACATTTTTCCTTCATCTTTTTCTTGCTCCTAATGTATTTAAAGAATCTCTTCTTATTGCCTTTTATGTCTTTTGCCGGGTGTAACTCATTTTGTGCTTTAGCCTTTCTGATTTTGTACTGTTCTTTTGTATTTCTCCTCTTCACTATTGAGGATGCGAGGGAGATTCCCAAACCTGAGCCATTCTTTTTGGGTGACAGATCTGAGGAGCTGTCCCAAACTGAGGTGTCATTAGAGGAGGTTTGGGAAAAATTGATAAACTAAATAGTAATAAGTCTCCAGGACCTGATGGTATTCACCCAAGAGTTCTGAAGGAACTCAAATGTGAAATTGCAGGACTACGAACTGGCATCTGTAACCTATCATTTAAATCAGCTTCTGTACCAAATGACTGGAAGATAGCTAATGTGATGCCAGTTTTTAAAAAGGACTCCAGAGGTGACCCTGGCAACTACAGGCCAAATTGGTTGAAACCATCATAAAGAACAAAATTGTCAGACACATAGAAGAACATAATTTGTTGGGAAATAGTCAACATGGTTTTTGTAAAGAGAAATCATGCCTCACCAATCTACTAGAATTCTTTGAGGGGGTCAACAAGCATGCGGACAAAGGAGATCCAGTGGATATAGTGTATTTAGATTTTCAGAAAGCCTTTGACAAAGTCCCTCACCAAAGGCTCTTCAGCAAAATAAGCAGTCATGGGATAAATGGGAAGGTTGTCTCATGAATTGGTAACTGGTTAAAAGATAGGAAACAAAGGGTAGGAATAAATGGTCAGTTTTCGGAATGGAGAGAGGTAACTAATGGTGTCCCCCAGGGATTTTTACTGGGCCCAGTCCTATTTAACATATTCATAAACAATCTGGAAAAAGGGGTAAACAGTGAGGTGGCAAAATTAGCAGATGATACAAAACTACTCAAGATAGTTAAGTCCCATGAAGACTGCGAAGAGCTACAAAAGGTTCTGACAAAACTGGGTGACTGGGCAACAAAACGGCAGATGAAATTTAATGTTGATAAATGTAAAGTAATGCACATTGAAAAATCTAATCCTAACTATACATATACAATGATGGAATCTAAATTAGCTGTTACCACTCAAGAAATAGATCTTGGAGTCATTGTGGATAGTTCTCTGAAATCATCCACTCAATGTGCAGCGGCAGTCAAAAAAGCAAACAGAATATTGGGAATCATCAAGAAAGGGATAGATAATAAGACAGAAAATATCATATTGTCTCTATATAAATCCATGGTACGTCCACACCTTGAATACTGCATGCAGATGTAGTCGCCCCATCTCAAAATAGATATATTGGAATTGGAAAAGGTTCAGAAAAGGGCAACAAAAATTATTAGGGGTATAGAACGGCTTCCGTATGAGGAGAGATTAATAAGACTGGGACTTTTCAGGTTGGAAAAGAGGCGACTAAGGGGAGATATGATAGAGGTCTATAAAATCATGAGTGATATAGAGAAAGTAAACAAAGAAGTGTTATTTACTCCCATAATACAAGAACAAGGGGCCACTAAATGAAATTAATAGGTAGCAGGTTTAAAGCAAACACAAGAAAGTATTTTTTCATGCAACGCACGGTCAATCTCTGGAACTCCTTGCTAGAGGGTGTTGTGAAGGCCAGTACTATAATGGGGTTCAAAAGGGGGCTAGATAGATTCATGGAAGATAGGTCCATCAATGGCTATTAGCCAGGATGGGCAGGAATGGTGTCCCTAGCCTCTGTTTGCCAGAAGATGGGATTGTGTGACAGGGCATGGATCACTTGATGATAACCTGTCTATTCATTCCCTTTGGGGCACCTGCCATTGGCCACTGTCAGAGGACAGGATATGGGGCTTGATGGACCTTAGCCCTGACCCAGTATGGCTGTTCTTATCTATTTGACAATGTTTCAATTTTTTGCAGGATTCATATAATCCTAGAACTGTTAAGGAACAGAAACATTGTGTTTTAATGTAAGTGACCAATAGAACATGAATCACAAATAATTGCAGTACATGAATGCTCAGCAGAACAAGAATGATTCACTGAAACATTTTGCAAATATATTTTAATAACAAATTTGAAAATTTTGCTATCTCTTCATGGACAATTTGTGAACAGAAAAAACAACACTCACTGGAAAAAAATAGATCTTGATTCTCAAATGTTATGCTGGTTTTAAATCAGGATAATGCAACTGAAATCATACCATGGTTTAAATTAATGATGTTACAATAGCATAAAACTGGTGTAATGGAACGAGAATCAGGCTTATTATTGATAGCAAATGATTTGCCCTGCTCTACCCTTGTATATAGATTCTGGGGTTTCTGTACTACTATTTTCTAAGTTCTAAGATGTATGGTGGTAAGTAAATGTTATTCATTCAGTTCAATACAAATAATTCAATACTAGACTCAGATCATATGTTTTCTAAATCCTACTATTTTATACTGACACTAACCATTTAGCAAGATGATAAATGAACACAATGCAGCCCTAAGACTAGAGCTATTTTCATAGAACCAATAGGAGGGTGGGGGGCAGCCATCCTGAAGGTCCTGTGACCACACAGCCTTTGTTTGAACTCCAAGTTGTTGCTTGTGGTGCCACCACTAATCTATCATGTGCATCATCATTATCTAAATCTGCTGCCAGGAGCAATTTACATGCTCATCGGTTGTAATCTGCAGAATTGCCTGAGAGTGAACTTTCTTTGGAGGCTGCTTTAATTGGTTCACTCATGTAAATCATTTGAATGGTACTGTCATGAAGTGAGATTCCCCCCACCCCTCCTATTCTGTGCAGATCAGTGCAGTTTGGCTACATTTGTTATTCACATCTCTTCTGCCCTACTAATGTGAAGATCAACAAAGACTTCTGTAGGGAGCACTGAGGTAGGATAATGACCAAGAAACAGAAAGGGATGTATCCTAGCATAGCTATTTTGACGAGTGCCTTTTATTCCCCAACAATCACGTCATCTTCAGACTCTTAATGCCAGTTACTGGGGCTGTGTATGTGCCTGGCACTTACCATCATAGATTCTAGTTTATGCAAAACTAATAGGTTTTTTTCTGTGTGTTAACCTCAAAAATTATATAGGTGAGAAATGGAGCAGTCTATGGGTGGGAAGAAAATGGAGAATCCAGATCTTCAGAGTCCTTTCTGATAGACTGCAAATCCCATGGAGATTGTGAGACTGGGATCTGCCTCAGGAGATGTCCTTTGAGAAGGATATCCATGAAGAGACTAATTCTTTGGATGACGCCAATTTACCTGTAAGATTGGGAAGGTAGGAAAAGAGCAAAGGGAGAGTCAAATTGGTTGCAATGACTATTGGAGCTTGAAAACAAACAACCTCCCCTCCAAGATAAGATAGTGAGTGTGGTCAGAGTACCTTGTGGTGACCTTATTCAAGACTCCTCCTTCTTCCCTTCTAGACTGAGGGCATGGGGCTGTACTTCAGGCTGATGGAAGCAAAAGCCTATGGTAGAAGGATTGTAGAACTGGTCAACATTTTTCATATGAAAAGGTGTGTGTGCGGGGGGGTTGGTTGATAGTTGGTGGTGTTTTGTTTTGTCAACGGCCTTTTATGGAAAAAAATGTTTAATATTGACATTTTAATCTGTGGTGTTTGTGTGCCATTTTTTATTGGCCTTGTTGAAAACATTCTCAAAATCATTATCAAAATGGTTATTTCCATATTTTATTATGGAAAACCTGGTTTTCAGTAAAGTGAAAAATTTAAGATAACATTTTCATTGCACTGATGCAACCGTTGCTGGAATAAAGTTCTGGTGTCCACAATCCAAGAAAGATGTTGATAAATTGGAGAGGGTTCAGAAAAGAACCAGGGGAATGATTAAAGAATTAGAAAACATGCTTATAATGGTAGATTGAGCTCCTTGAATCTATTTAAGTTGACAAAGAGAAGGTTAGGAGTGACTTGATCACAGTCTGTAAGTAGCTGTATTGTGAATAAATACTTGATCGTGGTGTTTTCAGTCTAACAGACAAAGGTATAACAAGATCCAGTGACTGTCTCTCACTCTTTCAAGCTTTACCCTGGAGGCCAACAGCTTGAAAGTCTCTAGAGAGTTAAGACTTGATCCTGAACCCATTTGAAGTCAATACCTCTTTTGATTTTGCACCACTGAAGTCAAGCCTTTAGTCATCAAAAAGAGAGAGCAACTCTCACATATTTAAAAGTGGTGTGAGATCAGACTCAGACCCATTTTGTTTACTGCCAGGATTCTACAAGAGAATGAGAAAAGAAAGGACATGCTTGTGAAGGTTCCTATTGAATAATTAATATTATCAATTAACACCAAAGCTAGTTAAAATTACAATCTCTTTCCAGCCTTGATCAGTCTTCAAACAATTATAAATAATATCATACTTGCAATTATAGGTTTTTTTGTTTGTTTTTTGTTTACCAATAAAGGCTTGTCAGACTTAGATTTAAAATTAATTTGTTTATATTTTCCTTCTGATTATATTTGTTTCAGTGACTTGACTATTTGGTAGGCTCACATTTTGCAAGCATCTAAGTGCTGACAAATTGTCTCTAAGAATAAAGGTCAGCTACATTAGGTTTCTTTTAGCACAGCAAGCATGCCATAATGATCTTATGGGCCAAGCCAGACACTTCATTAGTTTCCATTCTGATTGTGCACTGCATGAACAATTACACACCCAGGACAGTGGAACACCTAGCAGAAGGTGGTATTCACCAAAGCAGATTGGAAGCAGCAGAATAGAGGTGTTGCACAAGTCCCGCCACTATTTGTTTTTTCAGGTGCTGTAAAAAGGCTGATGACTGGGGTGGGGGGAATCTGCTGATAAATCACTTCATCCTTGTTTCCCTCTTCTATCTGATATCGGTATGCTGAAAGCATGCCATCTACATACATGGCAAACGTACCTTGGGAGCAAAATTAAGCCAACCAAAATGGTGAAAAATATATCCTTGTAATATGTGTTTCTGCTTATTTCCTCAGACTGCTCTACGTTCTGCCTGAATGTGCGATTTAGGGTGACCAGATGTCCCGATTTTATAGGGACAGTCCTGATACTCGGGACTTTTTCTTATATAGGCGCCTATTGCCCCCCACCCCTTGTCCTAATTTTTCACACTTTCTATCTGGTCACCCTAGGGCCATTAGAGATTATTATGTCTGTGAAGTTGTAATTACAGATGTACAGTACTTTCTTTCCTTCCCACTTTCTGCTTTGAGATCTGTGAGAAGTAGTTGTCTTATAACATATTTAAGTTTCTGGGGGGCTGGACTTCTCTATCTCTGCTAGTTTTTATGACTTCTTGCTTAATCATCGGTAAGGTGTCTGCTCATCTTCCCTCTCTTTCTTCCCACCTGAAGATGGCGATTTTGAATTTACTTCAGAGCATGACATTTTAGTAGTGCACCACTCTCAATAGAATATGGGTACTGTTATGGGTGGAGCATCCTTTCAGCTTTCTAGCTTCCTTATTTTCTTTAGTGGTATTTCGTTTACTGAACCACTGCTCCCTTCAGAGAAATGCTAAATCATCATCACACAACTTGGAACAGACCCAGTCATACCACCCTAAGGAGCTGATACAGATGTGTCAGCTCTATGTAAGTATTCATGTAGACAGAAATAGTCAGAGTAAAGCCTTAACTCTTGCTTTAATTCCTCACTCTTATGTCTTGGAATTCCAAAGTTTTCAAGTCTTATACAGCACACAAACTACAGACTTGGTAAAACAGGATGAGTTCAGGCTTCATTTCACTCAATTTTGACTCTGAGGGCTGGATTCTTTAATCTGCTATGGCCAATTTGTGTCACTCAGCAGCGCAAAGTGGCTATATTCTGGTTGGAGGTGGCCAGTGGAGAATTCCTTTTTTGTAGGAGAATTTTGCACTCCCATAAAGCTGGGAGAGGCAGTGCTAGCCACTTTCAGAGTAGGGGGCATGTCAGGGTAAGGAGTTGTTACTATCAGTGGCTGCCTGCTGGGATGAGGAGTAACTAGGAATGGGACACTCCAGACAGAACATCCAATTGGACAATCTCCCAGTGACTCATCTCCTCCCAGAGATCGTCTGTAAGTGAGTTTGAGTCCTGCTTCTGATTTTCAGGTTTTATTATATGTTTACTTTAAAGTTGCAGCTTATTATGCACTCAGTTGTGGCCCCACTCAAATAAACAAGGAGTTTTGTCATTGGCTTTAGTGGGAGCAGGATTTGTCCCTATGCAAGTTGTATAATTCTGCATGTACTTTTCTTTATGAAGCAGAGCTTAAATTTGTTAGCTTTTTCAAAAATATAGTGGCAAAAAATGGAATATATACTTGGCTTTGGTCTTCAAACACTTTACAAAGATAAATTAATCCTCCTAACACCTATAACAATACAGTTCAAGCTGTATGTGGGGCCACCTCCAGTGCATAAACCCCATATTAAGCAGCCATTAAAATATATCTCCTAAGGTTCCCTGGACAATTGTGGTCAACCTCTGAGGTTTTTTTTATCAGTTTCATTGTACATTTTTCTTTGTCACTGATCTAGAAGGTTGGGATGGGGGCAGGAGAACTAATGAAACTGCATGTATCAGGAATCTCCGATGTCTTTTTTCCATCTGTGTAGTCACTTCTTAATAGAATAACTCCAAAAAGCTGTGGAGCCAGATGAGTCAGTTGTGCGTATGTGGTGGTGGTAGTCCCAGTTCAGTGCTTTAACCACACGGCCATTTTTTCCTCTCTTAACTAGATCATTATCAGACAGATTGTTTTTCTGTCTTTAGCTTGTGAGCAATATAGGACAGGGCTCAGGGCTTTTTCTCGGCTTGGAAAGTGCCTAGAACAGGGACAGATAATTGGCAGCCTGGGGGCTGCATTCACTTGCATTCACTTTATCTAGTCCACCATAGCCTGCCAAGAGCTAGGCTATCTAGTGGCACCAGGGCCAGGAAAGGGGCAGGGCTTTCTTGGGAGTGGGGCCCTGCCTGCACGTAGATACATGTGTCACATGACTCCGTGACCCAAGCCAATTGGTTGGAGCAGGGAGCCAAGTCCTACCCCAAGGGACAGGAGCAGCCACTGTAGACTGAGTGCAGGGCAGGCTTCCTCTCCAACCCTCTTGATTCCCTCTCCATGTCATACCCCTTTAACAATCTTGGGATTCATTAAATAACAAACCAGTGAATGAGACAGGAATAAAACAAACTGGGGAATGTCTTTGGTGAACTGCTGCACACAACCATGTGGTGCTTCCGACCCCCGCCTCCAGGGCACATCTCCAAATTCTCACACTCCCAACACAGTCCCTTATCAGGGAGCATCTCTAAATCACAATCTTTCATAAATATCTCTCTCTACCCCTTGGCCCTGCAAAAGAGTTGTGCCTCTACTATTGTAAAGTTTCCCATCCTTGGTCTAGAACACTGAGGATGCTACCAGTGATAAATAAGAATACTAGCAGTTTGCAGCTACTGATATAAAGTAAATCTGTGTGACTAAAAGTACCAATTTATTTTGGCAGATTGCTTGATAGGTATACTTTAACTAAATCCAAGTACAGTATTTGCAGCTGTGAACACTGCCAAAAGGTTAAAAGAGAGGGGGGAGGGGGAAGTGACCCAATTACCCATTCACTAACTAATATTTACCATTTCTTTACAACGTAATTTCAAAGTTATTACATGGTCATTTATGACCTGCAAAGCACAATGGAACAAGGTATCTCTGTTCATTGATCTCTCTATAAAAGCTGGTAGAAATATCCCACGTTATTAACCACTGCAGCCTGGCATTTATTGAAGGTTTTATTTTCATCTGGGAGGAGGAAGGTGATATAAAACAGGAATTTGAAGTTGTTGGTTTTACCAGTCAGATTGACTGTGGAAAGACTTTTCATCTTCGGTATCAGTTTCAAAGATTTATAGTGAAACCTTTTTTCTTTTTAATATGGCTACTCATACCTTGTGACTAGTCAGTCATTTATTCATTTTCATCTTTGACTTGAGGTGAGAGTGAGGGCTTGATTCTCATATGCATTTATGAGGCATGGTGACAACATTAAAACTTCTTTGTGCTGCCAGAATGATGTAAAATGGCCTCAGTGTAATTGAGAATTCGGGCCTGGATGTATGCCCTCAGTGGCCTGGGCTAATACCTGCACTTGGACGTTCTTACATTCCAGAAGAGGAAACATATGATCAAGCACTTGAGACACATTCCATCACTGAGTACACACTTCTGGGAAACCAGAATTCCATTTTTACTGTGGAACGGGTGCAAGTACAGTAAAGCTGAGGACAGACATGTGACAGCTGTGAGTTTGTTGTATTTATTTTGAACTCTGCACACTACTTCTTTATTGTCATTTTAGATGACATGGCTTGGACAAAGACTAAGTTGCATATTAATCATAGCTCACAGTCTGTAAGAGGTGAACAAAGGCACTTTGTTCTGGGATGCTCGTTTGGCACATGCCAAATTGATACAGTAATGATTCGTGTGATTGTGAAACTGAACATATTTTCCCAGGGTCCCTTTTACCTCAACGATTCTTCTATTACAGCAGTGTTAAGGGCCTATGACTTTAAATATTACATATTTGAAAGGGTGCTTTTTATCTAGCAGCAAGCTGAAACTTGTTTTAGAAGGTCTCCTCCTGATTAGATTTAAAACATAATGTTCTATACTGGTCCACGAGAAAATGATGACACTTACATATGCAAAGTAAATAGAAATAATGACAATGCTCAATGACTGAGGCAGGGGCTTTGAACTCTTGTTTCATCCCAAGAACCCTTTTACTGTGTGTGTTTGTTTTTTAAGCATTGTGCTTTCCTAGTTGTGCACTTCAAAAGTTTAAGAGAAAACAATTTTCAAAGGCTCTTAAAATCAAAAACCAGTTGCTGCTTGAACACTTGGAGGCACTTCTCTTCAGTGAAGGTTCCTTCCATGCCACATTTCAACCTTAGAACCCTCAGCTATTTCATCTTCAGAGCTGTTCAAAATCACATTTTTTTAAAGGGAAAGTGTATTTTATTTTTTAAATGCTCTTTGTTCTCAAAAATTCTGTACTGTTTTTGTTCAGACTTTCCAAATAAATTCACCTTTGGGCAGAGATCAACACTGGAAAATTTCAGCCTGAAAAGTGATTTAACAAACAAACTGTGGGTGGCAGAAAACAGGTTTGAATAGAAGTTTATACAGCCTTAATGATAATGGTGGCCTCTTCCACTCCTATTATAAAATACCACTTTCCGTTTCTTCCTGTGGAAAGAGATACATACAGATCCTGCAAAAGTTTATGCATACAAGTAATTTACACATGTCAATAGTCCTGTTAGCTTCAGTGGGACTATTCACATACATATTAGTGTTTGCAGGATCTTGGTCATACCACAGCAAGGTTCACATGTAAATATAAGCATGGAAGGATTCGATCTTTATTGGTAAATATCAATTTCAGTGTACACACACAAACTAATGAAAAATATTTCCATTGATGATGATTGAAATGTGCAGATAGGCTAATTAAGAAAAATGCTGCTTGAGCTCATGAGAGGCCCACCTCAATGTGTATAAATGAGTTACAATGAAAGTTGCATACAGCACGTATTTAAGCTCTGCAAAAACAGGTAGCTTATAAAACTCTAATGGTTTGAATCTTAGTGTTTACTGTCATTACATAATTGTCTGACACTCCCAACCCCCTCCCAATTTCCTGTAATTTTGAAAATTTAAATGGATAAAAATTGAAAAAAAAATGTGTAAAGCCCTTCATTTCTTGCAACTGTGCAAAGTTAAATAGATAAATAAAAAAAGTTCAAATAAACATCAATATTATATGTCAAAATTATAAAAAAAATCTAATTCTGCCAAGCCTATTTAAATCCTATTGAAATCACTAGGTATTTTGCTTGCGTTGGGGGTACAGGCTTGAGATAAGACTAGACAGGACATTCAGAAATGTAAGGGATACATTTCTAAATATTTTCCTGGGCTCTGCATTAGAAAAAGAAAGGAAACAATGCTGAGTCTGAGCTGCATACCTGTACAGTCCCACACAGAACTAGGTACTGGTAGCATAGCAAGGAGGGCAGTATAACTGTTTAGATATACGGTATGTAGATTTTTTGTATGGTATACAAAAATTGGACTCTACAGTAGTGAGTGCAAAGGTGAACCTTTATTTAGCCAGCCTGAGATGTCTGATATTTCCCTATGTCTCTAATGACTAATAGACCATAATATTACCACAAGGAGGGCCACATTTTCTCATTATATAGGCACATTCAACCATATAGGGTCTAAGCAATCCAGGAGTAGGCTATGGAGCTTATTACAATACACCTGCCATAATTAAAGCTGGGTGCCAATTAAACTTGGCCAGGGGAAGATGTGCCTGTGTGACACTGGAAGATCATAGATTTGTGGGGAGGAGTTTGATGCGAATGTCAGCTCTCTGCTTAGAAATTTCATCATAATATTATATGAAGCCCCTCCCTTGAAGTAGGGGTTAAGCCTCCTCTCTTTTCTCTCCCAGGTGCTTGTTACCACCAATATTTGGAGTGGCGTCTCCCCAATTCTTGCACGAGCTTGGTTTTTTTTGGGGGGGTGAGAGGGTGGGAGTGTTTGGTGCTTCCACTCAAAAAGGCTCCTTGTTGTGCCCAGTACACGGGGGTACTATCCTTTGAGGAATCAATTATAATACTACAAACTGGAAAAGAGAGTAAAGCCTGGTATGAAGGGGATAATAAAGTAAATAAAATAAGCACCAGCAAAGGAACAACATGCCAAAATTAACAGCATAAAAGAGTGGGGGACTTTATTGTGGACAGGAAAATAGGCTCTTGGGAAGGAAAAGATTAAAGTTAACTATTTATAAATAACAAATTCCCCACCTTCTAATGCTCAAAAAAGCCTCTAAATTGAACTCCCTCCCTCACACTTTCCTGAGGCAGATAGTTTGGCCAAGACTCTGTTGTCCTGAGATGGAGTGTAGCAGCACTGTGGCACTGGACAGCTTGAACAAAAGTCACTTTGTTTTTGCTTCTCCCCTTGGTGGGTCTAGGTCTTCTCCTGACTCCAAATGGGCTCGCTGGTTTTCCCTGGTCTGGAATCAGCTGGTGCTGGGTTGGATCTCTCTCTCTAAGTCTCTCTTGATACTGATCACTGCAGTCCTGGAGCCACCTGATCCCTGCAGCCAGCGTCTCAGAGCAGTACTACTGCCTTTGAGGAAGAGGAAATTTAGCAGGGACTCTCTCCAGTGTCTCTCCCAGCTATCAAAGTCTTTGTCTACAATTTGTCGCCTTTTCCCCAGATAATTTGCTTGGTGTGGTGTAGCCCTGTCTTGTCACTGGTTCAGTGGACTGCTTGTCCTGATCACACAGGGCAGAAGCCTCCATAATTGGCCCCAGCAAGGGGTTCTAGTTTCTTCTGGCTCCAGCTCTCATGCCAAGCATGCTGGGACAGTGATCTAAGGGCTTTGGTGGCCATCATAGTTGTTGTCCTTTTGGTAGAGCCCCCCATAGAGGCTCAGACCCATATGCCAGGAGCTGGGAAACTCCAAGTAGGGGTTACATATAAATTCCTCACACCTTGGGTTAAACAAAAATCACTCTTTGCTAATCCCACTAATCCCTTCATAAAGCAGTTCATATATAGTAACTTTTTAAAGTAAGTAACCTTCCCAGTGTAATCTTTAGCAGATAAGATTACTGCCCTGCGTCTCCTTGAAGCATCAGTTGCAAAATGTCTCTCTCTTAGCTATTATGCACCTGTTTCATGGAACTTGCTGAGTGGAATGTATCTACCTTTTCCCCAAATTTCAGACTGTAAACTGAGGTATTTGGGATTTCCTGGGGAAATGAAACTCAAATGTGTAGAAATGTGTGGCAAGTATCATACATATAAGGAGGAAAAAAACCACAAAATTTGCTTTTACAAAGGCTTTGTAGTCAGGCAAAACTGCCTATAGCATTTGCTCAGGAATTCTGCTGTAAGCAAAACATAGTTTTCATCAGCCTTTCTGAAGCAAAATTGGCTTCTGAATCCATCTTTCTACAGTGCTTGTTCCACAAAGTGAAATAGAATTGGTGCCATCTGTTAAGAAATGTGCAAATACTTTAAAACTTGGTGCCACCTGCGAGTTCATACCACTGGAATAATTAGCACATATGAAGTTGCTATTCTATGTTGCGTTGACAGCATGCAGCCCATTAGCAGAAATTATGATAAACAGAGAGAATTTTCAGGTTTCTGTTCATATTGATGGATACTCAGGAAATAAGTGATTCTTTTGCAAAATCTCATAATTCATGCTCTAACATTACAGTACACATGCGGGCAAATGACTGTAAAATGACAAAACGAAGCTTGTTCCTATAGTTTTTACTCAGGCAAAACTCAGTGAAAACAATAAATAAAATTCATCCTTGTCTTAAATCAATTGAGTTATACCAGGAATGAACTTGGCCAATTGAGCCCCACTATTGAAGGGCTACTCCAATTAGCCTTTAGTGAGGAAAAGACTAAGACAAATCTTCATAGTATCTATTCTAGTGCTCACTGGCTGCAGGGGCAGCTCTATGTTTTTTGCCGCCCCAAGCATGGCAGTCAGGCAGCCTTTGGCGGTGTTTCTGTGGGAGGTCTGCCGGCCACGCGGATTTGGCGGCGGTTCTGCGGGTGATCCAGGAGTGGCTCTACGATTTGCGCCGCCCCAAGCAGGGCGGCACGCTGCGGGGGGCACTCTGGCGGTCGCCGGTCCCGCGGCTCTGGAGGACCTCCCGCAGGCACGTCTGTGGGAGGTCCACCGGAGCCGCCTGCCGCCCTCCTGCGGGACGCTGCCCCAAGCGCGCGCTTGGCGCGCTGGGGTCTAGAGCTGGCCCTGGGGTGATCTGTCGGTCCTGCGCCTTCGGTGTACTCGCCACCGAATTGCCGCCAAAGCTGCAGGACCAGTGGACCTCCCGCAGAAACACTGCCGAAGGCTGCCTGACTGCCACCCTCACGGCGACCGTCACGCCGCCCCCCGCGGCTTCCTGCCCCAGGCCCGCGCTTGCTGCCTGGAGCCACCCCTGACTGACTGTTATGTAGTCCCACATACGAAAAATTATTCTTCTGCACTAAACTAACAGTTAATTGAGTGCAACTAATTATCCCTTGAGCCTATATTTATCTTCTGAATGTCACAAACCCTGATTTACATTTGACAGGGAACTTCTTGAATGGAGGAATGGTACACATGGCAAAATCTCTTCAAATCTCATTGCTTCAATTTGAAGTCTCTGAAAGTTACTATAAGTTACTTAAGGCCAGATGGTGGCCCATATTGCATGACTGTCCAGGAGAGTAAAGAGGCATCAGGCACTCCTTGTTCCCTGCCCTAGTTACCCTGACCACAAGGAGCAGCATGGAGGGGAAATCAGCTTCCATGGGGTTGCTACATCCTCTCTAAGTATGTGGGCGTAGTCTATGCAGAAAGGCTAGAGCCTTGGCTCTGTCCTCTAAAATGCCTGTGCACCTGTGCCAGCACATCAGGGGAAATATGATCCACTAGGTATTGACTCCCCCCGCTCCTATCCTACGAGAAAACTGGGAAACAGATTGGGACTTTGAGGCACAAGCTGACTGCTGTTCTGCTACTTGAGTGTTGCAGCTACAAGCCACACAGCTATATGTGTGGTCTTTGTGGGCCAAATCCTGCCATCTTCAAGACTTGCACACAACTCCCACTAAAGTCAATGGGTAGAGTCTTGAATAAGGACTGTAGGATATGGCCCACCATTTGGAAACAATGAACTAAATTCTGTCCTTACCTATAATCACGCAATATCTCTAAAATAGGGTTGCACAAGCCTAATAGAGGGCAGAATTTAGCCCCATAAGAGTAATGATGATAGTGTTCTGCTCTGTCTCCCACATACATGGAGACAAGTACAAAGAGTCAGGCAGGTTTTTATTTTGGTTTGTCTGGCTATGGTAATCTGCAGTGGTGTTGATAAGCAATATAGAACTGTATGGTTAGAAGGGACTGCAAGGGTCATCTAGACTAATCCCCTGCCAAGATGCAGGATTTGTTGTGTCTAAACCATCCAAGCCTCCTTCTGAAAATCTCTTGTGAAGGAGCTTCCACAACCTCCCTAGCCAGTCTGTTCCATCTTGAGGTGAGGACCTCAGAAATTCTGCAGAAGTTTGTGGAATTTCCATGCTCCTTGTGTTCCACCGGGCCAGTGGCTCTCTACCTGGAGAACTTATGAAGTCTATAATGTGGACAGGCAACAAACCAAGGGGTCAGGAAAGTTCTGGAAGTTTGCATGATCCTCTGGATTGATCTAAAGTTGTGCGGGAGAAGTTAATGTATGGGACTTTTGTCGTGAAATCACTGAGAGTTCTTGCTTCTATGAGGAAGCAGGTTGCATAGACTGAGGTGACCTTTCTATTGGTAAAGCATCCATGGAAGTTTGGATCTTGAATACTCCAGCTAGTGATGCTGAGTAGGGCTAGTGACAATTTTTCCATTGAAACGTTTTTGACAGAAAATTGGGTTTTCAATTAAACAACATTTTTTTTGCCTGAAGTGTCATCTTTCCTTCAACAATTTTCAGCTTTTCAATGAAAAACTGAAAACCAAAATATTTTTGGCTGATAACAATGAAAAATGTTTTTTTGTTTTTATGATCAAAAGGTGAAGTATCATCAGTGAACCAAAGTCAGAGAGCTTTGTAGGAGTGGAGTGAAGTGGGGATGCTCTTAGTATTCCTTTTCTCTTAAAAATAAATAAAATTATCATGCTGGCAGTCACAGGATTTGGCATTCAGAATGGCAAAGGTTTTGTCTATGACAGTGGGTCATTGTCCCCTTCACTGTCCAGCTGTGTTTGCAAATTTTATAATTACAACACCCAAAGGCTAAGACATATTGCATTTCATCACCCCCGATTGTGTGTGAGACCATATATCCCCATGTATTTATATTTAATATGCAAATGTATACAGCACCTATTGTATGTTATATCTAGATGCTGAGACAAAAATTAGAAAATGGAAAACTACAAATGGTTTGGTAATATGGACATGAAATTGGACAGCTCCAATTCTATCCTGTTTCTCCTTTGACCTCCAACAACCAATCCCCTGCCTGTGAAAATACCAGGCTAAGCAGTTGCATTACATCTTAAATACTACCCAACTGTGGACCAGAGCTGGAATGAGTTCTAAAGATGATAGGCTTCCATTGAAAATGCCTTGGAGTTCAACTCTGAGCTCCTACAACTCCAGCTGGTAGTAACTGCTGGGATTGGGCAAGGGAGTGTGTGTTTGTGAATGGTTAACACATTATCTTGTTATCCTTCAACAATGATAAATGCTGTGCAAACATTCCTCTTTTCATGAATTTTAAACTGTCGCTTCCTTTCAATCTTTTCATTCCAGCCTTGTTTATGGATGAATTTACTCTTCCTGGAACTGAAGGACAAATTGTAAGTCAGCCTTGCACAGTGTGAGTTAGGGCAGGGCACAGTCCTCTGCTCAGCTGTCTATGCATCTCACTCCTGACATAGGAGACCCACTGCTACTCCAGTCCAGGGCTTCCTGTGATTCTCTAACAGATACTGCTGAAAATGCCAAGCAGTTTTGTGATGTACATGAATGAGGGAACTAGGTCAAGAGCCACAGAATAAATCATAGTAAAAAGATTATTTTTTGTTCGTAAAACAGCCCTGTTTATCTTGATAGGCAGCATGCTGTGTTCGAACACCAAAGAGATGCTTTGTTCTTTAGGGACCCTGTACTGTACTCTATATGGAGTGGCTTCTCCATTTATTACATCATTAGGGTGACTTTATTCAAGTGATTTAGAGCAGAAAATGATGCAGCTTGGCAGGGCAGCAATGGATCACGGTAAATTATCTTCAGATGGTTTTAACCATGTTCCAGTTGAATCTGAATGTCAAGCCTTATTCCTCACAGTATTTAAACCTGAAAAATATAAGGACTTTTGGAAAAAAGCATGGCCATAAAACTGTTTATCCAGCTGTATTTCACATTTCCTGAAAATTTGCAGCCCTATTCAGCACTATACCGAACAGATTAAAAATGTGCTGTAAACTGTCTCTGCTGCAGGCTTAGGAAATTGCATCCTGCTCTTTAACAGTGTATGTGCCTCTAGAGAAGTGAAGGTTGCATCCAATTGGAAGCATGTTTACATCCGTCAGAAAGTAATGAAAAAAACCTTTTACAAAAGTATAATATGTACTAGGTGGTCTATTTTAGAACGATATAAAATAAGCCACCTCTTGCTGAGACCTTCCAAATGAGGAAGGACAGTTGGTAATTTAATATTACAAGAGACACTGAGGAACTGGAATGCAAATTTGTTTCTATAGGATTTAATTGTGTTGACAGAGGCATAAAGTCGCTAGATTTAAAATCCTCATGTGTGCACCTGAAGTAAACCAAAAGCATATATGTGGTTTTTTTACCACCATACAATGCCTGGCTTTTATATCCCATTAAATTTCCAGGGCTATTGTGACGGATGTTATACTGAACATTTCTGACAGATGCTATCTACTTTTTACTTGCACCATTTTTTATTCATACTATATCAACCGAATTTACCAGCTGCCTCGATCCAATGATTTAAGAAATGTATTCCATAGCTCGCAGGCATTTATAGTTAAAGCTCTTTTTTATTTTTTTATTTTAGAATTAGATTTCAGGGCTGGCCAAACTGTGGCCTTGTTAAATGTGTCCTGTCCTCCGCCGGGAACACATGCAGCTTTCCCATTGTCTGTATGCCTTTCACATTTGATTGGAAAAAAACCATCTGTGATGGACCAGTAGCATGAATGAGAAAGGTAGAAAGAAGCTGCCGAGGAGGAGGAGAATTTAATATTGCTAATGTTGTTGTTAATTCATGCTGAGACTGCACATCTAGGGCTTCTTCCAGGTCAGGGCCCTACCCTGCTAGGCACTGGGCTCAGATGTAGTAAATAACAGTCCCTGCTCCAAAGCACATACAGTCTAATAGGCAAAACGTAACAGGTAGATGACACAAACGGACAGGTAAGCGATGGTGTGAGGGAGGACAAGGTAACAAAAGTAATAGGATGTTTTAGTATAGACTAGCTGTGTGCACAATTCTTAGCCAATCAGTAGCAGTAAACACAACTCACTACCTGTGAGTAGATAGAAGAACACGATTCCTCATTTTCAGTATTGGTAATCAGCTAACAGCTTTTCAGACATCAGATCAGAGGTCACATGTCACTCTGCATTGAATATTGCCCCAATTTAAATTGGAGAATTGTTTTCTCCACCACCTGTTGATGTCTTTCAGATATAAAGAAAAAATGTCATGGCGGTTTTTGGAGAGTATCTGTTGGTTTTGGGCTACCTGGAAATGTCAGATTACACTCCAGGAAGTGAAACTGAACATTTCTATTTCCATCTGGATTTGCAGCTGTGTTTCTGTATGTTGCAGGATACTGGATTCATGCCAAAGCAAAGCACAGATCTCTGTTTTCAAAGAGTGAGATGTTGAACCTGTGACAATGTTTTTGTGTAGACGTTACTTCTATTATCTAAAATGACCTAGGCAGATGCAATAATTTTATCTGATAAATACGCTGTATTACAGTGAAAGATGTTCTCTACTAGTACCAAACCAGAATATTTGGCAATATGAAAGACTTATTAAGCTATTTAATCCACTCTCTGCTATTGATCTGGAGCTGGACAATACTTTTGTAATGAAAACCAGGTGAGACTAGCCTGGTGCATTGTTTCACAACTATGCTGTTTATATGTGAACACGCTAATTTCTAACTGGCTGGAGATTTGTGTTTCTTTAACTGTTGTCCCTGAATAATGACCACATACAATATTGTCAGAATCAGGGTGTCTTCTTTTGTTCTATAAAACTGCACTCTTAAAATCAAGCAATAAAAATATAAATGAAACCACATGTTGAATTTGACATTAGTCAAACAAAGCACAGCCCCAAATCCTCAGGTTTTATGTGGTTTCTTTATCTGTAGTACCAACCCAAAGAATCAAAAATCATGAGTCAGGGCCCAAAGCATCATGAGAGTTTTAAAAGATAAATTCTGGGTTCTTTTTATTTGTTTTGTGAATTTTGAACCTTTAGGGTGCATTACAGTCACAATTTCAAGTTATTCTCTATAACAAAGTATATCAACTTGGCTATTTTTTTTTAAAAGTGAGATTCTCACATGTAATCACTTATCTTTAAGAATTGGGGATTTTGTTGTGGCTTTTACTCTTTACACAGGAGTCATAATATGAAGGAACCATACAGGCACAGAGAGATCCAAATAACAGTGTTTCCTAAACATATACAACTTAGAAGGCCTAGATTCATAGATATAGTGCTGCTCTGGGAGGGTTCTGGTGGCTTCCGAAACATAGAAGACAGTAAGGGCCATTAGAAGGGTCACAAACTATTTAATGGGGATACTACCCCATTCCTACATACTACAGCTTTAAGTAAAACATCAACCCCTGAAACTTGCCATAAAACTGTGAGAGTTCGCAACACAGCTTTATGTTGCACTGTAAACATGATTTGGCCATAAATCCTTTTGGCTGGCCAGGGAGAACCATAGCAGCGGAACCTCAATAGAACCAACCCTGTGAATTCAGAAATCATGAGATGGGACTAATGCTAATGTGATTGTTATTCATTATTTTTAAAAGGAATAAATCATGTTTTTCTGGATGCCCTCAGCCCACACCTCTATGTGTGAGTGATGATTACAGGCTGAACATTTTACCTTAAATGAACAGAACATGCGTGCGCGCGCACACACACACACACACATATGCAGGTGTTGGCTTCCCTGTGCACCTGCTCCTCAACTTCCTCCTCTTCCCCACTGCCCAGAGCCCCCCCTTCTCCCTGGCTCCCATAGCCCCCAGTCTTCTAGCAGGCTCCCCCCACCCCTGCATTCCTCTCAGCAGACTCCCACGGCCCTCCATTCCATCAGCCCCTCCCATGCCACTAGCTGGTTCTAGCAGTTGCCCCCTCTCTCCAACCTTCAGGGGAGGGAGCTTCCCCTGTGCTACTTTCATTACCCCCACACCTCCTGCACTGCACCTATTCTACAGCTCCTACCTGCTCAACTAAGTGCTATGAAGTATCAGAGGGGTAGCCGTGTTAGTCTGGATCTGTAAAAGCAGCAAAGAATCCTGTGGCACCTTATAGACTAACAGACGTTTTGCAGCATGAGCTTTCGTGGGTGAATACAAGAACAAGAACATCCGAAGAAGTGTGTATTCACCCACGAAAGCTCATGCTGCAAAACGTCTGTTAGTCTATAAGGTGCCACAGGATTCTTTGCTGCTTTTAGGTGCTATGACTGCCTGTAGCACAAACGACACAGTGGCCGCTAGCAGCCAAAAAGGAAAACGTCAGATGGCTCGGGCATAATTCCTGAGCTGCCAGTGTTTTATCATGAAATTACAAAAGCCCCTCAAAATAGGCCTGAATTCCTACCACTGAAGGATAATATCATGGGTAAGTCACACCGAAGAGTGACCCTGTCACAGTATGGAGACAGCATAGATACTTGTATGCCATATGCCTTTCCTGATGTTGAGTGAGGGTACAGTTACTGAAAAAGGTGGCTGGGTAGGCTGCTCCTAAGTCATTTTGCTCCTAGGCCATATTTGCAGCATCCCTGTGGCTGTTAAAGACTCCAGTAATCTAGATCAACCTGTGGCTGCCTTACTGTAGTGCAGTGAGAACTACATGTGCAGAGCAGTGCCAAGTTATAGGCAGCCCAAGGAGCAATTTAAGCCACCTTTGTACATGCACCCTGTGTGTTTTGGCTGTGCTCATGCACCAGGTGTTACAACTGAGATACATAAATGTTTATAATGATTCCAAAAGAAAAGGGGGGCCCAGAACTAATCTAAAACCTTAGTGCTCAACAAAATACATACGGCCTTTTCTGGGGATGCAAGATAATAGCTTGCATTCTTCTCCTCTCCCATCTTAATTGATCTAAGGCCTTGTCTACACTACAAGACTATTTCGAATCTACTTAAGTCGAATTTGTGGATTCGACCTTATGAAGTCGAATTTGTGTATCCACAGTAAATACACTAATTCGAATTTCTGAGTCCACAGTAACGGGGCTGGCGTCGACTTTGGAAGCGGTGCACTGTGGGAAGCTATCCCATAGTTCCCGCAGTCCCCGCTGCCCATTGGAATGCTGGGTAGAGCTCCCAATGCCTCCTGGGGGAAAAATGTGTCGAGGGTGCTTTTGGGTAACTGTTGTCATTGAACCGTCAATCACGCCCTCCCTCCCTGAAAGCTCCGGCGGGAAATCTGTTCGCGCCCTTCTCTTGTCAGTTACAGCGCGTACGCCACAGCACTGCGAGCATGGAGCCCGCTGCGATCATCGCTGCACTTATGGCCGTTGTCAACTCCTCGCACCTTATCGTCCACCTCTTCCACAGTCAGCTGCTGAGAAATCGGGCGAGGAGGCTCCGGCAGCGCGGTGAGGACAGGAATTCACAGAGTGGCGCAGACCTCTCACAAAGCAGGGTACGCCGCGCCGTGGAGATCATGGTGGCAATGGGTCAAGTTCATGGTGTGGAACGGCGATTCTGGGCCCGGGAAACAAGCACGGACTGGTGGGACCGCATAGTGCTGCAGGTCTGGGATGAATCACAGTGGCTGCGAAACTTCAGGATGCGTAAGGGCACTTTCCTTGAACTCTGTGACTTGCTGTCCCCTGCCCTGAAGCGCCAGGACACCCGGATGCGAGCAGCCCTGAGTGTGCAGAAGCGAGTGGCCATAGCCCTCTGGAAACTTGCAACGCCAGACAGCTACCGGTCAGTAGCAAACCACTTTGGCGTGGGCAAATCTACCGTGGGGGTTGCTGTGATTGAAGTAGCCCACGCAATCGTTGAGCAACTTCTCTCAAAGGTAGTGACTCTCGGAAACGTCCAGGACATCATAGATGGCTTCGCCGCGATGGGATTCCCAAACTGCGGTGGGGCTATAGATGGGACTCACATCCCTATCCTGGCACCAGCCCACCAGGCCAGCGAGTACATTAACTGAAAGGGCTACTTTTCTATGGTGCTGCAAGCACTGGTAGACCATAGGGGACGTTTTACCAACATCTTCGTTGGGTGGGCGGGCAAGGTTCATGACGCGCGTGTGTTCAGGAACTCTGGTCTGTTTAAACACCTCCAGGCAGGTACTTTCTTCCCGGACCACAAAATAACGGTTGGGGATGTGCAGATGCCTACAGTGATCCTCGGGGACCCAGCCTACCCGCTAATGCCCTGGCTCATGAAGCCCTATACAGGCGCCTTGGACAGAGAGAAGGAACTCTTCAACTACCGGCTGAGCAAGTGCAGAATGGTGGTGGAGTGTGCTTTCGGACGTCTCAAGGGGAGATGGCGGAGCTTACTGACTCGCTCGGACATCAGCGAAAAGAATATCCCCGTAGTTATTGCTGCTTGCTGTGTGCTCCACAATCTCTGTGAGAGCAAGGGCGAGACCTTTTTGTCCGGATGGGAGGTTGAGGCAAATCGCCTGGCTGCAGTTTACGCTCAGCCAGACACCTGTGCTGAGAGAATATCCCAGCGGGAAGCGCTGTGTATCCGGGAGGCTTTGAAAGCAAGTTTCCTCGGAGAGCAGGGTAACCTATGACTCTCCACTTGCTTTCAAGAGAAACTGACCCTGGGCCTGTGTCTGTATGTGTCGATTTCGATCTGCGGTTACATACCCCGTTCTCCAAGTTTCCCCCACTTCCAAAGCACGTTTTAAAGCAAATTAATGGTTACACTCATTATTAATAAATCTTTGTTTTACTTTGCATTTCTGTTCAGGTGTTGAAACATGGATGCATACTGTGCTGGGCACGGTGTGCACTGATGTACAGACCACTTGTTCCATAGAGGAATGACATCCTCCTGCTCCTACATAGGTCTCTGGGGTGGGGGACGGTTGCAAGTGGTTGTGCATGAAGGGGAGGGTTTGCAGGAAGGGGTGGGATTGCAGGAAGGGGCAAGTGGTGCCTTCTTTGGATAGGGATTTGGATGACGGCAGTGGGCTGCGGGTTTGGGCGTAGGAAGGGGTGAGGGGTGTGGGGGAAGGGTGAGTATCTGTCCGTGGATGAGGGCTCTTGTTGGGGCTCAGGGCAGCGGAGAGGCTCGTTGCTACGGTGGAAGTGCATGGTAAGGGCAGCGTGCCTTAACATTAAGGGGGTGGCAGGCGCTAGGACCCTGGACAAGCATACACATCACAGAATGACCCGGGGCAGCATACACCACACAGAGTGACCCTGGTGCCTACTGACTGCAGTGTGTGTGTGCCCTGCAGTTGATCATGCCCCCAAGTCTGTACCCTGGTAATGTAGGCTATACCGTGCAATTATAAATCCCCTCCCCCCCCCATACACAAAAAAATCCTCTGACACAAAAGACCTGACCGAAACAGGAATAACAGCAAACAGCTTTTAATAATCTAATACACAGTGGGGGGATGAAACTTGGATTTGGGACTGGGTGAGCCTGTAAGGGAAGCACTTCTACAAATGTATAGCGTGAGAGGTGTGTGGTACATTAGCACTATGCAGTGGTGCAGTGACAGTTCTCACGGCCCCTACCGCCCCTCCGTCTTGTACTTTTGGGTGAGGGGGGGGCAGGACTTCTTGGCGGGGGAGGGCGGTTGCAGATACACTGCAGGGGGGCTCTGTCCTCCTGCCTGCGGTCCTGCAGAACATCAACAAGGTGCCGGAGCGTGTCCGTTTGCTCCCTCATTAGCCCAAGCAGCGTTTGAGTCGCCTGCTGGTCTTCCTGCCGCCACCTATCCTCCCGTTCGATGTGTGTGCGATGCTGTTGACATAGGGTCTCCCTCCACTGTCTCTGCTCTGCCGCCTCGGCTCTGGAGCAGGCCATCAGTTCCGCGAACATCTCGTCCCGAGTCTTTTTCTTTCGCCGCCTAATCTGCGCCAGCCTCTGTGAGGGGGATGCCGGGGCAGTCCGGGAAAGAGCCGAAGCTGTGTGATGGGAAAAGTAACTGATTTCCTTGAACAGATACATGTTTGCGAACAGTGAACACAGTCTAGTCAGTTTCTCTGAACAAGACCATACAGGGCAACAAGTCTCACGAGATCTCGGGCCAAGTTCGAGATTTCGGAATACGCTCTCATTGGCTGCGGCATTGCACAGGAGAGCGGACAAGTGGGGAGAGACAGCTGAATCCGTCTAGCAGACAGTCCTGGTAAGCCTTACAGTACATTCTGCTTATCAGTTAATGGATAGCTGTGCCCTCCCGCTAAAGGCAATCTGGAAATCATATACTCTGACCCTTTTCCAGCCACTCCCGCCAGTGCACGGGAAAGATCAATGTATGCTTTTCCTATGTGGCCTACAACACGTGGCTGTTAAGCGAGGGTCATTGTTATGCAAAGTAAAAGTCAACCATTCACAACAGTAACAATACACTAATTGCCCTAATTAGATGCAGCATTTCATGAACGAGATCACCCTAAGGCGGGTCCCTCGGAGTCACAAAGAGCGGATGCTAAGGGAAGCCCTGCAGAGACCAGGACCATATGCGGCCATGCTTGTGGAGGCGATGATTCCCATGTACATAAGGATGTCCTGGCGCGGAAGAGTGTGCTTCCACGGAGCACCCAACAAGGCACCTCTCCCCAGGAACCTCCTGCGGAGGCTTTTCGAGGACCTAAATGAGACCTTTCTTGAATTGTCCCTGGAGGATTATTGTTCAATCCCTATATGTGTGGACCTACTTTTCATATAGTTTTTCATTGAAAATTTTATATATAGTATTTCTATTTTTTTATACCTGTTTTATAAAAAATAAATGTTTACATGTTTCTAGCACTTACCGCCTGATCCTTGCTCTGATTCAGAGTCCGGGTTAACGGCCGGGGAGGGTTGGTAGGGGATCTCTGTGAGGGTGATGAAGAGATCCTGGCTGTCAGGGAAAGCGGTATTGTGTTCGCTGTCGCCTGCGCCGTCCTCCACAGACCCTTCCTCATCTTTCCCATCGGCGAACATCGAGGAGGAACTGTCCAGGTTCACTATGCCATCCACTGAGTCCACGGTCACTGGTGGGGCAGTGGTGGCAGACCCACCTAGAATGGCATGCAGTGCCTCGTAGAAGCGGCATGTCTGGGGCTGGGCTCCGGAGCGTCCGTTTGCCGCTCTGACTTTTTGGTAGCTTTGTCTCAGGTCCTTGATTTTCACGCGGCACTGCATTGCATCCCGGCTGTATCCTTTCTCTATCATTGCTTTGGAGACCTTCTCGAAGGTCTTTGCATTCCACTTGCTGGAGCGCAGCTCCGACAGCACAGACTCCTCGCCCCACACACCGATCAGATCCAGGACTTCCCGGTCTGTCCATGCTGGGGACCTCTTTCTATTCTTGGATTGGCCGGACTCCTCTGCTGGAGAGCTCTGCATCGTTGCAGGTGCTGCGGAGCTCGCCCCGATGTCCAGCCAGGACGTCAGATTCAAAGTGCCCAGACAGGAAAAGGAATTCAAATTTTCCCGGGTCATTTCCTGTGTGGCTGGTCAGAGAATCCAAGCTCGGACTGCTGTCCAGAGCGTCAACAGAGTGGTGCACTGTGGGATAGCTCCCGGAGCTACTAAGTTCGATTTGCATCCACACCTAGCCTAATTCGAGCTAGCCATGTCGAATTTAGCGTTACTCCACCTGTCGGGGTGGAGTACCGAATTCGAACTAAAGAGCCCTCTAGTTCGAATTAAATGGCTTCCTGGTGTGGACGGTTGAGCGGTTAGTTCGAATTAACGCTGCTAAATTCGATTTAAAGTCCTAGTGTAGACCAGGCCTAAGAGTCAGAGCTCCCCACAAATTGTTTTTAATAGCTCTTCTGCCATCTGCACTGCCCATCATATATGTATTGTCCAAAACAATAGATTTCATTTGGTGTGATATAGCATATTCCCTAGAGTCAAAGTCATCTTCCCTATTGCAAGTTCTTTAACCATTTCTCTTCAGAGTCCAGATGGTCCTCAAATCAGAAATATAGAAACTGATTAGGATTTAGTTCTTTATTTCTGATAGGCTGCCAATGGAAAGTGTGCTGATACATATTATACAGAGTGTAGGAACACAAATATCCCTTCTGAATACAGTAGACTTTCATCTGCTTTCACCCTGCAGGGGTGTTGCATATTTTTTGCAGTGATTCTATATTTTTTTCTTCCAGATATGATTTGGCAGCCTAGGGTGTTTCATTTGCACCTGTGCGTCTCAATTCTGCCCTCACATACACTCTGTGCATCTCCAAGTGTAGCAGACAGGCATCGGATCTTCTCAATTGTATAGATGTACATAGGCTGATGTTTTCAAAGCCAGCTAGGGCACTAATTAGGTGACTGTGCACATCTCAGCTGTAATCTGTGTTTGCAAATGTACTGATTGCAAAGGTGACTGTAGAAATACGTTAGCCATGATTCAAGTGAAAAAGAAAAAGTTGTCTTAAAAATTCCCTGATCCTGCTGAGACAAGGTAGGTGAGGTAATATCTTTTATTGGACCAAGTTCTGCTGGTGAGTGAGACAAGCTTTCAAGCTTACACAGAGCCTGTTCTTTTTCAGGTCTGGGAAACTAACTCAAGCTATCACTGCTAAATAGCAGATGGAACAGATTGTTTAGCATAAGTAGTTAACACATATTTCAAGGGACTTCACCTTGAATGGTCCCTTGAAATGTGTGTTAACTACTTACGCTAAACAATCTGTTCCACCTTGAATTTAGCAGTGACACTCTGAGCTAGTTTCCCAGATCTGAAAAAGAGCAGGTTATGTGTAAACTTGAAAGCTTGGGCTTGTCTACACTTACGTTTTATAACACTCTAACTTGCTGACTATGGGATGTGAAAAATCACCCTCCTGAGCGCAGCAAGTTTGAGCGCTTTAAAGTACTAGTGTGGACAGGATCTGAGCGCTGGAAGTACCCAGCACTCGGAGCTATTCCCCTCATGGATGTGGATTACCAGGAGCCCTGAGAAACACAGATCTAGATGTGTTGACATGTACTGCCTGGAGGACCTCTGCGTACCCCGAACCACTGCAATGAAAGGTGGTCCTTTTAGTCTCTAAACCTTTTTATTGGCAAGTCCATCATAATGAACCAGGCTGCATTACAGCTACCAGAGCTGTGGCACTTACTGTGTGCTGTATAGATTTTAAAACAATGGGAAGCTCAAGTGGAATTTTAAATGTGATGGAAGCTTAGTGCTGGAGACCATGGGCGCCAACTTATATGGGCTCCTGGGGCTTTAGCCCCAGGAATATTCACAGTCAGGGGCTCTGCTCCAGCAATATTTGGAGCTAGGTTTCTCCCCTGCTCTGGGCTGCCAGCAGCCGCCGGGAGCCCAGAGCCTTTTAAATCCCAGCCGCGGCCGGGAGTCAGAGGGCTCTGGGCTGCCTGCAACCGCGGGGAGCCCAGAGCCTTTTAAATCCCAGCCACGGCCGGGAGTCAGAGGGCTCTGGGCTGCCCGCTGTGGCGGGGAGCCTGGAGCCTTTTAAATCCCAGCCGCGGCCGGGAATCAGAGGGCTCTGGGCTGCCGGCAGGGGCGGGGAGCCCAGAGCCCTTTAAATCTCAGCCGCGGCTGGGATTTAAAGGGCTCTGGGCTCCCCGCCGCAGCGGGCAGCCCAGAGCCCTCAGCCGCGGCTGGGATTTAAAAGGCTCTGGGCTCCCTGTGGTTTCAGGCAGCCCAGAGCCCTTTAAATCCCAGCCGCGGCTGAGATTTAAAGGGCTCTGGGCTCCCCGCCCCTGCCGGCAGCCCAGAGCCCTCTGACTCCCGGCCGCGGCTGAGATTTCAAGGGCTCTGGGCTCCCCACGGCTGCCAGCAGCCCAGAGCCCTTTGAATCCCAGCCCCTGGCCGCTGATTGCCCCCTCCCCAGACCCCTGCCCCAACTGCCCCCCAGGACCCTCACCCCCTATCTAAGCACCACTGGTCCTTGTCCCCCGATTACCCCTCCCGAGACCCCTGCCCCTAACTGCCCCTTGGGACCTCAGCCCCTATCTAAGCCTCCCTTCTCCTTGTCCCCAACTGCCCCCTCCTGAGACCCCACCCAACTTCCCCCCAGGACCCTCCTACCTGTCCCCTGATAAACCTCCTGGACTCCCATGCCTATCCAATTGCTGCCTGTCCCCGACTGCCCCTCCGAACCTCTGCCCCATCCAACCCCTCCTGCTCCTTGTCCCTTGACTGCCCCCCGGAATCCCCTACCTCTTCTCCAACCCACAAACTGCTTACTCTGCCACTCAGACCAGCGTGTCTGGCTCTGTGCAGCTCCAGACAGTTGCTGCCATGCTCCCCCATGGAGCCCACAGCCCTCTCCCACCCCCAGCACCTGCCTTCCAGATTTGAACACCTCAAAATTCAGGAGTGCTCAAGCTCGATTTGGGCAGCTTTTACTTCATTTCTCCCAAATCAGTTTCCCCTGCAAGGTGCCAACTGAAGGTGCTGGAGAACAGAGAGATCGGGTGGCCTCCTAATGCCTGGAAAAGAGACAAAGGCCGGAGGAGGGAGTGTCAGTGCCTGTGCGGACTTCTGGGAAGTGCACGGCGTGGAAGGGGATGCTGTGATGCTTTGGAACAACTCCATACAAAGCCAGTCAGGACTCTGGGGGAGCCTCCTCTCTTGGAGCATACTGTCTCCAGGGCAAGAAGCTTACACCTTCCTGGGTCTGACCTCGGAGCATTCAGCATGCCCTTCCACATCATGCACTTTCCACAGCGAGTCTGCCCAGGCTGGTCCTGGGGCAACCAGAGGTCCCTGCACCCCAACTCCGCAGTCAGATGTGACTCTCAGCCAGACAGTAAAACAGAAGGTTTATTAGATGACGGGAACACAGTTTAAACAGAGCTTGTTGGTACAGAAAACAGAACCCCTCTGTCAGGTCCATCTTGCGGGGTGGGGAGCCCAGAACCAAGTTCTGGGTCTCTCCCCATTTCCCCAGCCAGCTCCAAACTGACACTCCCTCCTCTGGCCTCTGTGTCTCTTCCGGACAGGGAGGCCACCTGATCTCTTTGTCCCCAACACCTTCAGTTGGCATCTTGCAGGGGAAACTGAGGCACCCACACAGTATTCAGAGAAAATATTAAGAACATTCCCTCTTCATCACAACAGGTGCAACAAAATATAATACTGTATATTGAAGTAGGCAAGTGCTGCTTCTGACTTTCCACTTTTAATTGACCCTTGTAATCTTGTGGCACTGACGCGTTGTAGCTTCATTTTATATCGGCTTACAGGGCAGGAGCGGGGGGGCACCACCATTTTGGGCCCCACCAAAAATTATACAAACCTGCCGCCTATGCTGGAGACTTCTGGTGCACACGGAGATAGAGGTTTTCAAGGAGAATCAATGTGTGTGAAAGATTTATTGATGAAACATGAGCAAAGTTAGATGCAGACTGCAAGAATGACCCAGTAGAGGGAAGTCAAGTATCAGAGGGGTAGCTGTGTTAGTCTGGATCTGTAAAAAGCGACAAAGAGTCCTGTGGCACCTTATGTACTAACAGACGTTATTGGAGCATAAGCTTTCGTGGGTGAAGTGGGTATTCACCCACGAAAGCTTATGCTCCAATACTTCTGTTAGCCCAGTAGAGAGAAAGATCTATTAGAAAATAGATTTTAAAACAGAAAAATAATGAGGGTAGAGTAGAGTGGTGAAGACCTACGTATAGTAGCTGAATGGGTTCTATTCTTTTCTAATATTCCAAAATAAATTACAAAACTGAGAGGGATAGTATCAAACGTCCTGCTTAGAATCATCCATTGTTAACTTCCTTAGGCCTTGTCTACACTACAAGACTATTTCGAATCTACTTAAGTCGAATTTGTGGATTCGACCTTATGAAGTCGAATTTATGTATCCACAGTAAATACACTAATTCGAATTTCTGAGTCCACAGTAACGGGGCTGGCGTCGACTTTGGAAGCAGTGCACTGAGGGAAGCTATCCCATAGTTCCCGCAGTCCCCGCTGCCCATTGGAATGCTGGGTAGAGCTCCCAATGCCTCCTGGGGGAAAAATGTGTCGAGGGTGCTTTTGGGTAACTGTTGTCATTGAACCGTCAATCACGCCCTCCCTCCCTGAAAGCTCCGGCGGGAAATCTGTTCGCGCACTTCTCTTGTCAGTTACAGCGCGGACGCCACAGCACTGCGAGCATGGAGCCCGCTGCGATCATCGCTGCACTTATGGCCTTGTCAACTCCTCGCACCTTATCGTCCACCTCTTCCACAGTCAGCTGCTGAGAAATCGGGTGAGGAGGCTCCGGCAGCGCGGTGAGGACATGAAGTGTGAGAGTGGCACAGACCTCTCACAAAGCACAGGATCCCGCGCCGCGGAGATCATGGTGGCAATGGGTCACGTTCATGCTATGGGACGGCGATTCTGGGCCTGGGAAACAAGCACGGACTGGTGGGACCGCATAGTGCTGCAGGTCTGGGATGAATCACAGTGGCTGCGAAACTTCAGGATGCGTAAGGGCACTTTCCTTGAACTCTGTGACTTGCTGTCCCCTGCCCTGAAGCGCCAGGACACCCGGATGCGAGCAGCCCTGAGTGTGCAGAAGCGAGTGGCCATAGCCCTCTGGAAACTTGCAACGCCAGACAGCTACCGGTCAGTAGCGAACCACTTTGGCGTGGGCAAATCTACCATGGGGGTTGCTGTGATTGAAGTAGCCCACGCAATCGTTGAGCAACTTCTCTCAAAGGTAGTGACTCTCGGAAACGTCCAGGACATCATAGATGGCTTCGCCGCGATGGGATTCCCAAACTGCGGTGGGGCTATAGATGGGACTCACATCCCTATCCTGGCACCAGCCCACCAGGCCAGCGAGTACATTAACTGAAAGGGCTACTTTTCTATGGTGCTGCAAGCACTGGTAGACCATAGGGGACGTTTTACCAACATCTTCGTTGGGTGGGCGGGCAAGGTTCATGATGCGCGTGTGTTCAGGAACTCTGGTCTGTTTAGACGCCTCCAGGCAGGTACTTTCTTCCCGGACCACAAAGTAACGGTTGGGGATGTGCAGATGCCTACAGTGATCCTCAGGGACCCAGCCTACCCGCTAATGCCCTGGCTCATGAAGCCCTATACAGGCGCCTTGGACAGAGAGAAGGAACTCTTCAACTACCGGCTGAGCAAGTGCAGAATGGTGGTGGAGTGTGCTTTCGGACGTCTCAAGGGGAGATGGCGGAGCTTACTGACTCGCTCGGACATCAGCGAAAAGAATATCCCCGTAGTTATTGCTGCTTGCTGTGTGCTCCACAATCTCTGTGAGAGCAAGGGTGAGACCTTTTTGTCCGGATGGGAGGTTGAGGCAAATCGCCTGGCTGCAGTTTACGCTCAGCCAGACACCCGTGCTGAGAGAATATCCCAGCGGGAAGCGCTGTGTATCCGGGAGGCTTTGAAAGCTAGTTTCCTGGGAGAGCAGGGTAACCTATGACTCTCCACTTGCTTTCAAGAGAAACTGACCCTGGGCCAGTGTCTGTATGTGTCGATTTCGATCTGCGGTTACATACCCCGTTCTCCAAGTTTCCCCCACTTCCAAAGCACGTTTTAAATCAAATTAATTGTTACACTCATTATTAATAAATCTTTGTTTTACTTTGCATTTCTGTTCAGTTGCTGAAACATGGACGCATACTGTGCTGGGCACGGTGTGCACTGATGTACAGACCGCTTGTTCCATAGAGGAATGACATCCTCCTGCTCCTACATAGGTCTCTGGGGTGGGGGACGGTTGCAAGTGGTTGTGCATGAAGGGGAGGGATTGCAGGAAGGGGTGGGTTTGCAGGAAGGGGCGAGTGGTGCCTTCTTTGGATAGGGGTTTGGATGACGGCAGTGGGCTGCGGGTTTGGGCGTAGGAAGGGGTTAGGGGTGTGGGGGAAGGGTGAGTATCTGTCCGTGGATGAGGGCTCTTGCTGGGGCTCAGGGCAGCGGAGAGGCTCGTTGCTACGATGGAAGTGCATGGTAAGGGCAGCGTGCCTTAACATTAAGGGGGTGGCAGGCGCTAGGACCCTGGACAAGCATACAAATCACAGAATGACCCGGGGCAGCATACACCACACAGAGTGACCCTGGTGCCTACTGACTGCAGTGTGTGTGTGCCCTGCAGTTGATCATGCCCCCAAGTCTGTACCCTGGTAATGTAGGCTATACCGTGCAATTATAAATCCCCTCCCCCCCCCCATACACAAAAAAATCCTCTGACACAAAAGACCTGACCGAAACAGGAATAACAGCAAACAGCTTTTAATAATCTAATACACAGTGGGGGGATGAAACTTGGATTTGGGACTGGGTGAGCCTGTAAGGGAAGCACTTCTACAAATGTATAGCGTGAGAGGTGTGTGGTACATTAGCACTATGCAGTGGTGCAGTGACAGTTCTCACGGCCCCTACCGCCCCTCCGTCTTGTACTTTTGGGTGAGGGGGGGGCAGGACTTCTTGGCGGGGGAGGGCGGTTGCAGATACACTGCAGGGGGGCTCTGTCCTCCTGCCTGCGGTCCTGCAGAACATCAACAAGGCGCCGGAGCGTGTCCGTTTGCTCCCTCATTAGCCCAAGCAGCGTTTGAGTCGCCTGCTGGTCTTCCTGCCGCCACCTATCCTCCCGTTCGATGTGTGTGCGATGCTGTTGACATAGGGTCTCCCTCCACTGTCTCTGCTCTGCCGCCTCGGCTCTGGAGCATGCCATCAGTTCCGCGAACATCTCGTCCCGAGTCTTTTTCTTTCGCCGCCTAATCTGCGCCAGCCTCTGCGAGGGGGATGCCGGGGCAGTCCGGGAAAGAGCCGAAGCTGTGTGATGGGAAAAGTAACTGATTTCCTTGAACAGATACATGTTTGCGAACAGTGAACACAGTCTAGTCAGTTTCTCTGAACAAGACCATACAGGGCAACAAGTCTCACGAGATCTCGGGCCAAGTTCGAGATTTCGGAATACGCTCTCATTGGCTGCGGCATTGCACAGGAGAGCGGACAAGTGGGGAGAGACAGCTGAATCCGTCTAGCAGACAGTCCTGGTAAGCCTTACAGTACATTCTGCTTATCAGTTAATGGATAGCTGTGCCCTCCCGCTAAAGGCAATCTGGAAATCATATACTCTGACCCTTTTCCAGCCACTCCCGCCAGTGCACGGGAAAGATCAATGTATGCTTTTCCTATGTGGCCTACAACACGTGGCTGTTAAGCGAGGGTCATTGTTATGCAAAGTAAAAGTCAACCATTCACAACAGTAACAATACACTAATTGCCCTAATTAGATGCAGCATTTCATGAACAAGATCACCCTGATGCGGGTCCCTCGGAGTCACAAAGAGCGGATGCTAAGGGAAGCCCTGCAGAGACCAGGACCATATGCGGCCATGCTTGTGGAGGCGATGATTCCCATATACATAAGGATGTCCTGGCGCGGAAGAGTGTGCTTCCACGGAGCACCCAACAAGGCACCTCTCCCCAGGAACCTCCTGCGGAGGCTTTTCGAGGACCTAAATGAGACCTTTCTTGAATTGTCCCTGGAGGATTATTGTTCAATCCCTATATGTGTGGACCTACTTTTCATATAGTTTTTCATTGAAAATTTTATATATAGTATTTCTATTTTTTTATACCTGTTTTATAAAAAATAAATGTTTACATGTTTCTAGCACTTACCGCCTGATCCTTCCCCTGATTCAGAGTCCGGGTTAACGGCCGGGGAGGGTTGGTAGGGGATCTCTGTGAGGGTGATGAAGAGATCCTGGCTGTCAGGGAAAGCAGTTTTGTGTTCGCTGTTGCCTGCGCCGTCCTCCACAGACCCTTCCTCATCTTCCCCATCGGCGAACATCGAGGAGGAACTGTCCAGGTTCACTATGCCATCCACTGAGTCCACGGTCACTGGTGGGGCAGTGGTGGCAGACCCACCTAGAATGGCATGCAGTGCCTCGTAGAAGCGGCATGTCTGGGGCTGGGCTCTGGAGCGTCCGTTTGCCGCTCTGACTTTTTGGTAGCCTTGTCTCAGGTCCTTGATTTTCACGCGGCACTGCATTGCATCCCGGCTGTATCCTTTCTCTATCATTGCTTTGGAGACCTTCTCGAAGGTCTTTGCATTCCACTTGCTGGAGCGCAGCTCCGACAGCACAGACTCCTCGCCCCACACACCGATCAGATCCAGGACTTCCCGGTCTGTCCATGCTGGGGACCTCTTTCTATTCTTGGATTGGCCGGACTCCTCTGCTGGAGAGCTCTGCATCGTTGCAGGTGCTGCGGAGCTCGCCCCGATGTCCAGCCAGGACGTCAGATTCAAAGTGCCCAGACAGGAAAAGGAATTCAAATTTTCCCGGGTCATTTCCTGTGTGGCTGGTCAGAGAATCCAAGCTCGGACTGCTGTCCAGAGCGTCAACAGAGTGGTGCACTGTGGGATAGCTCCCGGAGCTACTAAGTTCGATTTGCATCCACACCTAGCCTAATTCGAGCTAGCCATGTCGAATTTAGCGTTACTCCACCTGTCGGGGTGGAGTACCAAATTCGAACTAAAGAGCCCTCTAGTTCGAATTAAATGGCTTCCTGGTGTGGACGGTTGAGCGGTTAGTTCGAATTAACGCTGCTAAATTCGAATTAAAGTCCTAGTGTAGACCAGGCCTTAGTTGTAATATTTCACCACATAATGATTTTCAAAAAGAAAACTAAAATAGCGCCACTTTGGGGGAGACATTTGCATAGTATAAGCTAAATTCAGTCTTCAGTTACATCTGTGAAATTCCATGCAGTTCATGCAACAAAACTGTAACTGAGGGGAGAATTTGGGCCTACATTTAAAAAAAATTTTTTTTTAAATCTATCTTCCATGCTGGAAGCATAAGAGAGGAAACAATACAATATAATATAACAATTTTATTATTAAAGAGCAATATGTACCAGAAGCAAAAAAGTTCCATTTTACAAATAAACACCATAAAAAAGAAATACCTTGTGGTGTGAGAATATAGCACATGCTCCAAAGTTCAGTTGAAAATTATCCCCATCAGAAAAAAACTCAAGGGTCTGATATGTGCTTGTAGGAAAATTTTCTGAATGAAAGCTCTTACATTCTGATAGGTTTGTAAATATTCGTGTATGCATGACTAGATCTAAAAATATGGAGATATACCTATCTCATAGAACAGGAAAGGACCTTGAAAGGTCATTGAGTCCAGTCCCTTGCCTTCACTAGCAGGACCAAGTACTGTCCCTGACAGGTTCCCCCCCACATCCCTAAATGGCCCCCTCAAGGATTGAATTTACAACCCTGGGTTTAGCAGGGCAATGCTCAAACCACTAATACCTAAGGTAATTGTTCCTCAGATAAAAATGCAGATATTATTTTACTTGATCACTATGCTTCTAACAAGGTACAGAATCCTATATAAAGGCCAGATTTTCAGGTAGTCAGGACCCACAGTTGGGGCTAGATTTCAGAACTCTCATTGTGACACTTGAAGTAACATGTTCAAGAGCTAAGTAAGCCAACATGCTGTGAATGCAACATGCATCCACAAAACAAAAATACTTAAATGGGAGATTTAAGCTGATCTAAATGTTGTTGAACAAAAAGAAAGGACAATCACTCTTCGAACAAAACAAAACTCACACAAATATTAGCCCAAGTATGTTTATGTAGATTCAGGAAACATAAATCAAACCATAATTTATGTGTAAAAAATAATAGCATTCTCAAGTAAACCTGACTAGATTTGGAAAATGATTGGGATAATAAATTACAAGGATACAGAAACCGTAGAATATACAGACTTCTTATTCCAACAGATCTATTTGAGTTAAAAAAGGACATTATCTCTAAAGAAATTGTATATGCAGACAGGATACCATAGAAGAGACAGCAGGGATTGATGTAAAAGGTAAACATAGAGAGAAATGATTGTACAAAACTCAAGGGCGCAATACTAGGGAAGATCAGGATGTGTTTATGCAGATTTCAAAGCCCTGTAAGAAAGGATAAAAACATAGATCATGTAGTATTTCAATTGTCCTTACAGTGGCTCAGGTAAGAATTGTGGAATGACAAAGGAAGCACGTAGGTTTCTAAAAGTTGCATGGATAGTTTCCTAGGAAACCCAACAAGATCAAATGCAGGTTCAGGCTTGGTTCTTGCAGTACAGAGACCCAGAAGGGTAGGATATAAAGTTGGAATACCCACACCATGTGACTACAAACTTTGGTATCTTAAGTTGCTTTGCAGAATAGGGGTGGATTTAAGTACTTAAATTAAACTTGAGCTTTGCTGTATTGGGGCCAAAGTTAGTAAAGAGTGTGACTGTATGGCACATCAGAAAATATTCCATTACATGACACAGCAGTTCCTGGGACCCAAGCTTTAGATCTGACCAAGCTTCAGCAGCATCAAAAGTCCTTAGTTCTGGCCAGGATTGTGGATGTACGACTGTAGAGTGTTAGCAAAGGGCGTTAGTTGAGGCACTGGGGTCACTTTGGTAAAATTTATGAGAAGATTTGGGACCAGCTATGGGAGAGTAGAGGGAATTTTGTAATGAAGGGGTGATACCTGGGACTAGTAGTAAATTATTCTTTTTCACCCTGAAAATGGCAGAACAGTCCAGTATTTCACACATCAGGCCTGAGTCAAAATCTCCCCTTTCATACTATACACCAAGTGGCAGGGGAGAGTGGGGGGAGAAGGAGCTTTTGTCATTTTAAAACTGTTCTAGTCCATCTGTTAATTTATAATCACTGCAGTATCTGAACATGTGCAGATTTTTTGTAGGAGTATTATTTTGTGATAAATATATTTTATAGTTTTGTACCAAGAGAACTTAAAGTCCCAATAAATCATTTACCAAGAGATCAAGGAAATTGTTCCAACTGCAGTTCAGAACAGCTATGCTCTACTTTCCAAATTGTGATGTAACCACTGACAGCTGTCATCATGGAGGTGTAGGGAGGAGGACTGGGGAGCTGATGAATAGATACAGTGTGTAATATCACAAGGACAACACCAGCTGTCTAGATGAAAAACAACCAAGTTAAATAAGTGGAGAGATGAAATCTTTAAAAGTGGCAGTGGAATGGTATCTCAATAGGACTTCATGCATTAATCTAAGCCTTGGTTTCTTTAAGTGAATGCTGAAAATCAGGCCTCTTTAAAGTGTCTCAAGATGGGTACCCAAAAACGGAAGCAGCCAAAATCGCTTGGTGTACAATTTTCAGAAGCACTTAAACCCCATCCTCAAAACTGAGTTAGGCACTTAGAAGCCTATGTCCTACTGACTTTCAGAGAGGCTTAGGCTCCTAGGGCCAGATTTTCAAAGGTATTTGTCAATGTACAGATGCAAATAAGTGCCTACTAGGATTTACAAAAGCTGCCTAAACAGCCTAGGTGCCTAAATCCCATTGAAATTAATAAGAATTAGGCCTCTAACCTGTGGAGAAGCTTTTGAAGGTCCTACTAGATCTCTATTTGAATCTTTAAGTGCCTAGATATTTTTGAACATCTAGCAATAAATCACTTTTGAGCATAGGACTTTGGCTCCTAAGTGTGATTTAGGTGCTTTAACAATGTTACCTCCTAGGTACTTCTGAAAATCTTGGCCAAGACTTCTAAGATTGGGGATGATTCTAAACTCAAAGGAACAGTGAATTTATGAAACTCGGGGGAAGGGGAGGAGGCTTGTGGTGGAGGAGGAAGTACAAGCAAGCAAGCAAGCAACCCAACCCAACCACAAACTTACATCAATTAGACACATAGACTAATGGATGATAATTGTAGTTCAATACAGATTAATGTTGAATAATGAATTTGAAAAGAGGGATACAAACAGAAGCAGGTGCTGTAGCATACTGAGTAGGAAAGAGTTTTGTGAATGTCTGTACAAAATTCTGTAATGCCTCCAGGCCAATGCCAAGTATAGCTTCAGTGAAAATAGGGATTTTTTGTTGTGCTAACAGAATAGCACGAAAGTCAAATGAACCACTGCTCCCTGTATAAGGCTAGATCGTGTATAAACAGTAGTATAGCCTAAAGCATTCCAAAATAGATAATTTCAGAGACTTTCCTTCTGCTTAGTCTCCCAAAGTTCACTTGGCTCCAATGTAAATAACAAAATGTTGAACTGAAGTTAGTAAAATAGCCAAATGGGTGAATAAAGCAAATAATGCATTATTAAAAAGGACAGAAGGGGTCACTAAGGCCCCAATCTTTCAATCAGATCTGAATACACAGATCTTTATGCCTACACAAAGTCCCATGGAAGACAATAAGGTACTGCATAGGTGCAGGGTCACCTGGATTGGGTCCAGAAACTGGCCATCAATTATCTCAATGACTTTAGAGGATTGGTTCATACAAAGATTTGGAGACAATGAATGAGGAAGGGGAAGAAGAGGAAAAATATACTAATTATTTGAGATAACCAAACTCTTTGTGTCTAATTCTGAATCCAGTACACCTTCTTGGATGCAAAGTTCAGAAGCCATTTGACATGATTTTTGCTTTACTCACCCTAGGAGAATAAAATTTTATTGTACTTTTAGCTACTCCTACACAAAAATTTATCCATTTCATACACTGTAGATAAAAAACATACACTACTTGTCTTTTACTATGAGGGCCCTTCATGGCCTACCCCCAAACTACTTATTAGCTCTCATTCAGTATTGAGAGGTTGACTCCGACCTCCAACTGGCCTCCGACCTCCACCAGCCTCCATCATCCACTTGTTAAATTTGCAAACACCTTGATGCTTTTTCCCATGCTGCCTCTCGCACTTGGGAGAAGAGCCCCATAAACATCTGCAAAGCCACTTCATTTTTCTTCAGATCTCTTCTTAAAACTCTTTTGCCATGATCCCCCCAAAAACACTTGACAACGGCTAGACTGTTAGTGTGTGGAGACAGCTGCCTATCATGCTGACCAATATTGTCTGATTTGTACCTTGCACTCATGGCAGTCTTTAATCTGTGTGTCCATCTGTTGTCTGTTTTCCTATATCATAAGCTCATTGTGGCGGGGACCATCTTTTTATTCTGTGTTTCTACAGTGCCTAGCATGATGCAGTCCTGGTCCATTACTAGGGCTCTGGGTTGCTACGATAATACAAATAATAAATAATATAATAATGTTGTTACAAAATTCATGAAAAAACTTCTTGGTAGTGAAAGTATACATTATAGATACTTTGTTTTCCACAGATTACAAATGGTAATGTTCATTAAAATGTATTGGTATTGAAAAGAATTTCTGCAATTGCTTTTACCTTCTGAGCTAAGATTAATTTGTTAGTATAAGAATTATAAATCAAAAAAATAAAAACAAAGAGCTGTCATTTACTGATGCTTTCAATTGTAAATTTCCAAACTGTTAGCTGTTCTAAAACTATGGCATGGATCCTGCAAACGTGTTTAACTTTACCAAAATCAATAGGACTATTGATGATCTAAAAAAAGTTAAGCAAGTGCATACTTGTTGGAAGGATCAGGGCCTATGAAGCTCTTTGTAAGCAGAGAATAACATGTACATAAAGATTTTAGTATTTATACCTAGTGATAAAATGGACTGTCTCTTTAGTCATAGATATTTGATTGAAGTAGCCATTTTAGGGTACAATGCTGCAAACACATATTTAGTAGCTCAGTAGTCCCACTGAAGTCAATGGAAATATTCAGGAGCCTGATTTAACTGGGTGCTTAAGCATGCGTCATTCTTAAAGCACAAGTAGCCATTGACTGCAATGGGACAGCTTAAAGTTAGGCATGTGCGCCATAGAACTAGTCAGGAATTTTTCACCTAATATTTTTCAGTGGAAAATGTGATTTCTGCAAAATCAAAATTTTCCATGGAAAAATGTTGGTTTTCCTGAAACTTTTTGATTTCTGATCAGGAAAATTGAATTACTTGTTTTGTTCAGGTCAACATGAACTTGCACTGCAGCAGCTCAGCCAGTAGAGAGAAAATGGAGCGTAGTGGTATCATCTAGCCAGAGAGCCCAGCCCACAAGTGAGAGTCGGGGCATGAGACATCTGGAGTACAACCCCCATGAGGAGCTACAGCTGCACAAGCAGATACAGGTAATATAAAACTGACCCGATATGGAATGTTTCACTTGGTTTTACAAAACAAAACAAAGAAAGGGTTTGATCTGAGAATGTCAAAACATTTTATTTTGATTTAAAAATATCAAAACATATTGGTTCAGTATTTCCATATACAGTTTTTTCTGAACTTTGAGCCTTCTGTACTTTGATGTTTCATCCTAGTTTTGGATTAGAACAAACACAGAAATATCAGAATTTCCTACAGAATGGAAATTACTTTTGTCATTCAACTCTAGTGCTGATAAGTAGCTTGCTGAATTATGTCCATTGACTTGGGCCATGTAGGGATTATTTGCAGGTTTAAATTAGGCACATACTTAAGTACCTTGCTTAACTGGGGTCCAGGAGCTTAGAGTTAAATTTGGAAGTGTTTGCAGCATAAGGATTTTAATTGTTACCTGATCTATTGATTGATTATATGTTAATTAGAATGCCCAATTTAACATTCTGTGGTTTGGCAAGAACTTGC